>NW_026920828.1:1212500-1736658 GCF_032062105.1 Saccostrea cuccullata | reverse complement strand
TGAGTATGTCAACGACTCTAAGGTTTGAATTGAACACTGGTAACAACATGAAAGAGGCTTTTCTCAAACAACAAGAGAGAATTCAGGTATATATTGACAAGTTGTATAAAAACGTTCAGTTGCAAATTCATTTCGAATTTCCTCAAAGACGGTTTAAGTGTCAGAGAGTTGAAAATTGTTTTTTCTTTCTTGCAGTCATATTTACAGACCTGCAGATAATTTTTTACCCCAAAGTGTATTTACTCCCTGAATTTCAAATTAATGCAGATTTTGATTTTCAGTTGAATGGTTTCTGAGTATTTTGTTAATATACAAGTGTTTTAGAAGAGGAATTAAAAACTACAAAGGACAGTGTTTGCATTTAAATGATTTTTTAAAATACAAACAAGACTGAAACATCCTTTTTCAACAAGAAAGCTCCTACAATAGGTAATTAAAGATATTGCAGACACTTAATCTTTTCCTCCATTTAAGATGATATCGTAACAAGAGTCAATGAGAGAAAAAATCTTTAGTTATATAATATGGCAGGTTGAGAAAAATCAGCAATTGGCAATGTACCCATAATAAAAAATAAACATCATGTACAAACCGTATGTAACTATGTAAGTGTCTTACTAAACAGAGAACCCTAGAGAATGTGAGACCTCTTGATCGGTAAATTAACAATTATGCAAAATCGATTATAATCTAAATCTTTGATTCTTTCTCATGAAATAGAAATCATGGTCTCCATTACTAGTATGAATATTCCTGGTTATAAAAACGCTTTTAAATCTGTATTTCGTTTAAATGAGAAAAATCAAATATTTCGTTTTGAGAAAAATCAAACACTTAGTTACCTCAATTCTATCAATAGCTAAGTCGTACTTGTATTATTCAACCCATTGTATGCAATACTTTTGTGGTGTAATGCTTATTTACGATTGCTAATGCGTAACTGTATGCTCAGCTTTAATTTTTAATGCGTATTTTGAAAATTTCAATGCATATTTCTGCAAATACACACCTTATCTGGAGCTCTGATTTAAAATTCATTTTTAGCCCAACTTCATGCTTTAGGCTTGAAACTTTTAATAGAATAATTTATATTTAACAATGTCAATGTTAATTTCTAATATGTCCAATCCAGGTGAAACTGTTAGGGACTAACAGTGAGTGCAGTTCATTTTTGTACAACTCTACACACCTTCAAAATTTTGTTTTACATTCTACTTATTACATTACTTAAGCATGCGTTTTCTGCTCAGATTAATCACAGTTCATCTTTTTTTAAAACTGTTATTGAAATATGTTCTCTAAACATGACTAAAGTTGTAGAATCTGCATGCATCAAGATTCCTACATGTAGCTTCTTGAATTTTCCAGACAAAGTCAGAAATACCGGAGTCATCGAAGTGAACAAAAATATTATGTCACACACAAGTCATGTTTACTTATGACACATATATGTTGTCTATGTTTTAATTGTGGGCAATTGTGGAATTGAAATTTCATTGAACTGTTTTTTATTTTTTTTTTTTAAGTTAATGTAAGTTGTTGCTATGCTAAAGAGACCTTGTTAAATTACTATGCACTGCAAAGGCTTATTGGGAGTTTGGATTTTTTTTTTAGATAAACTGATAAAAATTTCTTTTAAACATTAATGCATAGATTTCAATCAAAATTTCCTCCATTCATAAATGTTGTCTATATGGAGCATGCAAGGTGAGCAGTATTTTTGCATCACTTTGCTGCACTCGCTATTATTTTTCCAAAAAACTTTTTTGTGTTCTCTGCTTTTTTAATTCACTTTAGTATTATAGAACTTGATCATGACAAAGATTTACTAAATGATGTGTGGGTGATTCGTATTAGTGACTGAAAGGCATATTAATAAGCTAGCTTTTCTAATCAAAGTGGGTCCATTATTTGTCCAACATGTCAGAACCACTGGGCTATAACATCCTTAGTTCAAGGGTATTCAAATTTGTTCAAATGAAGAGCCATGGGCTCTGAAAGGATCAATGAGATTATCAAGAGAAGGCAGAAATGGGGGAATGTCTTTTAAAAATTCTTCTCCTTGGGCACAATGAACCTGAAAAGGTGAAACTCCAGTGAAAGCTTTCCTATGAAGTGGAACTTGCCCACAAAAAAAATGATCCAACGTTTACAAGGGAATATGTGGATGCTTCACAGAGAGATTTTAAAAAAGCTCAATATCCCTTAAATAACTATGATTTTAGATTTTGTTTTTGAATTACTATAGCAGTTTGTTAGTGTGTTGTGGTGGTTGTAAAGCATTCTAAGCATCTTAGGATAATTGTTACATTTTTATTACTTTCAGAAAGATGAAATGATGGCAGCGAGAGAAAATATTGTGAGACTGTAAGTACTCTTAATAACTTTTTATATGTGAGAATTTTATACATAATTACGTGAGTCTCCTTGTGAAAATTTTATTTTCACGTTTATTTGTTAAAGAATTATATTCAGCAAAAAACATACACTGCAAAAATTTTGTCATGCTAATAGATACCAGCTTAAGCAACGAAAATAAAGTGATCTACAGTAACACATTTTAAACACCATAAAGAACTTATGCCTGCACATTAACTTCAATAAATCCTTTTTTGGTATAGGTTTGGCAAATTGATTTAAATTATTTTGTTTGTAAATCTTTTTCAGAGAAAAAAATACAAATTTACGGGCAGAGTGGAATGAAAATTTGGAAAAAGTATCATGGAACAAAAGAATACAAGATGAAAATAAAAGAATCCAGGATGAAGTCAGACTTGCTGCCAAAGCAGCCATTGCAGTGAGTGATAATTATAAATCCTGAAATTTATAGACAATTCTACCACGATTATTTCCGAGATCAAAGAAATGCCGCGGACATGATTCTCCAATAAATCATGAACGTCATCAAAAAATTATCAGATCAGAAACACGTATCAAACCTGTGTATTTGAAATGAATATTTGACTCTTGAATGAAATACTTATTTAGACCAAATCGATGTGCCGTCTTTCAAATCCTAAACACTGTATATTACATAAACTAGTAGCTGATGAATGTAGGTTTTTATAACTAAGCGGGGCTGTTCAACAGATCTCCCTACACCATATTTAAACTCTGTGACTTTAGTGATAAAGCAATAAAATAGAAAACTAAATTTGTCATTGTACATTAAAAAAAAAATAAATCTATGACTAAAACAAATTTATAATAAATAGAAGGCTATTTTTAATGCAGTGAAAGCTCAAATCATCTGCTTTCCGTACGCATGTAAAGAAACAAATTTTCCCACTGATGTTAAATTGAAGTTATTGAACAGCATAAAAAATCAAGACAGGGTGACCTTATTCGTTTCTCTATAGAGGAAACAATTGGCCTTATTATAGAGCTCTTAGTAGAATAGAAATAAAGGCCTTGTTGTCGTGAATGATGCAGGATAACGCCTTGGCTTTTATCTTTCAAACATTTCTCGATCTCGGAAGTTATCCTGCAACATTTAAGAAAACACAAACTTTATTTCTTAAACATGAAAAATTATTGTAATAAAATACATCAGCTTCAACAAAAAAAACTGATAATGAATTCATGCTAACAGCTAAGTGATTTTCACTCCTTGTAGTTGTAAAATGTATGTATTATGAAATTATTGCATAGACCTGTAAATGTAATGAATCATGTTTTATAACAAATCAATATCGTTTTTCCTTGGAATTTAGTTTAAAATGTATTTTATTCACTGAATTGGATTGAACAGCAGATATAAATGCCTATGATCGCTCTCTCCATAGATCGTTCTCTCCATTTCCTTGAAATTGCTATTCTAAGTATGTTTTACTTTATACTTATTATTACCCTCCCCCCCCCCCCCTTGAAAAGTGGAGGTGTATTGTCATGGGGGTGTCCTAATTATAATGTACTTTTGTCTGTTTAGCTTTGGGGTACCCATCTTTTCTCTGCAACTCCTGTTTATACTGTTGAATAAAATTTAATGAGACTTCACAGAATCTTTCTTACATACATGTACATGTAGTGCCATTGTGACTACTTGATCTATTCTTCTAAATACACATTCATCTTATTAAGTCCAAATTACATACTGGTTATATGGAAAACTAATCACGTTTAACAACAATGTAAAATTTTGTAGGTGCGACGGAAAGCCCTGCAGCAGCTGATTCAGAGAGAGATGGACATGTATGAACAGGAACTCAGTCTGCAGGGCAAAACTTTCTTCAAACAAAGGATATGAACCTCTCTGCTTTTTCTGGATGTTGGAAGTGAGATTTTGTGTATAAATGTAAAAAAATGTGAACCTTTGAGTGAATGATAATTAAAAATTGTATGGAACTTATTGAAATTATCCAGCATTAGACATCTTTCTCAATTTACTCTGTTTTAGATATTTTTACTTTAAATTGTACTTGTGTTCACACAGACTTTGTGATACTGCTGCTGGTAAAAGTGCTCTACCTGAGTTATATATATATATACATACATTATAATATGTGCCTTATAAATAAACTTTGATATGTTATTAGTTTGATAAAATCAACCTGTGGCATAAAATTCAAAGCAAAAATGTTCTGCATATATAATAACAACTAACAACTGAAATAATTTTACAGATGTTTAAACTGACTGTATTAAGTATAATGAAAGTCTGTTATCAGTTTAATCTTTACTGTGTAATCTATGTTCTATTAAATATCATCTTTTGTTACAAGTATCTAGCAATCATATGATACAAATAGTGAAAAATTAAAATGAAAGTTTTAAAATGTCGAGTTAATGGATAACTGGTATTAAAGAATTATTCATTGTATAAAATATATTGTTTGTGAATTAAAGTAACTTTGGAAAGAATTATTTCTGCTCATTTAATAAACATATACCTCAGTGGGAAAAATCAATTTTGTAAAGGCATGATTTGTTTTTTGACCAATCTGGTCAGAAGAGAAAGTTTCGATACCTAAGCAGACACAAGATGTGGTGTATATTCAGCTTATAGGTCACTGTTATTGTCAAAACAGCAGACCTGCCAAGGAATAAACAAGACAAGAGGCCCATGGGCCACATCGCTCACCTGAGCACCAAGGGTAGGACTAGTATAAAATGGCTTTTTATTGTAAAGTTTAAATCCAAAAGTAGTCCCATGACCAATCATGGATTTGCTATTTTTTAGAAAATGATTGAGAAGAAAATTTTTAAAGAATTTTCCTATATATTTCTATGTAAAACATTGGTCGGCCATTTTGGCCCCGCCCTACCCCCCGGGGTCATGATTTGAACAAACTTGAATCTACACTACCTGAGCATGCTTCCATATAAATATGATGAATTATGGCTTTGTCATTCTTGAGAAGAAGATTTTTAAAGAATTTTCCTATATATTTCTATGTAAAAATTTGGTCGGCCATTTTGGCCCCGCCCTACCCCCGGGGGTCATGATTTGAACAGAATTGAATTTACACTACCTGAACATGCTTCCATATAAATATGATGAATAATGGCTTTGTCATTCTTGAGAAGAAGATTTTTAAAGAATTTTCCTATATATCTCTATGTAAAACTTTGGTCGGCCATTTTGGCCCCGCCCTACCCCCGGGGGTCATGATTTGAACAAACTTGAATCTACACTACCTGAGCATGCTTCCATATATATATGATGAATTATGGCTTTGTCATTCTTGAGAAGAAGATTTTTAAAGAATTTTCCTACATATTTCTATGTAAAACATTGGTCGGCCATTTTGGCCCCGCCCTACCCCCCGGGGTCATGATTTGAACAAACTTGAATCTACACTACCTGAGCATGCTTCCATATAAATATGATGAATTATGGCTTTGTCATTCTTGAGAAGAAGATTTTTAAAGAATTTTCCTATATATTTCTATGTAAAACTTTGGTCGGCCATTTTGGCCCCGCCCTACCCCCAGGGGTCATGATTTGAACAAACTTGAATCTACACTACCTGAGCATGCTCCCATATAAATATGATGAATTATGGCTTTGACATTCTTGAGAAGAAGATTTTTAAAGAATTTTCCTATATATTTCTATGTAAAACTTTGGTCGGCCATTTTGGCCCCGCCCTACCCCCGGGGGTCATGATTTGAACAAACTTGAATCTACACTACCTGAACATGCTTCCATATAAATATGATGAATAATGGCTTTGTCATTCTTGAGAAGAAGATTTTTAAAGAATTTTCCTATATATCTCTATGTAAAACCTTGGTCGGCCATTTTGGCCCCGCCCTACCCCCGGGGGTCATGATTTGAACAAACTTGAATCTACACTACCTGAGCATGCTTCCATATATATATGATGAATTATGACTTTGACATTCTTGAGAAGAAGAATTTTCCTATATATTTCTATGTAAAACATTGGTCGGCCATTTTAGCCCCGCCCTACCCCCCGGGGTCATGATTTGAATAAATTTGAATCTACACTACCTGAGCATGCTTCCATATAAATATGATGAATTATGGCTTTGTCATTCTTGAGAAGAAGATTTTTAAAGAATTTTCCTATATATTTCTATGTAAAACTTTGGTCGGCCATTTTGGCCCCGCCCTACCCCCAGGGGTCATGATTTGAACAAACTTGAATCTACACTACCTGAGCATGCTCCCATATAAATATGATGAATTATGGCTTCGTCATTCTTGAGAAGAAGATTTTTAAAGAATTTTCCTATATATTTCTATGTAAAACTTTGGTCGGCCATTTTGGCCCCGCCCTTACCCGGGGGGGCATGATTTGAAAAAACTTGAATCTACACTACCTGAGCATGCTCCCATATAAATATGATGAATTATGGCTTTGTCATTCTTGAGAAGAAGATTTTTAAAGAATTTTCCTATATATTTCTATGTAAAACTTTGGTCGGCCATTTTGGCCCCGCCCTACCCCCGGGGGTCATGATTTGAACAAAATTGAATCTACACTACCTGAGGATGTTACCCCATAAGTTTCATCTTTCCTGGCACAGTGGTTCTTGAGAAGAAGATTTTTAAAATATACCACTAAATTTTCATTAATTCCCAATTATCTCCCCTTGAATAAGGGCATGGCCCTTCATTTGAACAAACATGAATCCCCTTCACCCAAGGATACTTTGTGGCAAGTTTGGTTGAAATTAGTCCAGCGGTTCTTGAGAAGAAGTCGAAAATGTGAAAAGTTTACAGACAGACAGACAGACAGACGGACAGACGGACGCCGGACAAAATGTGATCAGAAAAGCTCACTTGAGCCTTCGGCTCAGGTGAGCTAAAAATTGGTCACTGTGCATTATACCTCAAAGAAATTTAGTGCTTCCAATATTTAGTTCACCACATACAAAGATGTTATTTCATCAGTCAGCCATCAAATATCCGATGAAATAAACTTCTGTTTTAAATAAATTATCTTGATCTTGACTGCAAGGCTTAATGCTAACGAATCTTGCCTTGATTGTGTGACTAGGTTTACTAATTGTGATGTTTACTAATGTTTTTTCGAGTTGTGACGGTATCATTGTCACAACAAGTCAATCTTCTGATCAAAATCAATATAAATTGTGAGAAAAATTTACTGGTCAATAGTAAGAAATAGAGGACTGTCAATATCTTTTAGAGGAGCTTATATCAATTATGTTGACTATTTTTCTGTAAAGAGAATATAGGGACTAATTTTTACTGACTATAACATGTAGAATTATATGTATCAAAGTATACCATTGTCTTCCTGTGTGCCAAATTATATTGGCATCAGACCAATGCTGTAGGAGGAGTAGTGTTTTGAAAGTGCACAGAAATTTCTATTTTTTTAACCATGGCAACACCATTCATCAATATTAAAAACCAATATGCAGAATTATTTATTAGCTCTTCTGAGCCAAAGGCTCAAAGAGCTAATGCTATGGCCATTTGTGCGGTGTGCATTAACTTTTTAGAATATGGGCCATAACTCAAGAACCCCTTGGCCAATCAGTGTCAAATTTGTCACAGGGTATCCTTGGCCCAAGGGCTACCCTTTACACTAAAATAAGGATTGGGACCCTTAAACAAGGGGAGATAATCAGGAAAACAAAACCAAAAGTACTGGTTGCTAAAAAATCTTCTTCTCCAGAACCACCAGGCAATTTTCACCAAACTTACATACAAGGATCAGGATATGTTGAAGATTAAAAATTGTTCAAGGCATGACCCTCGGGCAAAGGGCGTGGTCTCAAGGTCACTTCAAACTTGACCTAAATTTACAAATAATGAAAACGTTTATATTTTGCTTACTATTAGGACTAGGATCATCAAATCTTCTAAGTTGATGCATCTCAGGACTTCACATCATGTTAACTCAAAAGAAGGTCATGGTGACCTACTTTTTAAATTTTGTGGGCATTTGTTTTCAAATTTGAAGACAAAAAAGTAGGTCACGGTGACCAATTTTTAAATATCTCAAATACTTATTGGCTTAGAATCTTCAATCTTTGTTTATTAATGCATCTTGAGTCCTCAGAAAACTTCAATCTTAATATAGGTCACTGTGATGTACTTATGGTTTTTTATAGCTTTATTATTAAAAATATTTTCAGTCATTATTGGCTAAGAATCATCAAACTTTGTCAGTTGATGCAACTTGGGTCTTAGGATACTTAAGGTTAGAGGCTTCAAATAGAAGTGATAGATTGTACAATTTATCAGAAGAGCGATTCAAGGCCCTTGGGCCTCTTGTCTATTTGTAGTCTACTTGTGTGCAAAGTTATTTAAGAAATAAGGTATAATTTTTTGAGTTTTATTGGGATGTAAAACAGGTTGGTCATGTGATCAAAACCCATAAAGCCTTATGGAAGATTTGATCATGTGCCAACCTGTTTTACATCCCAATAAAACTAAAAAATTATACATTATTAGTAATAATTTATTACTTATATTTACATTTGTGACTGATTTATTACAAACAATAAGGTACTAAAGTAAAGTTTTAAATCCATAAAGGTTTTTTTGCAAAACTCAATGGTATAAATTGAATGTGTTGAAAACACCAATCATTTATGACGTCACTATGAAATTACTTAGATCGCTTATGACTAAACAATCAATTTATGGTCATATGACGAACGTGTTTGACAGAGATGTAAAAACGCCTTGTTCAAATAGTGTTATATAAGGGAAAACATTTGCAAATGTAAATATATTGAAATCAGACCAAAACTGTAGGAGGAGCGTTTTGAAAAATTGTTTACAGACAGACGGACAGCTAGCTGGACATTTTACCATATAAGCTCTGACCTGTAGAGCGAAAAGAAAGAAGAAAAAGTGAATTAAAATAGCATTTATTTAATGAATAAAATAAACATTAATACAGCTCACATACATCTGATTCAATTAATATAAAAACTGGCCCAAACACATTAAGCATTTCAAAGGTAAATGATTTAATAAATTTTACATTGTTTGTATAGTTATTGTGAACAAAAAACACCGAAATGATTTAATAAAGTTTACACTGTTTGTTTATAGTTATTGAGCACCTGGCATGACATATTTTTCTTTTTAAAAAATTATAACCCCATACTTTATAATAAATTAGTATTAGGTATGGAGTTAATTTTTTTTTTATACATATATAAGAAAAATAAGTAATGTCAGGTGCCTGTAACACAAAAATAGTTAATGATCATAATACGGTATGATAAAAGTTATTAGAATTAAATGTAATTTAAAAATTTCAATGTACACTCAGAAATTATGCTTCAAAAAATAAAGATGTCCTAAAATACCTTACATGTAAATGCCTTATGAATTCTTTGTCATCCAACAGGATTTAAGATCTATTTGAAGAATACTGTTTTTGAGATTATTTTTAGTATGTACCCAGTAAATGCTTTATATACCTATGATAAAACAATACAGTTTGAAGTTCATCTCACCATTACTACATGACAAGAACTACAATTAATGATTCTGTAATCAGATTAAAGCACCTCTAACTGGAGACTGATCTGTAAAAGCTAGCCAAGGCTAACTAACACTGCTCAGCATCTTGCGTATTTAACTTAATCTTAAAAGACACGTGAACAGGGATAAAATTTCATTGCCTTCAAAATTGCACATAAAGGATACATAATGATGATACACTTCATTATCAAATAAAAATAAATAAAAAGTTGTGACATTAAATAAATATTTTATTTATGTGACAAGTATTGGCAAAAAGTGAAGTTCATTTAGCTGTAATAAGGTTTGTATGCAAGATTGCACCAGTATCATCACTCATGGACATAGGATATCTACAATTGCAATTTCATAAGCACCAAGTATGCAAAAATCAGATGCCTTGACTGCTAATTAGGAATCAAACATCAATCCTTGGTCTATTGATAAAGAATGCAGAGTGATGCAAGTTCTTTTTCACAAAGATGCATAGGTAGAACAATTCTAGTTAATATAAACTGTAATCCACGTACAAGTATAAAAGTGCCAAGAAACCATATAGATTAGACTCCTTCACTACTTAATAACAGATCAATGGAGCACTGAAAATTCCCCAATAAAAGTAAGGAATTTCACACAATTTTAAAGGGAGTTCCACTACTCCCATGATTCTTATGTAGATGAAATTAATGTAAAATCTCTTAATCATGCAACAATCTACTTGCTAATTACAGGGGCAATATTCTCTTGACATGACATGTACATCTCTTTTCATGATATACAACTTCTAGTGTAAAATAAGGTGACTGTTTAAACACCTACATGAATCCCTCTCTATGACACAACAATTCAGATAACTGGAGTTAAACTGCTGCTGCCATAAATTCAATGTCACAAAAATACAGAAGCACATTTACAGTAAACCTTAGACAAAAATTAACTCAGAATCAAATTAATAGAAAATCATAATCAAAACTGGTCAGGAATAATCAAAATTATTGTGTGCAATCTCCTACAGAAAAAGGTATCCACAGCTAGATGTCTAGGCTACTTAAGCCTTTTATGTGATTTACCCAATTTAGCATTGCCCATTCCCCAAAGAGCAAACTTATGGCTTTATCATTTGCATGTACATACTTATATTCAAATAAGCTTACTGTATTGTTTACATATTAAGACACAAAACTATAATCTATCTAATTCTGTCTGACATATTAATCTAAAACATAAACTGAATTCTAGTTAGTTTCTGTTAACTTTGTAAAATGCTTAGTCCTATATTACATCAGTACAACACCAAAGTGAGACTTCACACTCAAATAATACAGGAGTCAATAATATATATATGCATGGTTTTCAACTCTAATATTACTAGTAAACACAGTACTTATATCACACATGGATGAATAAAATCTTCAGTGCTTTAATTATACACTAAAAACAAAAAGAAAATCAAACTAAACAGCTACTACAACAGTTGTAACTAGATTTTGATTGAAGTTTGATCTACCGTACTACTCCTATCACAGATGAGTCATCTCCCTTTGTAGTCCAGGCCTCTGAAGTTTTGTCAGTTTTTTTTTTTCATTTATGGTCCGTTACAAATCTACCTCTCTGACTAGAGTAGTCTTGGATATAAGAAGCTCTGTAATTTAGTATTTTATTCGGTATGACTGAGGTAAGATTTGACACATCTGAATGCTGAGTACAGTCCCTCAGTACATACACTGTAGACATCTCAATGATCCAAGCATTGGATTTAAAAAGTTCATCTCTTTACAGAAAACTCAATACACATAGGATCATACAATGATTCAGCTCTCATCTCACAATGATTTAGGTAATGACGAGGGCAAACCTCTGCTTTCACATGGCAAACGTTGTAATGTTCCAGCAGAGACAGAACACAGATATGGAAATAAATAAATTAAGTGGATGTGTTATGAAGTTTTGCAATCATTTATGCGATCATTCCATGTCGAGTCAGTTACATGGTCAACATCAGGATGGAAATTTGCAGGGAAGTAAAACTTGTGTGTGGGAATCCCTAAAAATTCACTAGGCTTATCTATATCTTACAGATGTATTCAGATTTCATACAAAGAAATCTTCAGATTTCCATACCATTGTTATCAAGGTATTAAGATGAAGTTTGTTTCTTCTTTCATCTGCAATCAAAATAAACATTTAATTATCTAGAACTTTGGTAGCAATAAACTTCTCTGTTTCTCTGTAATTGTATGGAGAGAAGCCCAGCTAAATGGACAGGGTGATTTCATTATAAATCATTTATGATGATACTTACCTGTGTCAGCACCCAGAACAGCGATATCTCTTGATCCGGTCAAATTCCTCACACCATTCTGTAAACCTAGCCTTCCACGCCATCTCCATGTCATTGGTATCTAAAAATTGATTAGTGTCAAAGTGCATCAATTAATGTTGGAGGACAATGAATAAAATCATATCTATTACACAAAAAGAACAAAAAAAAAAGAACCTTTTAAAACAGATTTGGTTCCTTTACTTGATACTTTTTTTTATTCAATTATTAAAGGGGGATTTTTTTTACTCTCAAATACAAGTTTTTAGGGAGATACAAAGAACTGTGAATGATATGGCATTGTTCTGCCTACTACCTCTAAGTCAAATGTTTAAATATTAACATATTTGAATGATCCTTCATATCTTTGTAGGTATTATGTGAATTTTCATGATACAATTTATTTTGGAAAACAAAGAGATATAACTCTATAATTTTGCATGTTTTCACTTAGAAATCAGCAGAAAACATAAAATATTTTTAAAGACCCCCCCCCCACACCTCCTCATGAATCAAAATCCTTTGGGATTGTGTAATTAAAAGTTAAGCAAAAAAATATATATAATTCATTTCTAATTAATTAAATAAAAGGTCTCGGTGACCTTTAAGTTAGACACATCTACCTAAGATGTATTGATTAACGAAGTATGATAATTTTAGGTCTTGTATTTTCCAGTAATGAACTAAACAGGACTTTCCATATTTAGCCACAGCAGTATCAGCTTGTGTGCTTCATGAAATAATTAACCATTATTTTGTGAAAAAATGAAATTTTCTCTTTTTGGCTAAAATTATGAGGAGTAAACAAATATTTTTTTTTTATGCAATCTTTCTCATGACCTTGAGTTTTGATGAAAAGGTAACAACCAAGGTTAAGACATACAGTGTATGGCTTACTTAGGGAAATTCAAGCTGCTTGTCCCTTGTAATGTTTTTGAATAAAATACAGCCTTAAAAATGCAAGTGTGTTTGACTCACTTTCCATTAACTCCACTTTTACTGTGTTTAACTTCTTGTCATCTATGTAAGCTTCATAAATTCCTTCTTCAGCTTTCTGGGCCCGAGACAAGATCAGATCTTGGTTACTGTTCATCATATTATTGTTATCCAGAACCACCAAGGAACCGTCCTTTTTCCATGTAACCTTCTTGCCGTCCAAGGTGAAGGGGTAATAATGTGGCAGCGTTACCGACTGCCCCACCCCCACTGTAAAGAAAGCAGGACATTACACGAATTAAGACAAAGACTTAGGAAAATACTCAACGTTTTGTAAATGGATATGGAATTTATTTCACTTGTGAGACAGGACTTTTTTCATATGCTTTGCACTAGTGAAAAATAAAATTGTGAAATAAATTTCATATCCAACTACAAAACATTGAATATCATCTATGTAGCATCTATTCTATTTTGCAAATCAATAATTTACTATTTTTCCTTTAATTTAGTTACCCTTAGTGTTGTAAAACTTATTTATGGCATATTGTTTTATATGTACTAAATGTTAATCTTATGATAAAAATTCTGATCCCTTCCTTTGTTTTTTTTTTTTTATAGGAACAAAATCTTTTGTACAAATATTCACCTTTTCTGTCCGTCACATTGCTTGCTGCATTATTGTACCTCTCTTTAAGTTCTGCAATGCTTTCATGAGAGAGTTCACTAAAATAACAGAAACAGTAATTTGGATAAACATTTAGGCAAAGACAAGACATCAAATTTAAAGAAGAGAATATGTATGAAAATATT
This sequence comes from Saccostrea cuccullata, assembly GCF_032062105.1. Taxonomy (NCBI): domain Eukaryota; kingdom Metazoa; phylum Mollusca; class Bivalvia; order Ostreida; family Ostreidae; genus Saccostrea; species Saccostrea cuccullata. The sequence continues at coordinate 1,722,667 of NW_026920828.1, read as the reverse complement.
TTCATTGCAGTAAAAGATATCCTCCTCCTTCCTCACTTTACCATTAGCCATTATTACCTGACCTTAAAATTAGGTCTATTCAAAAATATTACAATTACCAGAACATGACAATTAAATATAATCTTAACATATCAGCATCCAGAGACTTGATTTCTGAATTACCTTGAGTTCAGATCAAGACATGTCTTAAGTTTGAATCTGTTTCAAAAAAGATTGCTAAGTCTGAACACAATATCACACCTCTACTTGTGTGTCTGACCACCTTTAAGATATTGATTATTGACATCAGTAATTTCAAATAAAAGTTCAAACAAGTCACATGTTCACCTGTGACTTGGACAAAATATGCATACATGTTAACTCTCCCGATTTAGGCGGGAGTCTACCGCTTTTTCACTCCATCTCCCGCCTACCGATTTAATTCAGAAATCTACCGCTTTTCTACAAAAGCTGCGTCTAAAGTATTTTTGGTTCGCTTTAGTCTCGTTCAACCAGACCCTCGGCTGTCTCCGTAAATCTCCGACCACTCTGGGTGGTCGGAGATTTACGGAGACAGCCGAGGGTCTGGTTGAACGAGACTAGGTTCGCTTGGGTATCCATTTTTGAAGCCACTCTCGTAAAATCTCGCTAGATATCGCGTGATTTGATTCGGAATCATACAAACGCTTTTTTTGTACATAGATTTCAAGCACGGATTTGACAACGACAACAAAACAAGGAACGAGTCTCAGGGACGGGTGAGATTCACTCCGGAAGTTAAAGTGCGCATGCGCAGACTTCTATACCTCAGATCAAACCCGATCTAATTTAACTTAGTCAACAATGGCGGTATCTTCAAAGACCTCGATTTGCGCTGTTCTCAACCTGGTTGTAAGTGAATAATTCTTATAAAAATCTCATAATCGGTAACAATATATCTTATTTCCCATAATTCATACATGTATTTTGCGTGATACCATTCATAAAAAAGCATGTTAACCTTGGCAGTTAGCTATTCAATGACAAACTATGAGGTAAATTACATTTCATTGAAAGTATGTCAACTTGATTGAAACACTTAATTTTATTGAATAAAAAAGTAAACTGTGTACTAATATGTATGTTTCACTGAATAATAAACTAAATTAAGCCTTATAAATATTTTTTAAACCCCCCCCCCCTCACCATAGGGGAATTTTAGGCCTATATGAAAATTCTTTCGCACAGGCCTAGTATAACATGTATGACCCCCCCACCCACCCACCCACACACACACACACACACACACACACACTGCAACCCTGCCTTATCACAAGCCTGTATTATGTATAACTGTTAACGGTAGAATGAAGATCCAGGGAGGCTGGGTACAAACATGATGATTGAGGAAAAGATATTTAGGAAAGACTTCTTGGCAAAGTATTGAGGAAAAGATTTCTTCGTGAAAAATATGGCATAGTACATTCTACATTTAAAATGCAAAGTCCTTATTCAATTACATTATAATACAAACACAAATATTTATTGGCATAACACAATTACAATGGCAAAGGCACAACATATTATGAATATCATTTATTGTTCATGTATTTAAACAATATTCTGGTGTGTGACATTATGTGACATTATACTTAATCATAATAAAATCATACCATTATTTGCAAAATAATTAGGTTGTGCAATCAGTTGTAAATGTAATACATGTGTTATAAAAATATCATTTTTCCCCCTTTCAGGGTGTGTATGCTATATTTCATGGGCAAATTGTTTCTGTCTGGTAAAGATTTTTCAAATTTTGTCGGTGAATTGTATTTAAAATTTATAATTATAAATATACCTTTTTCTTCAGGTCCTTGTATTGAGCTTGAGTTTTGCATACAGTACAAACATTTATAATGCAGGAGATGATCATGACTACTTTTCCTTTGATGTAAGTTGCTATTATCAAAATTACCTGACAAGATCAAAGTTTATCATTGTCACAGGTTATGTGAAAAATAAAGTATTTCCATGGGATTCAATTTGAAATCACATGAAAAGACTCGAACCCAGGGCCTTTACCGTTTTCTGAAAAACTGTAGGCAATCTTGACCTGATATGGAAAAAACTTTATAAATATGAGACCCGATATATAATATTATAGACTTTTCTTTTCTTAAATTTGAAAAATCTGTAGGCACCTTCCATTTACTAGATCTTGACCTTAATATCAAAATTACCTGACAAGATCAAAGTTTATCATCTTTGACATTTATGAATACATTGTAAAATCCTATAACCCTATTTTAACAAACATCTCAAACTTCATGAAATTATAGTTGTAAATTAATTTTATTACTGGTATGCATGTAATGGAAAGAAACTTAAATTAGCTAATGTGTAATGTAAAGATGACATCTGATCATCATTGAAACAAAAAATCAATAAAATTGAACATAATTCAGCATTATCAACTTGTGACAAGGGTGCAGATGTTTGTTTATTTAGAAACGAATTAAAAAAAATATTTTAAAGAAGATTGAAGATGAAAACTTAAGTACTTTTACAAATAATTTCATTTTCACATAATTTTGACAATCTATTTAGAGTATTAACCAGTATTTTATAATTCTTTTTCAACAAGGTACTGAAGGGATTGAATACTCCTCAGCTAAATACTGTGCAGGTAATCAACATAATTTTGATTTACTGAACATGCTGAAATAACCTTTTCTACTTCATTAAATTTAACTTTTTGCTAATGAAAATTAAAATATTTAAGCCTTTTAAGGTTCATAAACCCTCTGTTCACTCATATAAAATGTTGCTTGAACCTTAATGATTTTCCAAAAGAAATGTATTTTATAAGCAAAATACTGACAATTATAGCATAGTTTGCAGGGCAAAAATTTGACAAAAAAAAAACCCTTCAACTTGACAAATCTATAAAGGAATAATAGACATTAATGTCATTAAGAGTTCTCTCTCTTTTCAAAGTATCAATGACCCTTAAGGTTAGCATGCATCATAGAATATAATGTAATGTAACATCCAATAGCGAAAAAGATAAAAAAAAAAATGCATTTTACTTTTAAAATGCATGTGCATAGTAAGAGTATGACTATGATATATGTGTAAAGGTTTGGGTGGTGGATATCGGCCTGGATAGCTCACTTGGTAGAGCACTTGACTGGAGGTGCAGGGGGCCCAGGTTTGATTCTCGGTCCAGCCATACATTTTCTCCTTTCCTATTACACGTGGTTATAATATTACTTAAATTTTATACGGATCCTGTGTTATCTTATAATTATGGAACAACAGAATTATTTCCGCCTATAAATTTATCATAAAAATCTGCATACATTTCAGGATATTAATGGTCCCCTCCCAGCTGATGGAAATTTTCCTATGATGGAAACTCCGAATAATACAGATCTGGATATTGATATGGAGGTATGAAAATAAAAAAAAACAATAATAAAAGACAAATGGTCTTTAAGGACCCTCTCTACACCAGTGCAAAATGTTTTTTAGACATTGAGAAAAATATAATGTATAAAGGTGTTAATATTGAGCATATCAACATAATTTTCACTGTATGGTGCATTACATTTACCCCCGGGAAAAATTTCCAAATAGAAATCACTTGTTTACTTCCAAAGAGAAAATACCTGTAAATAACATGTTCAATTAATTAATCTAGGTCTTTTAAAATGTAAAAAATATTTGCATTGATTAAGAATTAAGTTATATACTGTAAATTGTTTTTTAAAGAATTGAGATCTAAGGGGAGATCACTCTAATTGCAGAAAAATCGCATAGAATAAGAACTCTTTAGTGTGCAGTGTAGAGAGGGTTTTCAATGCAATGAATAACAAACAGTTATCTGAGTAGTTTCATTTTTAGTTCACCTGAGCCGAATGCTCAAGTGAGCTTTTCTGATCAAAGTTTGTCCGTCGTCTGTCGTTGTCGTAAACTTTTCACATTTTCATCTTCTTCTCAAGATTCACTGGGCCAATTTCAACCAAACTTGCCACAAAGTACCCTTGGGTAAAGGGGATTCAAGTTTGTTCAAACAAGGGGAGATAATGATGAATTAATGAAAAGTTAATGGCATCTTTTAAAAATCTTCTTCTCCAGAACCATTGGGCCAGAAAAGATGAAACCCATGTGGAAGCATCCTCAGATAGTGTAGATTTAAGTTTGTTCAAATCATGAGGGGTAGGGCGGGGCCACATTAGCCAATCAAAGTTTTACATAGGAAAATCATTTTTAAATCATCTCACGATCAGCAAAACTATGATTGGTGATATTAATATGGAAACATCCTCAGTTAGAGTTAATTCAAGTTTGTTCATATCATGACCCCTAGGGGTAAGGTGTGGCCATAATGGGCAATTTAATCTTTACAAAGAAATATATAGGAAAAAACTTTGAAACTCTTCTTCTTAAGTATGGCAAAATTATACATATATGTTTTGTTGATATAGTGACAATTTCAAGTTAAAAAAATCCCTTCTACCCAATCTAGTAAACTTTTCAATACTTGGGCCTCATGTTTATGTAATCTTAGCAAATAATTATAGGTTTTTTTTAAATTTTTCTTTTGTTATGTTTTTAGTCTTTAAGTGCGGCTGCAGTACATCTTTCTCATCTAATAAAGAATTTCTTTGTCATCCATACACAACTCCCACTTTTTTTTGGGGGGGGGGGCTTTTTGCTCCAAGTAAATCAGGTTACAAATCTCTCATATCCAGGTTATGTAGTGTTTTAAATAAAAAATAAAAAGACATAGTCATTATTTATTAATTCAGTTCTAATAAATTCAGTTAATCAACATAATAATATATTTCTTTGTGTTCATTTCAGATTGACAATATGGTATTGGAAGAAATAGTCCCAGAGGATATGACTGATGTAAGGTTTCCTTTCTCCTTTTCTTGTAGTGTTAAGTCATAAGAAAACATTATGAATGAGACAAATAATGAGGTGTGAGTTGGGTTGGCCAAAGACAGCTCTTTTATGTCCAATGGTTAAACCCCTACTCAGAACTGATTATTTGTCTTGTCTCCCAACTAAATAGCCCATGGTACATGTAGTTTTATTATCCTGAAAAATCTTAACTCTGGAAAACTTTGATGTCTATACAAGACAATTAAATCCTCCTTATAATTTATAATTTGAAGGAAAATGATACATATTAATTAATCTCCACATAGAAAATATTATGTGAATGTAAAGTGTTGTACTTTGTCGGTTTGCTAATCTATAAATTAATTATGTTCCCTTAGAAGAAGGGAGGACATATTACTTTGCTGCTGTCTGTCGGTCAGTCTGTCAGTCCACCAAAAGTTTTCGGCTGTTCATTTTATTCGCAGAGGATGTACATACTGAAATAAAATTTTATAAACAAATTTATCAAAAGAATATCTAGGTCTGGTCATGTTCTGTTTATAGTCTGATCAAGTAATTTTTGACAGACTTATGCCCTTTGGACTTATAAACAGAAGGGGGAGGCATAATTAAGTGTTTCACTAACATCTGTTGTTAGCTCACTTGAGCTGAAAGCTCAAGTGAGCTTTTCTGATCACCCATTGTCGGTCGTCCGTCTGTCTAGCTGTCTGTTCATACATCTGTCTGTAAACTTCTCAAGTTTTCAACTTCTTCTCAAGAACCACTGAGCCAATTTTCACCAAACATGGTACAAGGCATCCTTGGGTAAAGGGGAGTGTAAAGTAAAAATGAAGGGGCAAGGCCTCTTACAAGGGGAGATAATCAAGAGAAGACAAAAATAGGGCGTGGTCATTGAAAAATATTTTCAAGAGCCACTGAGCCAGAAAAAACTGAAACTTGTGTGGAAGCAACCTGGAGTAGTGTAGATTTAACAATAACATCATCTAAATTATGACTCTTGGGTGTAGGGAGGGTGTCAATGGGTATTGCAAAGGGGAAATCTGGTAAAGAATAGCATGTTAAACGTTACTCAGATGAGTGATGTGGCTCATGGGCCTATTGTTTTTATTTTTTGAACATTTCTCATTCTTAATTGTTTTTATACCCTAGCTCTGAAGGAGAGGGGTATACTGTTATGCCTTAGTGTGTCTGTTTGTGTGTCATAAAGTGGGATTCAATTAAGGAATGCTTTTATGTTTTGTGTGAGTTATTGGTGTGTGAATCACACATACTTGTCACGTAGGCATATGTAATGAAGATTGTTGCATTTTTACCAACATTGTTGTAGCCTTATTGTGACGTCACGTTAATGCACATTTCTCCTTGTATATTTCTACGCGTGAGTATACACGAAAATGGTTTTCACAATTGGCTTACTAGACAAAAACAGCAAATGTAAATATTTTTGTATGAATTCAATCTGATGTCAACTTCCTGTTTCTTGATATGGCTGTCCATTCTGTTGCAGCTTTCTCAGCAACTATTCATTGCAGTTGAATGAAATTTTAGTATATTTTTGTTTAGGCTTGTCATATGGTGGGATTCACAGAAATTTTATGTCAGCTTCTTTTTAATCCATGCGTCTGTCAGCATCAATATTTTCACATCAGAGTGGAGGCTGGTATTACATGTACTTTAGTGAGCATTGGCTCACAGACTTCTTGTTATGAATGCAAAATTACAACAGCTTTTGATGTATCATTTATGATGAAAACTTATAATCTTAGGGCTTCAATTTTAATGACATAATTAATGCACACTACATGATGGATACGGAGGTTCAGCACCAGGATAGGTATCTTTCCAGATTTGGACTCCATCGTATTCCAATTGTTGGCGATGGAAACTGTTTGTTTAGAGCTATTAGTTTCTCTCTCTATGGTCATCAGGATAGTCATGCATATCTCAGAAATTTGGCTATTGAAACTTTAAGAGCTAATATTGAAGAGTTTTCAGATTATTTTTTATCAGACAGAGGAACCCCTTTAGAGCAACTTCAACGATTAGGTCAACTTGGAACTTATGCAGGACAGGAATGTATATATGCATTGGCAAAAGCTTTAAATCTCAACATTCTGGTTACGTTTGGTGGAGATGATTCCTCCTCTGAAGTCACAACCATGGAAAATACTTTCACTGCTGATCCTACACAAAACCAGATTCATATAATATGGAGTAGATATGGCGGAGGTCATTATGAAGCAGTTGCAGACATGGAAGTTCAGGATCAGGCTTCAGCTCCACCCATGTATCCTGTCACTGGCAATCAGAACAATCTCCACACAAAGCCATGGACAAAAAGTACCCCTTTCTCCAAGCCAGCAGATGTTACACTTTTAGGTAAAGAGAAAAATAGTTTAAGAGGAATGTATTCTATGCAAAAGTCTGCAGCTCCAGGTAAAGGTCATATATCAGAGCTACATAGCTATACCAAGCCAGAACTGCCTGCGCAGCCATTAGCAGAGAAAAAATTTGTGTGTTCGGAATGCAAAGTTTCATTTTTCAATTCTGTCACACTTAAAAAGCACAAGGCTAAACACCATCAGAGAAATCTGAAAAAGCCAGGTAAGGATTTGTATCCATGTATGGCATCAACATGCTTCTTGCAATTTAGAACAAAAGAACAGTTAGTTGAGCATGAAATTCAGGCACATGGGGCAAATATTCTAACAGAAAACCTAATTTTTGAAACTAAGGATGATTTTAATAAATTTAAAGAACAGGAGGAAATATCATTAAACACACGTTATGTGTTAAGGAATAAGGTGCAACAGAACAAAAAGAAGGAAAGAGTGTACTGTCTTGAATGCCATAGAAATGGTTGTACAAGGTCACATAAAAAAAAGGATATCAAGTTAAATCTTCCAAGAAAAACATAAAGGGAAAGTGCCAGTTGAACAGCATTTGTCCAGCAAGGTTTTCTGTACGAGAAAGGGAAGATGGAAAGGTCTATGTAAGGTACATAAAATCCCATACTCATTCTTTGTCCTTTGAACACAGCAAATTTTTGTCCATTCCGGAAAGTATAAAATCAGAAATTTTAGGTATGTTGTCCCTTAAAATACCAATCAACAACATATTAGACAAAATTCGGGAGAAATTTTCTGGCAGGGATAATCGAGACAACCTGGAGGATATCAAATATTACAATTTAATTGATCGGAAAACGATCCACAACTTAAAAAGGAAATTGGCAGATCCATCAATTATACAACATAGCAATGATGCAATTTCTACGTATTTAAAAGTTGAAATGCTCAAAAGAGAAAAATTTAACCCGATTTTAATTTTCAAGCAGCAAGATATTGATAATAACCCATCAGTAACACCAGGACTGAGAAAAGAGGACTTTATGCTTGCTTTCATGACAAAACAGCAGCTGGAAATTTACCAAAAGTTTGCCAATAGAATATTATGCATGGATTCAACACATAAAACAAATAGCTATTCCTTTAAATTGATAACACTTTTGGTTCCTGATCAGTTTAGGAAAGGTTACCCAGTGGCATTTTGCATTTCTAATAGGGAGGATGAAACAGCCATTGCTCTGTTTTTAAATTCTGTGAAGTCAAGGTCACCTGAAACACAGGTCAATATCTTAATGACAGATGATGACAATGCAGGATGGAATGCTGCAAGGTCGACTTTTGGGGACGAATTACAGCATTATTTGTGCACTTGGCATATTTATAGGTCATGGACACGCAATGTTCAACACTACTTTAGAGATGATGAACACAAAAGTATTGCTTTTAGTTTTCTATGTGCTATGTTGGAAGCTAAATCTGAGAGCCAGTTTCTTCAATACAAATCTGCTTTTATTGCCAAACTGCAATCATTAAATCCAACTTTTTTGAAATACATGGAAGATAATTATTTTTGCAGAGCAGAGAAATGGGCAAAGTGTTTCAGGAAAGGTGAATACTGTAAGGTTGATACAAACATGTTCATTGAAAGTTTTCATAACCAACTAAAAACTGTTTATTTTGAGGGTAAAAGAAACAAAAGAATTGATGTCCTATTGGAAACTTTGTTAAAGTTGGAGAATAACTTATTTATCAATTATTTCAAGAGAGTTTCTTATAATCTGCCTTCCAAAGAGGATTCAGATACCCAAAAGAGGCATGAAAGTAGTCTACATATTCACGACAGGGAAATAAAGCAAATTTCTGAAAGTTTCTTCATTGTAGAATCAGGAGAAAGGCAATATATAGTTGAAATTTGGAATAGGTACTGTAATTTAGAGCATTGTTATGTTAAATGCAAGGAAATGCCATGCATTGATTTATGTTATCATTTATATAAATGCAACTGCCCTGACAATGAAAATGGCTTTTTATGCAAACATATTCATAAGGTACATAGCATGTGTACAAGCTACAGAAATGGGGATGAATGTGGGGAATCTAATGAGACACTATTTGTCAACCCACAGCAAGACTCTTCTCAGTCCCAAAATGCCCCCGTTGATCCAGAAACTCAATATAGGCAGATAAAGAAACTTATGCAGCAGATAAATAGTCAGCTGGAAAATCCAAAGGTCAGAGAAATGAGATTTCAAACAATACTTCAGACATTTCAAGCAATAGCTGCTGGTAATGATGCATGTATCAACCTTTCAGAAGACACAGGGAAGCTCAAGGAGACTGAGAAAATTTCAGGCAATGCCAATAATATTATACAGCCTAGATTTCATTCTACAGAAAAGAAAAAAGGAAGACCTAAAAAAGCTCCATTGAGAAAACCAACTGAAGAAGAAAAGGAACGTTTGTTGAATCATCAAGACTTGCCACAGCCACCTTCAGAAGCACCTGTAAACACACCCTTACCATCAGTTGCCCCTTACCCTCCTTTGAGATTGGTGCGCCCTGCCCCTTCCACCTCTACACAGCTACCTACCACACCAGAACAACCATTGTTTGAGTAAGTCTTGGCAATCAATTTTTTTTAGATTTATACACAAATAGAGATGTTTCATTATATAAGTACAAATAAAAGTAATAATAATCACATTATAATCTGAAGATATAAAATATGAATATTCTCATTGTCTTGTTGCAGAGTGAATGGTCAGATGGGACTGCAGCCATGGATGAGAGTGCCACCATCACTGATGGGGAGGAGGATCAAAGTCAAGACAAAGGATGGAAAAACTCAAGTCTTGATATTCACAAAAGGAGTCGCGGATACAGATACAAATAATGATGGTCACTAAGACTCGGATATAGAAACATGAAATGCATTGTGAAAAAATTTTTTTTGTTAATTTATTCTAAGGTTATATTGTTGGAAAAAAGCTTCTAGAAGAGGAATTCTTGATTTATTTGAACATCAAAAACAGTAGGAAAGACCAAGATGTATATACAGTCTAGAATATTGGAGGCTTGTTATCTGATTAGCATTTCCTGTAGTATTTAAATCTATGTTGGATAATTCACTCAAGAACTTTGAAGATGATTCATTTCTATAGCAATGAGGGTGATTGATCCTTTAATATTTTTTCTTATCTTTTCATGTGTACAAGGACGGAGCCACCCGGAAACAGACCTATGTCACTTTGAGCATAATGTCAGTCCAGTAGCAGGTTGGCAATGGCAGATAGGCTTTTGTCTTAGCCAGTGCTCAAGTGTCATTAGGTTTGATTTCCAGCTGAGAATGGGAGCCACTCACCATAGGAATAGAAATCCACAGAGGACCAAAAAGGGACCTGTTTCACTTTGAGCATAAAGTCAGTCCAGTAGTAGATTGGCAATGGTAGATAGGCTTTTGCCTTAGGCCAATGCTCAAGTGTTACTAGGTTTCCTGTTAAACTGACAGTGCCTATGGAAATTTATCTCCATCTCAGGATCAAGTCCTTTGTTCAGGTGACAAGAAGGTCCTTTCATATTATTGCCAATGCATATCAAATTTTCCACATGATATCCTAACTTAAGTAGTTCAGAGAGAACTTAGCTCTAGTTTACATGTTATCAAGTTTTTATTTGTTTTTAGTTCACATTAATTAGCCAAAAGTTGCATTGAGCTTTTCTGATTGAAAAGTGTCTATTGTCGTCAGTTTAAGCTTTTCACATTTTTTCCCTCTTCTCCAGAACAACTGGAAAATATCAACCAAACTTGGCAAAAACAATCCTTGAGTAAAGGGGATTAACTTTGTTCCTAAAGGGTGGCATCTTGGGAACCAAGAATCAAGAAAAAGAGAAAGGGTTGGTCTTAAGGTGTGAATCCTAATGATTATTTACCAGTGGTTGTATATACATATATTAAATGATTGAGAAGGCTGCTCTTCTTTGCGTCATAGGCATTTAGATAAGATAAGCAGACAAACTAAGTAAAAAGTTTTACTGAAATTCATTTATGAAATTCATAGCCTCAGGATCAGGGTTACTCAGGTGATTCTTGGATCTTTTGTCTAATTAGTAGTATGGATGCAAGGTTTAGGATGGGGCTAAAATTGGGTATCAAATGAAATAAAATCTTTTGAGAACATTTTTTTCTCCAGAATAGCAAGTTCATTTTAGTAATATTTGAGTCAAAATTTACCGGTGGTCAAATTGGTAATGAAATATACCCATTATAACTTGATTCAAGTTGAGTTAAATCATATAAGTCCTTGTCCGAGGTGAGAGTATTGGTCCATGGGCCTCCTTCTTGTTAATGTTTGTTGTTGTTTTTATTTTTTGTTGTTTTTTTTTTACACTTTTGGTGCATGCATACCAGTTCTTTATTTGAAAGAATTTTTTATAAAAGAATTTCAACTGTTTCCCAACTGATGAAGCCCGGACAGTTGAAAGTTACTTGTACATGTACATGTATCAATTGATAAACAAATGACACAGAGGATTTAATAGCAAATAGATACATTTTCATATGAATTATATTCAATAAATAACTTAAAAACATTCAAGATTCTCTAAGTTTTTCTATGTGTAGCCTCCTTGCTTATTTCTGTTTTTCATGCTATTTATCCTGCTTCTTAAAATATGAATACAAAAAGATGAAGATAAAATTACTAGATTAATTGTTCTTGTTATCTGTCTAAATATTCTTTTGTATATATGTAAAAATTCATGTGTTATGACCAGAAATACTAGTAGATCATTTTAATACAAAACTTTGTTAATGACCCAGATGAATTTATTGTCCGTAATTTAAGAAGATTGCATATGAATATTAAATAATTTTATGATATATCAAAGGCATACATTGTTATAAACAAATGCAAGATAAATTGAATACATGTGCATAAATGTATGAATGTATCAAATTATATATACTATAAAAAATTAATTTACTTTCAGTTTATATTTCAACAATTATGATGCTAAATTTACATTTATGCAATCAAAGGTGCAATTGATACATTCATACATATAGGGCAGAAACTCACTTGGCAGAATAAGCATAATATTTAAGAGTTTAAATCCTTATTTTTCATTTTTCCTGAAATTCAGCATATAATGTTATTATGATAAAGATATTTATCTTTTTGAAATAAAAAAAATGCTGGCAGTGCCATGTGGGTCTTGGGGAGAGTTTTGAAATGCTGAACATGATATACAAGTATCATTTGCAGGTGATTTTAGAAAAAATCTTAATTTTTCAACTCTGTATTTTAATATCATTTTTTTCATTGATAATAATACATTACTTTTAATATACTGACACAGTCTTCTTTTTATTTGTCTATATTTAAAGTATGTTTTTTTAAACACATATTGCAGAATAAGATGGGACATTCTGAAGAGATTAAATCTACAGGAACTAGTCTCTTAAGATTTCTTGAACATATACCAGGTATATGTTAATCAGTTGTGATTTCAGAAAAAAAAGACACCCAGTTTCCTTTCAAAGCAGTCAAAGAAGATGCAATACCATTAATTTGATTGAAATAAAAGTCTATGATAACATGGTAAACACTCTTTCCTAGATCTTGCACTGGCTCATGGGTCATCACAAGTATAACTAATAATTACCCAGATTATGAGAATATATTGAGTTTTTAAGGTTTATGTAATGTGTTTTTATGCCTTAGTATGTACTTTCCCTCAATAAAAAAAATATATAATCAAACTATGTTATTTTCATTTATTTTTAAGATAAATTTAGTTGATATGCTGCTTATAAAAAATTACAAATATTCATAGCTCAGTGTTCAATATTTAAAATTTGAATATTTCACATAGATTTGTCACATACATGGATCACATAGAAAAATCTGAGACTTTTAAAAAAACATGTAAGTGTGGATATTTCAGCCTGATTTTTTAACCTATTGGCATGTTTAAAATAACTATTGATTAGTAAGTTCACAATTGGTCATGTAGATATTTTAGCATATCCTATTCAAATTTGGTTTAGTCAGTCCATCCTGATTGGTGGGGCCATATGGCCATCTTTTTAAAAAACTGGTTGCCTTCTCCGGACCAACTGCCTAATTATTGTCCCACTCTAATTTTTTTTCTATTCATTCAGAAATTAGATTTTGGGCATTCAAAGGATTAATTTTGAAATTTGCTTGAAAAAAAAGAATTTTCTCACCAAGTTTATACCGACATAATTATATGATTTTTTTCTTTAATTCTGAATCAAGATAGGACAATCAAACTTTTGAAAGTTGGCCAAAGGTTTTTTTTTATTATTATTATTTGACGTTACAAAATCCTTAGAAATTATCTTTTGAACAGTTCGAATAGTGCAACCAAGTTAAAGTATCAAGTGAGATATAGCAAATTAATTGTATGTTCATGATGAAATTTAGGACACTGAAGTTTGGAAATTGCCTGGAATGTTTTTTAAAGGTAAAATAAAGACCGACATAATACTGTGCGTACTTAGTACACCCGTATATAGTGTTTTTTTTAAAATAGTGTTATTTAGTTCTGATCTAAAACTAAGACACTTCCTTTTTTTCTTTTTAAAACATGAATGTTTATATATACACATGCAAGTGACCATACTCACAAATGGCTAAAATAAAATGCCAGTTGTGAAGTATTTGTCAAATACTCTTACAATCAACAATGCCTTTTCAAGGAACTTATAACTGTCAGGGGGGAAACTAAAATGTGATGGCACATTGGGTTTAAGTTTTTAGGAGGTACACTGAAAAAAAAAATAACTGGTGAAAGTCACTGGGAAGATTAGTAAATTTACTGTCCATACAATCACTACCTCAAAAGTAGTTTTACTAGGTATTGGGTAGATTTACTGGATAATGTTAGTAAATCTAAGAATTTATAAGTAACTTTCACTAGGTATCTAAGTATCTTTACGACCATCACTCAACTTTTCACTACCTTAGCTAGGTACACAGAGTGATTACTAATCACGACGAACGCTTTACTAGGCACACTAGTTAAATCAACTAGGTAATTCTCTCAGAGTACGGATTTGGGGTTTGGGCTGTAAGACTTGACCTCCTCTGGCATTTTGAAAACATTTAATTTTTATAGTTGCCTGTTGTTATAATTGTTATCCTCAGATCTCATCCCCCCCCAAAAAAAAATCACATACCCAGCAAAATAGATTTGTTTACACTTTATTAAAAAAGAATTCATTCATTTAATAATATATTATTTATTTGTTTATTTATTTTCAATTAAACATAATGAACATGTCCTTGGACATTTTGGAAGACGAACTTTTCTGGGCCTAAAAATAGTAACCCTCCTGCACTCTCTTAAAATACGGAGTTGATTTATTTAGTATGTATAAGTATTTAATATGTATAAGTATTTAATATGTATAAGTATTTAGTATGTATAAGCCCTAAAATGATAGTTGATTCAGTTATGTATAAGCCCTATATATATATGTACACGATCGTCCTACCCCTAAATCACCACAGACCCTGCAAAATATTTTTTTCCCATTTTATTTTAATATAATTTATATTTCGCTTGTTTAAAGAAAGCATAATAAATTACATATTACCTGTCACTGAATATTGGGAAGTCGTTTTAAGGCCTAACCCCCCTCCCCATTGTCTATCACCCCTTAAAATATAGATTGATCATGTTGATTCATTATGTTTAAACCAAAAATAAAATACCTGATTTTTTTCTTCAGTTATTTCACTGTTTCAAGACATAATAGATAAGAGTGTATGATTTTTTTGTTACCTCTCAGTACCCCCAGTGGAGTTGTGGAGTAAAGCGTTTTTTTTTATTAAATAAATTATTATTTTTATCCATGAACTTGATTAAAAGAGTTACATAAAGAATTTTACAGAAAATATCTTGGAAATAAATGATTTGTTCTTTATTAGCCCCCCCCCCCCCCCCCCCCCCCCCCCCCCCCCCCCCGAGTACACAGTCGTCCCCTTAAGGTGATTGAATCAATTTGTTAAGAATAAGCATATAAATTTGGATCATAAAACACTTTTCGGGAGGGGTGTACAGCATGAATTGTTTACGTTAGAAGAAATAAACGTGTGAATGAACAATTCGGAAATAAAAGAGTTACACCGGAACATTTCTTTAGAGTAAAAATTTGGCGCATGCGCTTTCTTCTTTCCGGAATGAATCTAACCCGTCCCCGAGAAAAATCCCAAAACAAGACTACCAGTGATTACATTGGTTACGATAAATTAATCAACATCCCTGCCATGAAAAAGGAGATACAGCTTTTAAGAATTAGATGAAAACATTTGACATAGTCTTTAAAAGCACAGAAGCTCACAACTTTATCAATAAAGTCAATAGAAATCACTCAATTGACCAAGCCATGTGGCACATCTCTACTTTCGTTTTCGATCATCGCGGGAAATCTGATTTATATAACGAAAGATAGGAACTTGTTTTAGATCTAGATTAAACCATGTCATCAATTGTTTTGTTTAAAAACTGAATGAACATTCAGAATTATTGCTTCTAGGCTATATCAGCAAAGATCACTCTTCAAAAGGCTAAGTAAAGCAGCCAATCCAAGCAAAATGATGAGCATAAAAAATATTTGAATTTGTAAAATTTATGTCAAACTTAAGGTGTTTCTGTCTTCTTCTTTGCTGTTGATATTTAAGATTAATAAGTATAGGTACCTGATTTCATTTAAGGCTTATAATATACATGTATATTACATGAAAGATATCGATAATCCAAGCGTTAAACAACACGCGCGCAATGCTACCGCTTTTGAGGTCCAAATCTCCCTATTTTTCATCACAATAGGTTAACATGTATGAAATATGGCAAATTGTTTAGTCAGCACTTGCTCTTTCGTTCCAGTGAATATGGTTTATTTTATAGAGAGTGTTAATTATACCAAGCCAAAACATTAAAATATATTGTTAGTATGAAAATGCTCATAATAAACAGAATAACACCTCTCCCTATAATAAATCATACATGATATGAAAGGATATGGTACCTTTAATGCATTTTGTTGTTTTGGGATTGTAATGATACTTCTATTGTCAGTTAAGCATTGTCTTTAAATTATACCTAATTTTAAAAGAATGTTGGTGCCCATTACCAATTAGTATTTAGTTTAATTAATATATTGTAGTACACATGTATATTCCAGTTGATGGGGAAATGTTCCAGAATTTTTTAATAGTATTCTTGATATGTTAAATTTATTTTACAAATAAACATTGCTTTTAATTAGAAAAACTTTGTTTTACACAATGAAAATAAACACAATATCTTTACCAATAAAGTCAGGGTATGAAAATGGACCAATTGCTACCATACTTAAGAACTCCTTTAAAAAGAAAAGTGAAGCAAAAATTTCTCTTAAGTTTATGTAATCGCATTTGAAAGAAAGATATGATAGTTATACAAGCTTAGGATACAAATATTTTAGATATAAATTTGAATCATGGACACACTTACATGAAAATGTAAAATGATGATGACAGATCATTTAAGGATTTACCCATTATCATGCTCTTTTCCAATAAAACTGAGTCCATTATTTGAACCACTACCTGCATGCTTCATGCTTTTAAATATAATCAACAAACAAATATTTAAGAAAGAAATAAGAAAAAGAATAAACTAAATATCCTTTCATAAAAAGATTCCTTAGCAGATGATATGGAAAAGTTCATCATGTTTTAGTTAAAAAAATGTTTCCTCTTCTTTTATTGATGCCTAGTAATTATCTTTTTAAAGATTTGCCTACTTTTTGCATTTTGTGTAAGTATCCTTATAAAACACTGCTGGGAACAAAGATTTTAAACAGGGCTTTATGGTCAGCACATACATCAAAAAAGATCTTTGACTTCACAACATCTAACACTATTTTTCCATCTCTCCAAACCAATTATTTAGTTTTAATTGTTTGTGACCTATTTTAATACAGAACTCTAACTTCAAGCCAAGCTAAATCATAGTACATGTACAGTGGACCCTAAAAAACGACTCGCCTAAATTTTGAACATCATATTATGACGAGTATATCAAAATTTTTTTGCCATTTAGCTTGTTTACCTGGAGGCTATAGATATACTGACACTGCTTCACATTTTGGGGGACAAATTGATTATCAATTAAGATCAAACAAGTAAATCTTAATTAATGCACTTATACAAACACCTGTTCCTCGTTAATGGGATGCATGATCCTTCTGATTATGGCTTGAAAAGTGGGAGGGTATATAGTATATCCGTTTTTCCATCTGTTCGACCCTTTCTTCTTTTACAGCAGTAAAAATTACCCGTTATACGCAACTTTTCCTCTCATACCACTGAAGGAAATTTAATGAAACTTTCACAGAATCTTCATTACATATTGCCATTGTGCACCTCTTTTGGATTTTCCAGAGCAAAACATGGTCACTGCCATTATATTCATATGGATGGCACATGTAGTGAGCTCATTGCTCACAGTACCTTTATTGTGATTAAAATGTATATTTCTACTTTAACAGCTGTCTCTTAGTTTGCAATTTATACTTGGTTCAAAATTGTTTATATATATACATATGACACAATATCTTATCTGGGGATAATGTCTAAGGGTTTTGAAAATCAGATTAATTAATATTATGAAACCCTGTTGTTGTTTCAACGAGATTGACATTTAAGTTTATTCTGGGATTTTTTTTAATTATGTGTTACGGTTATCATTGGTTTAAACCATCCTATATAATTCATGCAAAAATTAGTTTATTTACATTCTCTTAAAATTCTAAATAAACATGCATCATAAAACATCAACCATCTAACTAAAAAGAAAATAAACATTTCTACAAATAAGAATTTGATCAGATAATATTCTTACGATTTTTCCTTTTTACAACAAGTTCCAGAAAAATTGCCTTTCCAGCTGCAGTATGGGTCATTGAGACAAGCGTCAATTTTCTTGTACTTGTCACAGATGATGACTTTAAACTGTTTAACCATGGAGACAGTGCTGATATAGACCTCATCATTCTGTGAAACAAAAACAGAACCTCAATTGTTAGTACGTTTAATAATGTCATCGAAACCAACAGAACCTCAATTGTTAGTATGTTAACAATGTATAGTTGATGAATAAATCAGAAGTACAAAGACAATGTGTTCAGGCCCTGACTTAATAGACATAATCTATATCTCCTTAACACCTGTACTTTGTGTCAGTGACTAGATATTTTCATCTTATTTGACGAACTGTTAGAGCAAGAATGTTATGAAACATGTTTCTCAGACAAACAGAGAGAGAGAGAGAGAGAGAGAGAGAGAGAGATAGATGAAAAAGTAATCTCTAAATAAATGAGTCTCTGCTAATGAAATAAATGAGTCTCTGCTGATGAATTAAATGAGTCTTTAATGATGAAATAAATGAGCCTCTGCTGATGAAATAAATGAGTCTCTGCTAATGAAATAAATGAGTCTTTGATGGTGAAATAAATGAGTCTTTGATGATGAAATAAATGAGTCTCTGCTGATGAAATACATGAGTCTTTGATGATGAAATGAATGAGTCTTTAATGATGAAATAAATGAGCCTCTGCTGATGAAATAAATGAGTCTCTGCTAATGACATAAATGAGTCTCTGCTAATGACATAAATATGAAATAAATGAATCTCTGCTATGAAATACATATAAATGAATGAGTCTTTAATGATGAAATACATGAGTCTCTGATGATGAAATAAATGAGTCTCTGCTGATGAAATAAATGAGTGTTTGATGATGAAATAAATGAGTCTCTGATGATGAAATAAATGAGCCTCTGCTGATGAAATAAATGAGTCTCTGCTGATGAAATGAATGAGTCTTTAATGATGAAATAAATGAGTCTCTGCTGATGAAATAAATGAGTGTTTGATGATGAAATAAATGAGTCTCTGATGATGAAATAAATGAGCCTCTGCTGATGAAATAAATGAGTCTCTGCTGATGAAATAAATGAGCC
Organism: Saccostrea cuccullata; assembly: GCF_032062105.1. NCBI lineage: Eukaryota > Metazoa > Mollusca > Bivalvia > Ostreida > Ostreidae > Saccostrea > Saccostrea cuccullata. The sequence continues at coordinate 1,703,409 of NW_026920828.1, read as the reverse complement.
TTTGATGATGAAATAAATGAGTTTGATGATGAAATCTTGATGAAGGAAACAAGTCAGTCCAGTGTAGGAGAGGAAGCCTCAATCATTCTAGTTTCTGCTTTGAGCTAATACTTTTGTATTCAGAATATTTCTTAATCCCTAGTGTCTCTTGACACTAAATTGTTGTATTGCTTACATAGAATTTCATGTCCCAGATGACTTCTGATTTAGGTAATGGTGAGAATACTGTAGATATGGCCTGCTTTTTGCCATTATCCCAGGAATGAATCTTGTACACTTCTCCTGTATCTGAGAAGAAAACACAAATTTTAAACCACTTTAGGCATCAGTAGGAGATCCTTCTTTATTTAAAATAAATTTCTTTAACTTCATCTTTATTTCACTGTTTGGAAAAGTTGATTTTCGAATTATATATAGAAATGTATATCATATACGATAAAATACAGAGCAATAAAGGTTACAGGTGCCTACATTCAAGATCTGATACTACAGGTGATCAATTTTAGCATATTGACTACCTGGTACAGTATTTTTCTGCATGTCATGTTGTTACTATATAAACTTACTTGAGGCAGCGTAGAGAATGAGGGACCCTCCCTGACGACTTCGTTCTTTATCCACTTGAAGGACATGCATCTGGATGCCATCCATAAAGACCAGGGGTTTGTTCCCTTGTTGTTGAACTGGAGCATCCTTAAGAGGATACTCCATCATAAAATTCTCCTCAACATCCTTAAGGCTCTTTGAATCGTTGATACACTGTAAGCAAATATAAATAGGGATTATTTCGCAATTGATGTGAGAGGAGAAAGAAAGAGTTGACTGCTTCAAAAACATACAGTGAGTCCTAAATGTTTCATTAAGCCTGAGTTATTGATACATACAGTGAGAACTAAATGTTTCATTAAGTCTGAGTTATTGATACTGTATAGCAGGTTAAAATCGCGGTCGGAAAAGATAGCGATTTGTTCAATTTTCAGCAAATCGCGGTCGTTTGAATTCGCGGAAAGGAAAAAAACCATACATTTTTTAAATACTACTTGCAAGCATTTTTCTTTAGGTATATATTGTGTGAGCCTTTATTTTCAGTCTCTATCTTACGAAAGTCTGTTCTTGTATATCGCGCATATCAGACAGGAGAGGCAAGTCTATACATTGTGTCAATTTTGAGCCCGATTAAATAATAACGAAACACTGGGCTGATCCCGATTTGAAGTCAAAATAATGTTATGCATTCAGAATATTTTTTATTTCCGAGGCCAAATAAAAAATAAATAGTAGTCAAATTGTTGAAAATTTAATCATATAATTGAAATTAATTAATTGTCTTTATAATTACCCTGTTTACTTCGCAAGTGCCTTGATTAAAGGTAATGACTGAGTGATACACATGGGTGAAATTATACAAGCTTGTTTAATTAAATAATTACATTGCACGTCTACTAGATGGCAAACTACCGTAATTGTTAGGTATAGAAATTAATTTAACAATTAATAAGCTTTACAAAACACCAACAACTACGTGTTTGTATACACTCTCATCTAATCACAGATGATAAAAAAGTTTCAGTTTACCCTTATAAATCTTTTCAAGAATTATTCACTATACGTTGAATTCGCGGAATTTCTTTTTCCGCGAATATAGCGAATATTAACTCCACGAGTTAATTTTCTGCTGTACAGTATATATACAGTGAGACCTAAATGTTTCATTAAGTCTGAGTTATTGATACATACAGTGAGAACTAAATGTTTCATTAAGCCTGAGTTATAGATACATACAGTGAGAACTAAATGTTTCATTAAGCCTGAGTTATTGATACATACAGTGAGAACTAAATGTTTCATTAAGTCTGAGTTATTGATACATACAGTGAGACCTAAATGTTTCATTAAGCCTGAGTTATTGATACATACAGTGAGAACTAAATGTTTCATTATGTCTGAGTTATTGATACTAACCTTCCCTGGCTCACTTTTATCGGGGATTTTACTGGCAGGGAGGGGGGTCCAGATGGAGTTTGTAGTCTCCCGGTACTTATACACCCGGTCAGCAAACCTGTCCTTGACCGAGTCCACCGTAAAGGCACAGATGGCAGAACCAGATGACCCATTCCTGAAACAATACAGAAAATCATATCAGAACCTCACAACACCGACAACCTCTTCATAGTTCACAATCACACTTTCAAAATTCATTCCACTTTAATTTCTGCTGAAAACACCCATAAAAAACATGTGTAGCTATTGTTACTATATATAGACTTATACACATGTAGCAGCATGTTTAGCTGTTATTTTTATCTTCAGACTTAAAACAGCACATGAAGCTGTTGTTACTGTCTATATGCACACATCACTTATATCAATGTCATACTTACACAGAGGAGATAAACAATCCGTAGAATGTATTATTCACCAATTGTACATCCTCTAGATAATAAAAAATTGAATTTCATATTTCTCAAAAAACATTTTTTGGGGGGACATATACAAAAAAAGCAAAGAATAAACTAGATCACCTGTCTGCTCTTCTTTAATCACAAACTTTATGTTTCCTATTACAATCATGCAATACTGGTATTTACATTTAAAATTCACATGCAAAAATAAAATGAAGAATTCTTTTCAGAATCCATCACATACAAAAGCACAAAAGAATGTTTTTTTTTATACTTCTAAATGAATAATCTTTTTCACAAGCAACTTTAAACATGTATGTTATTATGCAAGCAAATGCAAATAATTCTATCAAGGGAGTGTATTTATTGCAATATTAAGGGATAATTGCAGGACAATTACAACATTTGTTATAAACTTACGAATTAAATCAAAATAGAATGGGAATGACCCGGGTAAGGAGCAGTTAAGTCGCGCTTTCTGATACGTCGTCCATTTGTTGACAAGTAAGCTACTTCCACCTAGGTCTTTCTACAACGTAAAAATTATCACAAACATTAAATGTAACTTTTAATTTTTATTTATTTTTATGATTTTTCCGCGTTGTTACGGTTGAATATGTGGCTTACCTTACAAACCCTTGCTACTCTTGAGACCATTTTCTTCATGAAATTTGTGTACTCCAGAGCAATTTCACGGAAGAAAAAGTAAACATCTTCCCCAACATCAAAGGAGGCAACAAACTGGGGCTCTACAACAGTAGAGAAAAAAATTATCTCAAAACAAATTACTTTTTAATACAAACTAATAAAATTTTGCATAGATGGAATTTATTTTCAAGAGGGATAACTCTGCTTGACTTGTAATACATCTAAGAATCAAGCAGATCTGTACGGGTATATTTTTTACCATTTAGCCAGCGGATGGGGTCGGCATTTTCCAATTTTTCGCTCACTTTTTTACCATCTTTAACAAGTTGTGGTCGGGATATGGTGGCCTTCCCATTGTCAAGGATGGTTGCCGAGTAGAGGGCTGGTACATCACCAGGGTTACCGCTGGCTACAGATACAAATCAATAATGTTGTAAATGCAAGCTACACAGTTCTTACGGTCTTAGAGATTCATGTTAAACCTTAATTGAAGCCAAGAAATTAATCACTTTTCAAACAGAAGTTTTATGAAATCAAGTACAATTTCTTACAATATTTTTGTATACCAGTAAACATCTTATATTAAAGCAAGAAATCTGGGTAATACATCAGTGTCAAAACATATATTTTGTGGAGTGAAGACATATACATATTATAAGAGTTTCTGGAGCCACAGTCAGGATTTGTTTACTCTAGATGATGCCTATATACACTGCCAGCGGGTGTTGTATAATTTTACCAGAACTAGGTCACCCATCGTCTGATCTAGTTCTGCAGATTATCAAAAATCAATAGAGAAACCTGATTAACACCATTTCACATTAAAGCTGTTTTTTTTTTTTTTTTAAACTATTTATAACATAATGTGGATAATATTTTGTTTCATGCATTGGATGACAAACCCTTCAATCTACTACCAAGGAACTACTGACTGGATGTGAAGAGTTTGATGAAGCCTAATTACTACCACCTTTATAAACACATCAGCATATATAGTTATGTATATTATACACCTTTTTACTAAATGTTATGAAGACAACAGCAAGTTTTTCACCTAGGGCATAAAAGAACATGAAATCTGCTTCAAAACCTTGGAAGCTGATGCATTGTCTCCTCTTTATTGAGGTGAGCTAAAAACTATTATATGGTAGGTGTTTAGAAAAAAACAGCAGTCATAAATTTTTTTACAGAAAAAATATACAGAGGCAGAATAACTCTTATTGCCTTTGCAAAAAACTTCAAAGTGAAAAGCAACAACAACCTGATTTTGTCTGGAAAAGCACATACATGTGTATCTGGGATCTATTTCAACCTACAGCATTGTTTAAGAGACTCGTTAGACACAAAGCCTACCTTTGTTCATTATATACTTTTTCTGACTGCATTTGTACTTGAAAATGTGCTTTCATGAAACAGAAATTTCTATTGATCATCATAGAAGTACATGTAACTATAATTCCTGATGCCTATTTCTGCTTTAAATGAGTCTGATTCTCTGTACTTACTGACATAAACTGCTGTTGTGTTGTCCTTTGGATCTCTTGGGCATGCAGTGGCTTTTTGAGGAGATGATATCTCTAATTTATCATCATTTATCTGAAATATTAAAGTATTTAAATACTGGAATTTTGTATGAATATAATATCGACAATTTCTAAGGCATAATTATATCTGAGCTGTGCAAATACCTCTTATATATACTCCATATGTTTAAATTTTTGTATAATTAAAAACGTGATTACTGGAAAAATGTAAATTTGAATGTTCATGAAACAAAACAAGTTTTGACTTACCGTTACTTTATATTCTGACGGAGTATTAGCATCTGTTCCACAGAAATACAGCGTGGAGTTATCAACACGTACAATATACTTAATATAATTCTGACAGTACTCCTAAAGTAACAAAAAATATCATTATACAAGACATCCCCAATTCATTATTTAGAATAGATAATTGTGATTGAAATTGAAGGTTTTAGTTTATATATGTAACTGGCTACAAACACTTAATACTTACGACTGATTTCCCATTAAAGGAACACAGCTTCCTATTCTCATCTGAAGCCACAACCTTTTCAGTTTTCTATAACAAAAAAAATGGAAAGAGCTGGCACAATGAAAGCACATGTCTTGTAGTGTCTTTGATTACTTTAACAGTATCTTTATTATAGTACTTTTAATTTGCATTTGTATATTTCTGTTAGGTAGCAGTCCCCAGTTAGTAAGGGATTAAGTTGTTCTGTCATATATTGACATCTATCATCGTCAGTAATTTGTATTTAGTTTTTACGGTAAATTATTTATTGTACTCACCAGTGCACTTTTATCGCTGATATCTTCTAACTTTAATTGTACTAAATAATTCCTGAAACAAGGAGAAAGTTTGATAAGCAACTAGAAGGTGTCAAAAAACTGTGAGATTGGGCATCATTCTTCACTCGCCATCACTAAGTCTTAAGCAAGATATGTGTGCATATACGTACATTGTAAACATAAATATTATCAAATGACAAACTTGAAAGTCATGTACACTTTTTAGAATGTCTAAAAATTTCCATTTTTGAGTAAAACTGTCATTTCAGTAAATAACATGCATTACATGTATGTATTGATTACACAAATGTACAGATAATTATAGGGTGATACAGCTAATAACAGCTATAATGTTGTATACATGTAGACGACCAGATCTGGCCTTAGATCATGTGTTGACTACCGTGTGGTTAGATCACATGCTCATGATAAGGTTTCTATAACTCAATGTAATGATCGATAGCTTCATGTGAGAGTGTTAGTAAGCTAACATATAGGTTCTGGGGAAAAATATTAGCAGAATGATAAATAGAGGATATTTAATGTTTTGTAGTTGGATATGGAAGTAATAATTCATGAGTGGATAAGGACTTTTTGACATTTTCACTAGTGAAAACATAATTTTACCTAGCATTGTCAAAAAATGATGCAGTGGCATCGTCTATGCATAAAGGAAAAAATCCTACCTACACCAATAAATAGTCACCAAATAGTCTATGTTAGAAAATATTTTACCTAGCACCATTGTACAAATAGTCACCTAGTGAAGTTGTCTATGTTATGTTATGTAGAAAATATCTTACCTAGCACCAACAAATGGTGACCCAATGAATTTGTCTTTGTTTATATATAGATAAAATCTTACCTAGCACCAACAAATAGTCACCCAGTGAAGTTGTCTATGATATAGATAAAATCTTACCTAGCACTAACAAATAGTCACCCAGTGAAGTTGTCTATGTTATACTAGTATAGATAAAATCTTACCAAGCACCAACAAATAGTCACCCAGTGAAGTTGTCTATGTTTATATATAGATAAAATCTTACCTAACACCAACAAATAGTCACCCAGTGAAGTTGTCTATGTTTATATATAGGTAAAAGCTTACCTAGCACCAACAAATAGTCACCCAGTGAAGTTGTCTATGTTATATAGATAAAATCTTACCTAGCACCAACAAATAGTCACCAAGTGAAGTTGTCTATCTGGATGTAGATAGAATATTACCTAACACCAACAAATAGTCACCGAGTGAAGTTGTTTATGTTATGTAGATAGAATATTACCTAGCATCAACAAATAGTCACCCAGTGAAGTTGTCTATGTTATATAGATAGAATCCTACCTAGCACCATCAAATAGTCACCCAGTGAAGTTGTTTATGTTATGTAGGTAAAATCTTACTTAGCACCAACAAATAGTCACCCAATGATGTTGTCTATGTTATGTAAATAGAATATTACCTAGCACCAACAAATAGTCAACCAGTGAAGTTGTCTATGTTATATAGATAAAATCTTACCTAGCACCAACAAATAGTCACCCAGTGAAGTTGTCTATTGTTATGTAGATAGAATCTTACCTAGCACCAACAAATAGTCAACCAGTGAAGTTGTCTATTGTTATGTAGATAAAATCTTACTTAACACCAACAAATAGTCACCTAGTGAAGTTGTCTATGTTAACTTATGTAGATAAAATCTTACCTAGCACCAACAAATAGTCAACCAGTGAAGTTGTCTATGTTATGTAAATAAAATCTTACCTAGCACCAACAAATAGTGACCCAGTAGAGTTGTCTATGTTATGTAAATAAAATCTTACCTAGCACCAACAAATAGTGACCCAGTAGAGTTGTCTATGTTATATAGATAAAATCTTACCTAGCACCAACAAATAGTGACCCAGTAGAGTTGTCTATGTTATATAGATAAAATCTTACCTAGCACCAACAAATAGTGACCCAGTAGAGTTGTCTATGTTATATAGATAAAATCTTACCTAGCACCAACAAATAGTGACCCAGTAGAGTTGTCTATGTTATATAGATAAAATCTTACCTAGCACCAACAAATAGTGACCCAGTAGAGTTGTCTATGTTATATAGATAAAATCTTACCTAGCACCAACAAATAGTGACCCAGTAGAGTTGTCTATGTTATATAGATAAAATCTTACCTAGCACCAACAAATAGTGACCCAGTAGAGTTGTCTATGTTATATAGATAAAATCTTACCTAGCACCAACAAATAGTGACCCAGTAGAGTTGTCTATGTTATATAGATAAAATCTTACCTAGCACCAACAAATAGTGACCCAGTAGAGTTGTCTATGTTATATAGATAAAATCTTACCTAGCACCAACAAATAGTGACCCAGTAGAGTTGTCTATGTTATATAGATAAAATCTTACCTAGCACCAACAAATAGTGACCCAGTAGAGTTGTCTATGTTATGTAGATAAAATCTTACCTAGCACCAACAAATAGTGACCCAGTAGAGTTGTCTATGTTATGTAGATAAAATCTTACCTAGCACCAACAAATAGTGACCCAGTAGAGTTGTCTATGTTATGTAGATAGAATCTTACCTAGCACCAACAAATAGTGACCCAGTAGAGTTGTCTATGTTATATAGATAGAATCTTACCTAGCACCAACAAATAGTGACCCAGTAGAGTTGTCTATGTTATATAGATAAAATCTTACCTAGCACCAACAAATAGTGACCCAGTAGAGTTGTCTATGTTATATAGATAAAATCTTACCTAGCACCAACAAATAGTGACCCAGTAGAATTGTCTATGTTATATAGATAAAATCTTACCTAGCACCAACAAATAGTGACCCAGTAGAGTTGTCTATGTTATATAGATAAAATCTTACCTAGCACCAACAAATAGTGACCCAGTAGAGTTGTCTATGTACAAATAACTGTGGTCCCTGATGCTGTTATTTTGGAATGTCTTTGTTACTAAATCTACAATAAATAGTAATCAGCTTCTGTTATCTATAAGGTAGTACTTTAATACATTCTTTATATTTATTTATTCACGAAAAAATTCAATATTTTATTGCCTTTTAAAGATCACAAAGAATCCAGCATTTCTGTAACTAATAAAAATGTTCTTTAATTACAAAGATGTGTTTTCAGTTTGATTAAAGTAACAAATAAAATGGGCCTGGCCCTCATTAAGAAGTTTTTATCCTGTTTATTTAATTTTTTTCCCATCCCAGCAGACTAAATGACCACCCACAGCATCTAACCCAGCATCCAATGGTAAGAATGACTCCATCCTTAAGAATCAGATTATCCCCTCAATTAATGTTATCTCTAGAAATGCTGATCTAATTTACCCCCAGGCTCCTGGGCAGTTTGTGTACCTTTACTAATGTTCTAATCTGATCTGGAGGCACCCCAGAACAATTTACCCCCTCTGTTGTAAGCTAAAATTCTCTTTGATACCTGATATTGTAATAAAATGTAAAATGTCAACACCCTTTTATACCCTTTATACATTTGTGTCTTTTATTCATAATTAGTTAGAATTAATGGAACATAAAATTTAATGTTTTTCAAATCTTAAATTACAGAATAACCTTTAAAGTTGACTGCAATGTGTGAGAAACTCTGTAAAACAAAGTCCTTTTCTTCCTTCAAAGTTTAAATGCTTTCTTCTACAGCTAGTGATTCAGATTCCTTGGAACAGACCCAAAAGCTTTAAAATTATTTTTTTTTCATTGCCTTTTTCTTACGATGACTCCATCTGCTTGGAAATGATAACAGATATATATATATATATATATGTACTTTATTTGAGTTGATCAATTATCTCTCTTTGAGCAAGCTAATCTGGATTAGATGGGTATAAAAATTAATTTTTCCATCTGTTCCGATCCCATTCTATGAATTTATTTACCTAGCAGATTTAATACATTCGACAATCATGCTAAAGTAATTAATAATTCAGTACATGCCCAAGTTGTAGATGTTCTTTTGAGCAAATAAAATGATTTGTCAGTTACACTATAGCAGACTTCCAAGTACCGGTACGTGTATGAGTGTAAATGCTCTCAACAACCAAGGTCAATCAAATGTGGACTTTCAAAGGCAGTAATTCTATACTGCATACAAAGTCAAACTTACTATATAACTGACCTTCTCTGTATCCAACCTTGATCAAATTTTGTTTAATTCTGACCTTGAATTTCCAAGGTTGTGAGCAAGTACCACTGTTTTACTTTTATAGCATTTAGGATCCAGCAAAAAGAGTAAAAGCGTCATAGTTTTTAAGTTGTAACTCTAATAATTCCTGTAGAAACAATATTAAACAAAGTCTAGATAGACCTCCCCAAAACCAATACTGCATAAGCAAAGAATGATCCCTCTAAAACCAGTACTAAACAAAGAATAGCCCAACTAAAACCAATACTAAACTAAGAATACCCAACTAAATCCAATGCTTAACAAAGCATGGTACACCTAAAACAATACTTAGAAAAAATGGTTCAACTAAAACAAATCCTCCCCGCTCCCACACCATGAGGTAAGTTATTGACAAATAAGTTGATGAAACAAGAATATCAGCAGTTTTGCCTAAAGTCATCATTTCGTAAGTTCTTTGGTCAATACAATGACCTTGTCAGCACATACAATTTATCATTATGTAAAATGCTAACTGACTCCCCCCCACCCCCCCAAAAAAACATGACAAAGAGCGGTGTGACTGGTCGGCAGGGTATGCTCACTCCTCCATGGCACCTGATTCCATCTCTGATGTTTTGGAGGTTCGTGTTTGCTCCGCTTCTATTTTGTAATTTTTAATGGAATATTGAGCTTGAATACTTTTTGTTATCTCATGCCCTGTTCACACGGAGAGTTTAATTCGAATTAAACATAAAGTTACTGCGAATTAGCTTCGCTTAGTGTTCACAGGGAGAACTTAATGCAAATTAGTTTAATTCGAATTAATTTACTGCGCATTAAATTACTTCGCATTAGCTCCGAGTGAACGCTAAGCGAAGCTAATTCGAATTAAATTTTGATACATGCGTAAGGCCACAATTAAGTCACAGGACATGTGTTGGTGGTTATATATAGGTATTTGTACTATATTTGGTTCAAAAATTGAGGGAAAGTATGTTTATCACTAAAATCAATGAATACCTATAGCCACTACATGAAGTATCAAAAGATGGCTCTGCATACTTGATGTGTTTTACAAATGACGTCATAATAGACTTAATGACGCCTGACTGTAGAAGAAAAATTTTAATTCGCATTAGTTTACTTCGCATTAGCTGTCGTGTGAACGCAATTTAATTCGCATTAATTTGATTCGCATTAGTTTACTTCGCATCAATTTACTGCGAATCAAACTCGTCATTTTAACAGGGCATCATATTTCATGTTAAAAATCTAGAAGAAGAAAAATTAATTCACCACATAGAATTCTACAAATTGTCAACTTGTGTCTACAGCTACTGTTTTAACTAATCACAGATATCAGCTATTTGCACATTTCAGATGTCTCAAAAATTAACTAAATAAAATATAAATTTAAAAAAATGTTGATACAAAAAAAAAACAAAAAAAAACAATGCACTGTTGCTTAATTTATAATAAGAAATCCATGCACTTGATCTTAAAAAGTAAAATAGGAAGTTTCCATATTTTCACTGTATCTGTTATTTAAAGTAATATATGAGCTGCATGTTTGACATCGAAAAACTTTGATGCAAATTTGTAACTTACTTTTTCATTGACCGAAAAATAGAACATTTGTGAACTTCTGTTCTTCATATTTGCGATGGAAGAACTCTTTATATTAGCTTTGATTGACATTATTGTCATCCGTACAATACCGATTTCTTAAATAATACTACATATTTGATTGAACAGAAATATTTCTTCTTTAACATTTTAAAAATTTATTTTGGTCCTATTGTTGATCATAAGGGTTTAAATTACATACAAATTAACCATAATAACACATTATGCCATCAAGGTAAATTTTTCAAAAATGCAGCTCATATTGCTTTAAAATTATATGTCTACATGAAATCTGGCTGGATGCCTATCTGCATGAGAAAATAAATTCTGTCGGCTTGCAAAATTCCACAATACTATTAGATAAATTTAATCTATGAAATGACAGTACATTCTCCTCCCCAAAAATTGTAAAATTACAGGGAGACCTATTCTGTCCTGATCTTTAAAATATCTTTATTTGAAAATTGTCTTTTAACTGGTACATATTAAGTAAAATGACATTTATCAACTGGACTCCGAAATAATTTCAAAATAATGTTGATATTTTATGATGACTAAATTACAATGTAAAATTCAGACAAATTTTTAACATCAGAATATTTTGACAGGTATGTGGGGCATTGTGGGCATTTCATCAGCAGGAAGAGAATTTAGTACTTTACACTGAAATTAAAACATGTCTTGTTATAAAGCAATTAAGGTACATCATTATCATTAATGGTGCATATTGGGTGAGCTCAGGTCATCAAAATTACAAAGTTGACCACTGGAAAATTGAAAATATCACTAACATGATGCAAATTTTTGTCTAAAATCAAATTAGTGTATATGAATCTAATCAAGAGTGTGATTTAATTTTAACATGACAAAAATTACAATAGTGTCACTAAAAAAATGGCTACCATAAAGTATAAATAAGTACATAGTGGTTTTGTCCATACAGAGAATTATACAACCATGTAACAGGTCAAAACTATATTAATGGGTAACCAGTGCATTAATTATTAACGCTGAAAATTCAAGTGGAAGATGCAGTAACTGTAAACACATAGAATAAAGGAGCCTCAATGAGAGACATTATCACACTGTTCATGTACTTAGTTTGTACTGGATTTTAGACACACAAACAATAATTACGTGGCAAATACATCAATTTGTATTTTCATACCTAAATAATAACTGATTGAAGTGGTCTGTGTGTTTACACCATGTAAACGTCATGCTGCATTAAACCTGATGGAAATTGATTGTTGTATTATCGCTTTTATACATACCTTGACACATACAACATTCTGTCAAATATTTCCAATAACTTTCATCACATTTGCCTGCATAAAACCTAACACTGTCTGAAAGTGGGTAGCATTTTTTTCTATTACAAAAGGTTGAATTGCAAGTAGATATAGACTGTTTACACTTCAGCTTTTCTAAATGTGATAAGGAAAATGCATTATCCCAAGTGTATTTTATAAATAGAACACCTTTTAATATTAGCATCAATACATGTAGAAATTAGATAAAAATCTTTATGTAGATATTAATAGCATAAAAATTGTGAAAGTTCCCTGAATGTGGGTGGGGTGGACCCAACAAATTAAAAACAGGCAACCCCAATTTTCAATGCCTATATAAAGTCTATCTTTGCAAAAAAAAAAAAAAAATCCTGATGCCTATGGATAGATATTTAGAATTTAATGCTAGATTTTTGAATACATATTTTTATGTTTTAAAATGAATAAAATCAAAGGAAATGTACATTTAAAATTTAATGCAAAACAAGAAAGGTAGTTTGATAAAATAGGCAGATAAAAATATCGGCAAGGAAATGATAACTAATATCATTTTGAAAAACAAATACATACCGGTAATGCAAGATCTTTAAAAAAGGGAGAGGAGTGTGTGTGTCGGGGGGAAGAGGGGGTGTCAATTCTCAATTGATTTTAAATACTGATGTATGGTAACCAAAGAACAATTTATCTATATCCATTATTAGACCTATATGCAAATGACCAACAATTTTATTCATTTATAATTTTTATTAAAAATATACCTATAATAATTATTTATTTTTCAGCAAGGGAAGGCCGCTTGATAAGATCCTTTGTAATGCCAACAGATTAATCCTTGAAAGAATCCATTTAAAACATTTCTGCTGATGATGAATACATAAAAACCTATCATATCCCTGACTGTGTTGTTATTTCTGCCAAATATTGCTACAAAACCACGTCAACTTGACTTTAAATTACTGCATATGTCTTTTTAAGTATTCATCAACATTAAATTCTTGGTAACAAAGTCTTTGATTCTTTTGTTATCTCCCAAAATTTACAACAAATAATAATTTTTAGTCATATTTATCCACTGGTTAAGAGACTTAACCCACCTCTGTGGAATGGCTAACTTTAGCCTATTTAACCACTGGATAGCAAAGTTAACCAGTGGAAAAATTTTAAAGAGAATTTAACCAACGGTTAAAAGTTTTGGATAAGCATAACCAACGGTTAACCTTAACCAGTTTGAGCAACCCAATCCAGGTCATCAAAATTACAAAGTCCTAGAAAATTGAAAATCACTACATGATGCAGTTTATTCTAAATCATGCTAGTGTATATGAATCTAATCAAGAGTGATTTAATTTTAACATGAGAAAAATCACCCCAATAGTGCACTACAAGCGATAAAGTATAACTGATTGGTTCTGTCCATACAGAGCATTATACAACCTGTAACAGGTTACTATATTAATGGGTAACCAGTGCATTAATTATTAACGAACCCAATCTAAACATTCCCTATCTACAAGCCTCAATGAGAACATTATCACACTGTTCATGTACTTAGTTTGTGTCTGGAGGCAGGACACAAAAAATATAGTGGTACTGAATTCCATTATACAGCTAACCTGTCTATTGGTCTGTGTGTTATTTGATTGTCACACTGCATTAAACCTGATGGACTTGATTTCTAGACATCATTTGTCTCCCTTGCCACATACAACATTCTAGATATTTAATCTTTACGCTAAATAAAACCTAACAAGTACATAATTAGATTTGAGCTCTTTGAAAATTGAATTGCTGTAAGACTGTTTACACTTCAGCTTTTCTAAATGTGATAAGGAGAACATTGTGCTCTCATTCTCTATACTTGTACTAAGATTGCCAGTCTGTGTATTAGCCATTATATCTTAAAATGAGAAAAATTAGTGTTTTCCCTTGGGCTTGGACCCTGAACCTATGGTATGCCGGCGCAGTGCTCTTCCTATCAAGTTTAAAGGGTAAAACTTTTGTTTTAAAAGAAATGATGCAATGTACATGTATTTACCATCAAACAGAATAGGGCTCTGCAGTATGCTTATATATTCAATAACTTTGACCTTCTGACCTTGGTCTTTGAGCAAAAATCCCTTTCATATGAATAACAAGGAAATTCAAAGAATTTGTGGTCCCCCATTTTCGTTGTACATTGTATTTGCAGGTGAGATGTCATATCATAATGACATATTGTGTCAATGAATGGCATATCATATGTCATTCAAAAGTTATCATCAAAGTTGATTTTTTTTTAAAATGTCAAGGTCAAGGGGTCAAAGGTAATACATGTACCAAAAAAAAATATAAAAGCATTTTTGAAAAGTAGGTCAAAGGTAAAGGTCAAGGGGATCAAACATAAACATCTTAGTGTATTTAGAAAAGTCTTGTCACAGGTAATGTACATGTGAAGTGTATTCCTGTGAAAATACTTTAGTCTGAACTTGACCTTTGAATGAAGAACCTTAATTTAAATATATTAAGTAGTGTAATCATTATTCATCAATTTAAAAGAAATGATATTTTCCACTTTATGAAATATAGCATCAATTCTTTTTCAATCAAATCAGTAATATACTCATCAATAGCCTTGACCCTTTTGCCTTGATCTCTATTCAGGAAAGTCGAATCCCCATGAAGCTTTAGTTTTCCTTAGAAATTGACTTTCATAATATATGTGTGTGATTTTACAGTATCTGAATTATTTGTAGATAGTTCCCTTGTTGTGTGGAATGAATATTATTATTTTGTTTTTACAAAATTCCTCTTTACATGTTGCATGGTAGAGCTAAGTTGCGGTGCTGCTATTCCATTACATCCCTGATAACTCGGTAATGTCTGTGAAGCCTGGAGAACAGTGATCTAACTAATACTGATATGCTCAGGTTTCTTATATTACCAGCTGTCATGATTCTGGACAGTTACAAGCTTTGTTCCCATTCCTACATAGGTACAGACATGACTGTGTAATGAACTATAGTCTGGGAATGCATTCCACCTCTCTGTCTTTGGTTCTTACATCATCATTCATGAATGCAAAGAACATTCTGTCACAAAGATATGAAGTCTCGTACACATTCTCTCTCCAACAGAATCAACAAGAAAAAATTCCTAGTGGTGTATTTAAGTTCAAAATACTTTAAAATACTACATTCATGGACTTTTTTTTAGTATAAATAATTAGTCACCATGTTTACAAAAATAAACATTAAACATGCGGAAACATTTACACTCTACTTTACTTGGATGTACAATCCACCATTTAAAATACATGAAATCATGATGAAAATTTTAAAATCAAGAATGAAATATTAGGGTTTGTTGCTAAGATTGGACACAATCAATTAACTAATTAGTGAGGAGGAACTCCTAATTTTATTGATTATTCCTGTACCCTTGTAGGACACTTTGTCACAAAAGAATGTTTTACTTCCTTCAGAAAATAAATGAGAATCACCTCCACTGTGAATCGATTACGATTGTAAGATGTATTGGTTTGAACAGATTGATATTTAAGCATGCTACAGTCCACTATACATGGTTATAGGCTTGTCTTGTAACTCTAAATCTTATGTACAGCTAGCTCTCATGTCCACACACTTAATACCAGGTAAAAGCAAAACTTACAAGATTTTAAACAATGTTTTCTTAGATTTTGTTGCTAAAATAGACACCAATATTACAACGCTATGTAATAATATCACTGACCATTGCAAACATTAACTTGTGAAAAAAGTCAAACTCAAACATGTTGAAGAATTAATTTAATTTGTAGAATCAGTCATCTCATTATTCCAAAATACTTTGTGTTCTTCAATCTACTCACATAAATTGAACTTGACGAATGGTTTTGATTGGCTAATGGAAGGTCATCTAAGTCTAATGTATTAAGAAACAGAGCAGTACTCCATTCATAAAATCAAACTTGTAAGATATGCGAGAAATGAACACATGGGAAGACAAGAACTTATAACAGTTCAATGACTTATAAGACAAGCTCTACTGTATGACTACCAGACCTAAGAAATTAACCCATGGCCAACAACCATCACCTACTCTTTATCCAGATCAAGTATCAGAGGTAAAAATTCAGCAAAGCATTATACAGCATTCCTCTTACACCAGTGGGTATCATTAACTGTCATGTGTGAAGAAAAAGTTCATTGAAGTATCAGAATTTGCTAGGAAACCTGTATAATGTTTTCCATGTTGTCTCCTACACTTATATGAACTCAGGACCACCTCTCTTGTAAACCCTGTCTGGATACATATGTCCATCATTCATTCCCCTAGCTGTTTTAAGCTAGCTTAAATGTGTACTACAAGGCATCCTCTTCTTTAATTTTTAACTCTAATTGAAAAAGAAACTAAAGATGCAGACAGATTTTCAACAGATAAGCCAAATATCTGGGAAAAAGTATCAGAAAAAATGATATGGACAGCATGAAGTTGTCAAAAACCATCTGTTCTATTGGCAAGCCTGACTAGGGTTGTTGAATTTCTTTGACAGGTCAGGTATGATGACCCGTGAACTTGAAACACAATCAAAACGAAGCATCTGGACTTCTTAACTCTGTGTTCAGACCAAATCTTCATCAGTTGGAATGTCTGTCAGTCTAAATCTAAAAACTTCTACAACTCAGAGAGAGCATCAATAAATGTCTGCCACCAGAGAATCGCCAATCTTAACATGTAAAACATAAAACAGATTTAGAACAGAAATCTGTATGTAATCCCTGCTACACAGTCTTGTTGTATGGCTTCTATCTTTGATGACAATCTCACAATGGGAAACTGGCCTAACCTTGTGAACTCTATCTAAGTTCTCATAAGATTCTCTTCACTGATACCCTAGTAACAAGACAAAAACACCAAGAAATAATCAAAGAATCGTGAGATTTTACTCACTTAATATGAATTCCTACTGATATTTGCAAATAAATCATAACTGCTACAAATTATGAATTTTTGAGCACCCCCGCATTTCACATAGTCGGCAACCATGAATATCAGAGCACTGTGTAGTTACCTCTACAGCATGTTGTTTAGGCATGGATTTCTATGTACCGATATATTACCATAATTACCAAACCAATGACCACTAACAAAATAATGTAGAGAAGTAAAACACCCAAAAAGGGAAGTACACATGAAAAATAGATCCAATCTACAGACTCTTAACTAAGCTTATTTTGGGCAAATGTTTTGTGGCGAGGAACATTTTAAGCCACCCATATATATATATATATTATCTCTGGTTCAGCAAGTTGATAACCACACATATGTATGAAAGAGGGAAATATTTATACCATATAAGTAGAATTTTTTGATCATTTTAGATGAAGTACCAACTACCAAGGTGCAAATTTGACGGACTTAGGATAGTTACACTTCACAATTATAAAAGAGAAGTCTAGGTTAGGACTAGGGTTAAGATAATGTCTATGAAAAATATTTTTTAAAGTTATTAATGTAAGGAAATACACATCCTTCCCTATCCTCCTGGATAAAAAATAGTTACAAATCTTAAAATATCTGTAAAACACACCCTGTGTCTTCCCCACCTCAAACCCTACTAAACAGGAGGTCTCCACTGATTATACCAAGTTACCATAAAATAGTAATGATTTATAAGACCCAGGAGTACACGCGTCACAAACTGTTGTTTACATGTTCCCTCGTTCAGTGAGACATGCATTAATAATGAAATTCTTACCTTTTTCTAAAAATCGATTGGAATACTGAGCCTTCCCCACAGGAAAAATGAATAAAATGGAAAAAATCTTTAAAATAAAATTCATTTCTTGTCTCAATCCTGTTCCAACTTCCATTATTATAACTGGTATTGATACAGTCATCCAGAAATGTTATCTACGTCATCTGTAAAAAAAAGGAAATGTATTCCATGTGTGCTACAATTAATACATTGTTGTAATTATTTTGTATAATTTATTATTTGTAAACACCTACTTCATAAAAAATTACATCAAAATATAAAAAGAGAATGACAATATTGGTATTGCAGAACATTATTATATACTGACAAGAACTGACATTCTGATACTTTATACACTCAGTATTGTGTTTATAAACATTATTCACATAAAAATAAACCTTATTCTCTGACCTATATTTGTTTCAATTTCACTTACTCTACATTTAATTACTCTTTTTGATCAAACAAATTTCCAAGTTCTTTCCCCCAAAACTTACATGGAGACCTACACAACATTTAGTAGACATATCTATGAATAGTACATATACTGGTATACACATTACAAATATACTTCCTAGTTCCGTGATATCACAGATTCTCGCTTACAAACTGTATTACAGCATTATAACCCAGTACTCACCCCCAATCTGCCGAATTAAACTCTTTCTATCTTCATCTTAAAACATTATGCTCAGTAATTCCAGGGAGAAAATTCTGTACCTGACACACATAAGACTGTTTCTAGTTTTCTGATAATTGGGGGTTTTAGCAAGATAATGCTGAAATACACATTGTAAAGTTCAGCAAT
This sequence comes from Saccostrea cuccullata, assembly GCF_032062105.1. Lineage (NCBI taxonomy): Eukaryota > Metazoa > Mollusca > Bivalvia > Ostreida > Ostreidae > Saccostrea > Saccostrea cuccullata. Next base: position 1,684,431 of record NW_026920828.1, on the reverse strand, counting down.
AAAGAGCTCACATCTCCAATAAATGTTATCCAGATTTCTGTAATTTTAGCATTTCCATTAACAAATCATTCCAAAGAACAAGAGGCCCATGGGCCTTATAGGTCACCTGAGCATAATGCAACAACTTTCCAGTGATTAAATTTAATTCATCATAACAATACACTTAGCAATTGCTTAGTTTGTTTACTTAATACCCATACACAAGGTAGGGGAACAAAAAATGCATTTCAACTAATCAGTTATATTCAGCAAAAATCAGTAGTGCCCCTACCACATATAACCCCTTGAAAAATAGGCCTTGATATTTGATTAATACCAAGGAATTTCAAACCATTCATTCATTTTCAGTATATAAGCACACCCCCCCCCCCCCATAATGGTAACCCTGACCCTGGGGCCTTGAAATTCACAATTCTGGATAGATAATCAATTTACATTTCATAACTATATAGGTAGTTCATCTGCTTAATACCCTAGAGCAGAGAAGAAAATTTTAAAGATTAAATGAATTTTCATATATAATAAAATCCCCGCCCTAACACCAAAACATCTGTGGGGCCATAAAATTCATAATTTTGGTAGAGGCACTCTTGCTCATCATAACTATGCACTTAGTTAGTTTATTTAATACCCAGGAGCAATGAAGAAGATTTTCAAAGAATTCCTGTATTTTTTCTATATAATCATAGAGCCCCCCCCCCCCCTCCTAACACCATTACCCCTGACCCTGGGGCCATAAAATTCACAATTTTTACATTTCCTTAAATGTTCATCATAACTATGCACTTAGTTAGTTTATTTAATACCCAGGAGCAGAGAAGAAGATTTTCAAAGAATTCATGTATCTTCACTATATAATCAATAATTGTTACCATAAAATTACATAAAATTCAAATTTTCGTAACATGTATAAATATAACTAGGCACTTAGTTAGTTTATTTAATACCTAGGAGCATGAAGATTTTCAAAGAATTCATGAATGTATATTCACTATATAATCAATAGAGCCCCCCCCCCCCTAATACCAGAACCCTAATCCTGGGGCCATAAAATTCACAATTTTCGTAGAGGCACTCTTGCTCACCATAACTAGGCACTTAGTTAGTTTATTTAATACCTAGGAGCAGAGAAGAAGATTTTCAAAGAATTCATGAATGTATTTTCACTATATAATCAATGACGACCCCCACAATACCAGAACCCTAATCCTGGGGCCATAAAATTCACAATTATCGTAGAGGCACTCTTGCTCACCATAACTAGGCACTTAGTTAGTTTATTTAATACCCAGGAGCAGAGAAGAAGATTTTCAAAGAATTATATTTTCACTATATAATCAATAGAGCCCCGCCCTAACACCAAAACCCCTGACCCTGGGGCCATAAAATTCACAATTTTGGTAGAGGCACTCTTGCTCATCATAACTATGTACTTAGTTACTTTATTTAATACCTAGGAGCAGAGAAGAAGATTTTCAAAGAAATAATGCATTTTCACTACCTTTTTTAGCCCCGCCCTATTTCCCCTACACCAGGGCCATGAATTTCACAATTTTGGTAAAGGACTCATTGCTGATTACAATTATGCAAACAGTTTGACTGCTTGATGCCCAGGTGTAAAGAAGAAGATTTTTAAAGATTGCATTAATTTTAGTGGTTTTGGCCCCACCCCTCAGGCCTCTGGGGGGCAGGGATCAAGAAATTCACAATTTTTGTTCCCCTTTACCCATAGATGCTTTGTGCCAAATTTGGTTGAAATTGGTTCAGTGGTTGCAGAGAAGAAGCAGAAAATGTTCAAATGTTAACGCACAACGCACAACGCACGACGCACGACGCACGACGACGGACGAAAACAGATAGCAATAGGTCACCTGAGTTTACTCAGGTGACCTAAAAATGGTAATTGTAACAAGATTAACATTTTTAGTCTGGATACAAGTATTGAGGAAGCTTTTAGAGTACATTGCACAATTTATAAATGAACAGATTTAGACTGGGGCACAAAATAGGTAAATGATATGTTCTGTATATATCTCCTGTCACCACTGCAATAATGCACAGTTTTAATATCATTCCTCTGTTCTGATCATTTTATTTGTGCCTTTGAAATGAATACAATAAAAAAAATCAATAGATGATCTCATGAATGCAAAAAGTATAATAAATGGACTGAGAAGAAGGAAGATTTTTTTTTCATATGTCACTGCTCTGTAATATTTATTTTCATGTAATCTTTATTAAGATAACTTCAAATATCCCGAAGTGTCTCCGTAAATCTACGACAGGTGACATTTGACTGAATGGTTTATTTATTTCTCTCGGTAACCACTTGACATCCTGTTAATTTCATTAAATCCTGAGCTGCAGTATTGCACACCATTTACAGGTGAGGCCATTATTTGACTCAGGTGTGATGACTGTCATGTATCAGGTAAGGATTGCTGCCCTTCCCACATCTCTGTGGATTTGCTTATTATGAATCATATTTTAACCTTCTTAAACTTTTGTGGATGATAATTTGTGGTAAAAATTTGATTTTTCAGTTCACTTGAAATCTCCAATAAAGTCATGGTAAAGGAACATCAAAGACAAAAAAAAGTACAATATGAATTTTTGTATTGAGTTCAGAAAAAAATTCTACTTTCAAAGTTGATGTGTTCAAGTTCTTCACCTTCTAAATAATCACCCACAGCATAATCTAACTGATCTTCAACCCAAATGTAAACTGATTTCAAGAAATCATGAGTTCACTTCAAATTGTCTAGCATTATAAAGCTGACAGAAAATCTTGGACAATTTATCCCTCCTCTGACTTTTTATCCCTAGCTGTCAAAGAAAGGAAATTAAAAAACACAATTTCTTGGATGAAGTTCAAATCCAACTACATGTTTGAGAAAAATCATATCAACCCCCAATCCAATGGATATTCTTTCTATCAAGTTTTATATAACATATATACATGCAATATTTTCTTTGACTTCATTTTCAGACCAATGAAATTACCGTTGTGTCATCACAAACATGGTTACATGGTATAAAAGAATAAACATTTAAGAAAAATAGTTCCGGCCATATGAAAACAATGAAAAGCAAACTGTACAATGAGCACTAAGAAGAAAAAGTTAACATAAAGATAGTCAATAGTCAATCTTAGAATAACATACAAGTTCATTTCCTCAGTATCAAAGGATATTGGAATTCCTCATTGACAACATCTATGTTGTTTTTGGAGACCAGGTTTTCCTACAATCTGCTAGAATTCCCATGGGCACTAATTGTGCTCCTTCACTACCAAACCTGCATGTTTTATATTCATATGAAGCAGAGCTAACATGAACCTCTTGAAACATCAGAGGTGGAATCATGTGCCAAGATAAGAAACCATCCCCCTGTTGACAGGTTTGGTAGTGAAGGAGCACAATTAGTGCAAGACTTACATGATGTTATAAAGTTATAACAATATAACAACTTTCCCTCAGTTCAGAGGACAAAGTCACATGCACCACTGATGTCATGGAAATGTCAGCTTTGAAGATTTTCCAATAAGAGATTTAAGTTAGATTTCATCATTTAATACTTATTAAATATTCCAAGGATCAGATTTGCTTTATATAATCAAAAAAGCAATTTGCTTAATTCACAAGATATGAAATCTTAAGTTCTAACTATTAAAATGTGCAGTTGGTAAAGATTAATACAGAATTGATCATATCTCTCAGCTATAAAACTTTTTATTTTTGACCTCTGCATTTCAAGATAATATCTGCAAATGCAGAGGTCTGCATTTTCAAAAAAATTAATTCATTCACAGAAAAATATAATTTCCTTGCTTCAAACAAGTGGAATTGGTATTTTTTTTTTTTTAATTTCAACGAAAACATGCACTTTGTTGTATTTCTGGGTTACTTCCACTTAATTATTCAACAGCTGTACCAAACTGTCTGTGCATTTACAAAATGAAGCCTACTGGACGTGAAATCTTGCTTTTATAGCAGTTACAGCTTGACACAAGAGTCCAGTCCTAAACTCTTCGTGTCCTGGGGATGATGTATTTATTCAGTTTTGACAGTCGGTGGTGTTATTTGACTGCAACAAAAATAATGGCCATCTAAATTTCCTTTTTAAGTGTTTCGTGTCATCTGTCAAAATTTGTAACTAGGTCAGTGTAAACTTGAACCACTTGTGTCTTTACAATCGTCTCTTGAACCGTCTCTTGTTCTGAATGAAATTGAACAATGTTTCACCCTGTCTGAGAGGTTTAGGGTGGGACACAAATTAGAAGGCAGATAATTGGTGATAATTAGCAGACACCAATAGAAATATATACTTGGCAATTTTTCCCATTGTTTTATAATTATTAAAGGCATCTGAAGACTGAAAAGCATTGCAGAGGTAAATTTAAGTTCAATGCCATCAATAGTTCCTCCCAGAAATTTACTCTAGCTATAGAGACTTCCGGCAATCCAATATCTTCCTGTCTTGTGATCTCCCTGACATCCATTGAAAAGTTTGATACAAATCCTAAATCTTTTAATAGATAATGGAGACCATTTGAAAAAGTGATTTAACAAAAAAGGATAAGAGAGTTGTAAAAACAATAAAAGTTATTATTTTAGAGAATATTCTGTCTTTATCTAGAGCTGTGTTCCAATACAGAATCAAAGGATCCTCTAATCTCAATCTCCACAAAGCTTATAGGAAAATAGAATTACTTTAATCAACACAAGATTGACTACAATGTTAATTAGTAATAAGGCCTTCAGTTTATAATATAGTCACACAGCTTACCTCCCCTGAGAACGTCATGGGAAACTTCCAGCTACATCCACAAATCAAGTCTGTATCACATTTAGACAACATACAAAACCACACAACAGGTGTTTCCCTAACCAAAATAATTACAGGGAAATAGATACACCAGAGAAAATTTCAAACAAACTGTCTATTTGATGACAAACCCCCAGACTGAGGGCAGTGGAGTCTGAGGGGGGTGGTGGTCTACCTGTCCTGTTCTGACCTCTGTAAAACCTGCCCACTACCTGTAGATACACACAGCACACAGCTGCAGCCTCCACAACTCTGACTTATCTATCTCTCCACAAATTAATTTGGCTGGATAAAACATCAAACGTTACATAACACACTAACTTTAATGGAAGATCTAACTCCTAGCCCAAATAAAAAAAAACATTGGTGTTTTTTTTATTTGTATTGAAGTAAAAATGTGAAGTTTTAGTTTACAGATGCAACAATCTTAACACAAAATGATATAATAGTATTCTGCAGCATCAAACTTTCTCCATTAGTTTCATATCTATATAATTATGCCTATGTTGCAATGCAAAGTAAAAGGAAAATAAATGCATAAAAAACCTTTAGAAATGGTTGAAACATGAAATAATTACAGTAATCTTTATAATGCAGTTAGACGGCTTTTGGTTTTAACTGGCTTTCTTTTTATGATACTATCAAAATCTATTCACAAATCAAATTACACCAGATTGTTTCCATATTCTCACATAAGCCAAGGCTAAGTTTTGATACAAAATACAATGAGGAAAGTTACTGGGATGCAGCATTTGATTTAACCACTAGAGATGCATAAATTTGATTTGGATTGATGCCCCCTTCCAAAGAAGCATAGCTAGGATGTTAACTTTTTTTTTCTTTTGGGGAGGGGATTGCCTCAATTTCACAGGTGAACTAGAAAGATAATTTCACAAGTTTTCATTTAATGTTTTGAGAATCCAAAGAATACTCAAATGCATTGCTCTATGAGGATCTTGCACTATATGTTGAATATTCTTAATCCTACAAGAGGCAAGATTCTAGATTATTACAAGCCTCAGCTATTATAATGTAACTGTATCATCTTCTGTCAGATATCAGTCAGATAATATTTGACATCCTGGTATCAGCCAGTATTTAAGTCAAGGCTTTCTGGACAATTTTTAGTCAAGTGATGTCGTGTTCTTGGAAACTTCATATCAACTGAGTGAGGCAAACCTGCTTAACACTAACTTGATGTCATAATCATAATATGATTATCACATTATACTTTACAGGTAACATATTATGTATTGCACATGCATCAGTCATATCCAGAAAAACAGCAGGAATGAAGCTGGTCAGTACACTTGCAGAATATCCATAAAATGGATGTCTTTATCCTATGCACTCTAAGACTAATTGTGTTTATAAAAGTATGTTTCTATTTGTTTAAATTCTTGACATGTCTTGTAAAACAGCTTGATTGATTATTTCATTGCAGCTAGTCCTAGTATTCACTACCTTATTCTAATTTTTTAAGTTTCTTGGGCACTAATAAGAATGACTATGGTAACTTACAGAATAAAGAGCAAGAGCCTCTTAGGTCCTCTTTTGGCCCTGAGAATTTCTGAAAAATCAAAACTGCTCTGTTTAGGCTGAAAATGCGCTATTTATCACTTTATATTGTGATGTCATAAACTGTGTCATTATTCCGATGTCCTGTGAATTCCCTTGAAAATGGCCTAAAATTGAGGTATTTTATCAATATTTCATATAGAGCACAACCCCTGATCCAAAATATGCAAAGACATATTATAAAAGATCTGTTTCTGAAGATCAAAAAACATATTTTACTAGTAATTTTTGGATTGTGGGTTTTCTGCAAAATTCAAGAATATTGCATTTTCTCAAAGCCTGTTTTCCAATACCTGAATTCTCAAAAAGAAATTTTGTTATAGGAATGAAAGCACTAAGTCTCTTCTTTATTTTGATATACCTGGTATGAAATGGGAAAGATGATGATAGTCAAATAATTGATATAAAGACAGGGCCATTTTATGCATAATGTGAACCTAGCTCTTTAATATATTGGGAAAATGACACATTTTATGACATCATAATGCATTGACTGAAGGGAAAATTACATCAATTCATGTTCAATAGATACAAGGTCATTAACAGTCCACATGATAAATACTGCATTTTCAACCTAACTGCTAAACTGAGCAGTTTCAATTTTTCAGAAATTCACAGGGCAAAAAAGGGCCCTAAGTGGCTCTTGCTCTTTAAAGCCGATCAAGTCTCACTTTCTAATAAAAATACTGGATTTAACTAATTTTTTGATCTGTAAAAAGGAATAAATTTGTAAACTCATATTTATGTTGATTGTTGATTGTGCTGGATTCAAATTTTCTTGATTCTTAATTAACTAACAGTTAAATTGCTCATTCAGACAGGTTTTTAGATAAGGCAACATGTTTGATTTCCAATCTGACTCTGCATAGCTTTGTCTGGATATGTTATGGGTCTTTTTCTCCCTGTAGGTAGATTAATGTGTTGTTTAGATGGACAAACCTCCGGTCAATGTTCTGGGTAAGGAATCGTTTACTTTTTAATGACTGTAATTAATAAATATTTGTCATGTCTGTGTATCTGGTTACCCCTCTACACCAATAATACGGCACCACACCCTGAATAAACCTTGGTAGATGATCAATTTTTCTCATCCATCAATGTACGTCTTCATGTTACCCCTACACAAAAACTATTCGACTCCACTACCCTGAATACATGAGAGTACCGGTAGATGGTTACCTCTGGTCCATCAATGTACGTCTTCATGTTACCCGAACACAAACTATTCGACTCCACTACCCCGAATACATGAGAGTAGATGGTTACCCCTACACACAGGGGTTACCTCTGATCCATCTTCATGTTACCCCTCAACACCAACAATACAGCACCAAACCCTGAATACAGGACAGTAAATGGTCACCTCTTATGACTTATCAATCAATCATGATCAATGACATGTACGTCTTTCTGCCTTATTTAACACCCCACTAATCGTTACTGATGTAGTACAGGGGTGTCTGGGACACCTGTACCAAATACATCTTTTAGTTGTCAATATCATTTTACCTTGTCAGAGGTGGGTGTTTTTTTTTACATTCACTTCATTACTAAAACATGTACCCACAATAACATGTTCTTCCTTTCCTGCTATGATTACAATAATGAAACAATGCCTACTCAAGTTTTTTAAGTCTGCATTTTAGCCAAATCAGAAATCAATATGTATAAAGTACATGTATATTCTAACTTTCCTGAACAGCAAATTGATTTCTGTTAAATCAGTAATGAGACAGATCAAATGCTGCCCTACTCTGCTCACTGTGTTCACGTGTTTCTGATCATCCCCTTTTTCTAACAACCCACATACAGATTAATGCACATAAACTCTCAGCAAGTCATCATAACATGAATTTGAAAAATCAATCACAAGCATCTCCCATTGTTCATCACTTGATCATACTTCTTATTCTGCACTTATTACTGTGAAGAGCTCAACTGTCATATTATTTTTAAAAATGTGTTTGTTCATAATGTACATTGTGGGAAATAAGGAAAATCCAAATCAAGTACTTATAAACATATCAAATGTGAAATCATAAAATTAAAAGGAAAGGAACTCAGTTCAAACCGTCAAAATAAAGAGTGTGGCACGATGCCATGTAAATAAATTTTATTTATGCTTAACGAGGAAGGAAAACTGATTTACCGGTATATATGCATAAATTGTAGAAATAAAAGTGTGAGCACTGAAATCCACGCTCCCAGAATAATTATCCATGGAGTCCCCCTTTAAAAATTTATCAATAGTAGAAATTGCTTAATATGTCTGTCTCAAAAGTATGAATACATGCATATCGTGCATCTCTTATTATGAACACAATAAAAGTATTTCTTTACCGTAGAACTTAAGAAAAAGAATCTTTATAATGAATTGATCAGGCAAATAGTACTTCATTGTCCAATGTAAATGTTATTGTCAAAGCATTTTAAATGATAAGGGCATCCCATTGTTCCTGCACTATGTAAAATAACTAAAATTTCACAGAAAATACATTAGTTAACGTTATTGCCTGACATTGATAACACACCTGATGTATTTTTATCCAGACATCTCAGGTTTATATAGTTCAACCTAGTGTATAAAGCATCAACTGTACAGTACATGGGCTCTATTAACATATGATTAAAATAGAATTAAAATCCTACACTGCAGTTTGAAAATGATTCTAAAAATTCTACCTTCCCCTCTAAACAAATGACTGAATGAGACTATTAACTGGGTATTAAAACTTTTTTATCCAATGATCAAAGATCCCCCCTCCCCCATTTCTCTCTCTCTCTCTTTCTCTAAACATACACATGTCACTTATACCATTATACATCCCTGTACACGTAATCAAACACAAGACTAGGTCCTTACCTTTATAGCGGTAATGATAAGACTTTTCCCAGACAGACAATAATCCTTCAGACACTACACTGTTTGACGTTTACAGCTGAGCAGAGGAATAATCCAGGATGTATGTGTAACAGCCAACCATGCGTATCGACACACACACAGGAAGTTTACTACGTCACACACGCCTTCACATCCCCAGAGCAATCATAACCATCAAGAGAGTCAACTAAAAAAATAATCATACATTAATGCCGATATTGTTAACATGGTTAAGCATAGGAATAATTTGGCAAGGCATGATAAGGTATGATACAATATGTATGATTATTAATGACAATGTACATCCAACTACCAAAAGAAATTAAAATTTCAAGCATTTGTTTTTTGTTTCTCAAATATCAATAGAAATTAAAATGAAAACTGAAATCAATTAAATTCTCATTTCCAAAGAGTTTTCAATTAAATCAAGTTATCCTGTATACATTTATATTTATCAAATATTGACCCCCAATGTACCTCTTACAAATGAAATAAATTTGAAGCTATTGTAAATGTGCCAAGTCTTAATTTTGTTTTCTATCACTTTTTGTAATTATGTTTATATCCTCTGTATGTTATATAAATGCCTGGAGTGTTTACTGCATTCTTATCATGCCTGAACTAAACAAAAACACCCATACAACTGGGAGGAATTAATTCATTTTACCAAAAACCACTCTATGCTATTACAGTTAACAGCATTAAATTAGATTACCAGTAAAAAGTCAGGTCTTCTTGTGTAAAAGCATTGAACATTCAGAAAAAAAGCTGATCATTAGATAATACAATCAGAGCCATATTTAAAAAAAAAAAGAATGATGGATCTAAAATGGGTTATAGACTTTATATTAAATATATGGTTTCATCAATTTAGTTCAAACCCCTGGTCTATGATAATCCCTAGGAACATATGCCAGGAAAAAGTTGCCCTGTTAATTGAAGGCAGGGCTAGGTGCAACTAAACCCCCTCAACATACTCAATCAAATTAAAGTAGTGGTCCAGTTACTTTTAAATGAAGCAGAAAATTATTTCAATTCACTAATTTAAAAGCATTTCAGGTTTTAAAAGGCCACAGAGATAAAGATACATGTGTATTAGATTTTTCTGGTTCAATATATCATTTGTCCAATGCATGGGGAACTCTTCTTCATTCAGATAAAAATCATTTTTAATTACATTTTCTCAATAAATAGCATAAAATTGTCTCACATTTTCATGTTTTAAGCTCAACTTCAGTAATATTCGATTGGGAGCAATAGTAGTTGAAGAGTTCTGATGCTTGAGGAACTTGATCACCCTACAGGCTACATGTACAATCTTATTTCAAAGACACCTGTCTATAATTCTTGCAGTAAAAATCTTTGTTTTTCCTGTTGTAAGATGTAGGTTATATACCATTTCCAAAATGCCTGATTCCAGAATCGTATTATCTTAAGTGCTCATACCGTTTTCAAAGCTATACAATTAATGATGAAATCATGCAGCTGATTATCGAATGTGGGTGTTTTTATATTGATGATGGTTCGTAATCCCAGACACCATATCCCAGTATCAAATATACATATACATGTATTTTTGTCAATGTTTTGTCAATATAACCATACCAGCATTGCATTTTTTGTGAACTCTGACCTATATATGTGTGCCCTGGTAGTCTTTATGGCAGAAGGCACTGACCTATGAAATCAATTAAGATGAGGCAGGAGGAAGGAATTTCATAAATAGATTGTGACTGTTTTATTATATTTTCTGTAAAGTATCCATTAGTGATAAAACAAGAGTTGCTTACAATCAATTGAAAAACATAAAAAACTTATCCAAAGTGATGATCAATTTTTTTAAAACATAATTTTGGTAGTTGCTACAGAAAGAGCTAGGTTCACTTTCTACATAAAATGGCCCTGTAGATATACATAAACATGTATTCTGACTAACGCCTTTTTAATTATCCCATTTTCAAGAGCAATATAAATCAAAGGCTTTGTGCTTCCATTTCCTATAAAAAAGTGTCCATGTGTTGGAATATGGACTGTGTAAAACTGCAGTGTTCTTGAACTTTGCAAAAATATGGTGTATTTGAGTACCTTCAACTAAGAATTTAAAAATATGGTGTATTTGGGTACCTTCAACTAAGAACTTAAAAATGAGCACATCCCTTTCTCCAAAGAATAAAAATGTTTTACAATCTTAATTCATTACTGGATCAGGGGATGTGTTGTATACAAAATAATGAAAATTTAAAACCTCTTTTTTTAAAATTTGGCAGTTTTTGATGTGCTGATTAAAATTAATCAAAATAATGAAAATTTAAATTCATGATCATCTTTTTCAATTTTTGCCAACTGCAAAATCTTGGCTTACAGGTTGTATGTGTTTCTTTTTTCACTGCCAAACTTACATGCCCAAGAAATTTCTTAGTAAACAATATACAGTCTAGTCGAACCCTCAAACGGGGGTATACCTGTTATGCAATGCTGGAATATATCTCAAAAAATATTTTTTTTAAAATCACAAACATAAAAAAATGGATTGTCTACACCTGTGTTTTCAATTAAAAATATATATTAAAAAAATTTTGTTTTTATTTACCTCATTTCTGAAGCACAAAAGTTTGTTTACAGGACTTTCAAAAATAATAAATAACATGTTAATTACACAAAATTAGCCGGGGAAGGGAATTATATGCAAAAACAAACCATTGTTTGTTTATTCATCCGTTTTATTAAATTATGTATAAAAAAAGCTAGTTGTATCAAGCATGGAGGTGTGTTTCTTTTTTGCAATAAACATATACTTTTTCGCAATACAATCTCTTTACATCTTTACATCAAATTTGCCATACAAGAAATTTCACTTTGCACGAGCATATTTTGTGGACCACATATATGTGAAAAAGGCATTTTTTGGCATAGGTTTTCCATGTGAGGGTGTATGATATATGCATGGCAAAGGTCATGTGATGTATGAATGTGATGTGCAAGATATCTTGTATAGTCTCTGCATTTTTGTTTGAGATATTCAGCTAAAAATGTCCGATTGGCAGACTATACATTCAATTTATACCAAAAATACTTAAATTTAACATTAAGACAGACTACTGAGCATCAATAATGTTCAGACTTTGTTATGGAACTAATCTTAAAATCATATACAGAAGATTCAATCTGATTAGCCAAAACTTTTTTGCATTTATTTGTAATTGAAAGGTCCTTCTGAGTCTGACATGACCCAGAATGGGATGTTGTTAGATGTTTGAGAAGCTGATTAGCAGTAGCAGATTCAGAACATCCCTTTCAAACCAGTGTGGCATTTAAGGGCGAAACGATTACACGTGTAAACGGCGACGTTTCGATTATATGCTCTAAACGTTTACAGTTTGAGTAAACGTTTACACGAAGGTCATTATCAATGTCTATCAGAAATAAAGTTTAACACAAACAAATTGTTTTATTATATAACTTACAAAAGAAACACCGTCTTTGACCAATCTAAACCGGAAACATATTGAATGAAAATATCTAAAACCCGATACGGGCTAACATAATTAATTCCGATTTCCGAGTTGCTATTGCTAATACTAGCGATGTTTTACGACACTTGAAATATAAAACTTGATATGTTTTGATTAAATAAATATAATACATTTTTCACAAGTCTTTGAAAAGTTTCAATACAGTTAGCAGGTCTTGTTCTACTTTTTTCGAGATTAAAAGATCCATCTTTACAATTATTTTTTCTACGTCCGGTAACCAAACAAACGAGGTCGTAAGTGAATGAATTTAATGCGCCTCAAATTCTTACGGTTAAATCACAATGACCAACAATAAATTTGTAATAACAACTCATACTTATATTAAAGTGAAAGAATTGATTATTAAATTCGAGTTTCATGAGTAAGTAGCCATAAAAATTCAACATAGAATATCTCCCGTTTAAACGGTACCGTTTCGTTTACTGCTATCCGTCTAAACGTTTACAAAATTCAGTAAACGTTTCACCCTTAGTGGCATTTCAATATTATAACAGATCTCCAGGAGAACACTACTAGTAAAGCCCATGTAAAAAAGACGTTTCAACACTGATTAAGACATGCAATGAGACCGTTTTACCTTTGCAATGTGCAGATCTTCACATAGTACTTTTAATTATACAGGGGGAAAAAATCAGGAAAAATGCATCAACCAAGCAAGTTCGTCCATTTTTGAATTTTTTTTCTTCACCGCACTACCTCGGTATTTAACTTATACCCCTTACTCTAGTAAGAAAAGTGCATGCAAGTTGATTGCAATCTTCTTAATCTTATAACATTTATAATTCTCAATCTGTAACGTTAAACCTTGATAAATAACATGCGAATGAACACACCTCAGTATCAAAACAATATGTTGGCTAATCAATGCAGATCTGCAGCATCCAAAACGGATTATGCTCAAGAGCAACTAAGAGTCGGTCAGGAGTCGATTCTGTTCCGGTTCTTTATTTAAAATCAGGACTAAATACATGAATATAGGTCCCTTTTAAAATGTAATAAAGCTGACAATCTGACAATATAAAAATAAGGCTGTAAAATACTTCAGAACAGATCTTTACCTGCCGATGGTAATTTTTCTCTTCAATTCTCTTCACTTATGAGAATTACAATAAGCGTTACCTCCCTTTGACCAATAAGTTTGCTTCATCGCCGCAAACCGCGGCCAAAACGATACTGGAAAGAGCTATACGGACTCCGAACCGTGGCTACAAACGATAGTCGGGAATATGTACTAGTATTTTCACTCACAGGTGCTTGGGGGAAGCCCCCCCCTCCATGGCGTACCCAGAGAGTTAGCATGGTTAGTTGACTTGTTCTATGATATGTTCACAAAATATTACTAGAACTAGCCTTTTATAGAAGAAATTCACACTCTCTGATATTAAAACTGAACAAGAGTGTGATTTTTATAAAATTGATAGTTTTAGCTTAAATTTAGGATTTTTCGGTTGTAATACTTTCCGAATATGTCATAGAAAAATTTGTAACTGCATTCTTATGCCCTGTTCACACGGAGAGTTTAATTCGAATTAAACGTAAAGTTACTGCGAATTAGCTTCGCTTAGCGTTCACACGGAGAATTTAATGCGAATTAGTTTAATTCGAATTAATTTACTGCGCATTAAATTACTTCGCATCAGCTCCGTGTGAGCGCTAAGCGAAGCTAATTCGAATTAAATTTTGACGCATGCGTAAGGCCAGAATTAAGTCACAGGACACGTATTGGTGGTTATATATAGGTATTTGTGCTATATTTGGTTCAAAAATTGAGGGAAAGTATGTTAATCAGTAAAATCAACGAATACGCATTAGTTTACTTCGCATCAGCTGTCGTGTGAACGCAATATTTAATTCGCATTAATTTGATTCGCATTAGTTTACTTCGCATTAATTTACTGCGAATTAAACTCGTCGTGTGAACAGGGCATTAGACCAGTCTTTAGCCCTGGAAAATTCAACCACTTACTCAGACTGACCGGGAAGCTATTGAGTTCAGGTACGTAGATACTAGTATCAAAGTGAAGGGGGTGGGGGTATAATGATGACCTTTATCTTTTCAACAGCAAAAAAAAAATCAATGGTTAGCGTTGAACATTATGGAGTCGCAAACAAATTGCTATTTTTATACTTTTGCATATTTATGTTTCTTATCAGCTTGCTTACATTATCTTATTGTTTGAACATTATATTTTATATTCTTGAGTTTATACAAGTTCACCAGTAAGCTAAGTGAGGATCGGGATAGGCAGGGGTGGGGATAGTCGATCCTGCGTTTATTATTTTTTTAAGCAAAGGAAGCAATAAATTATCTCTACTATGAAATAAAAAAGTAGCATGTTAATTGTTTTCCTTTTATCTGTATAATCAGATGAAATCGTTTTAGAAGTGATAGCACTGGCTATCCTCATACGATAACATAGACTGCCACAGCATGCTAGACGTGTTTGGAACTAGTCTAGGTCACCTACACGTTTGTTGCATCGATGCATGGTCTGACACCAAGTTTGAGTGCGGGGTCAAACGACTTGCGTGACCTAGGCTAGTTTGGAACATTATGGTATTCATTTTCAAGACCTTTCGGAAGAACGTGACTTATGTATAAATTCATTCCATATATAGTTTACATATGTGATTGTGCCACAGGCCTTTGGATCGCTTAAAAAAAATTGTGTGTGTAAAAAAAAATAAAGGTACTGAACTCCACAGGCCTTTGGATCGCTTAGAAAAAATTGTGTGTGTAAAAAAAAATAAAGGTACTGAACTCTTACACTGGGTACCTAATTTCGCTAATAAAATATTTTTTATTCGAATGCAAAATTCTACTCTCTATTTAAATCTATTCATAGATAAACATTCTTCAATTCTACCAAAGCTCATTCCGAAATTCCATACATTTCTTGAGATATTCTGAAATCAATTTCAAAAATGACCTACTTTCTTTTACTCGACTCTGGGTGCGTTCACAGTTCTGCCGTTGGTAGACAAAAGTTGCCGTTGGTAAAATTAATTACCATTGGCATGCCACTGGTACCAATGTTTTTTGCCAATGGTATATTTTTCTGCAGACAGTCTAGAGTGTGGTTAGTGTTGGTAAATGACGTCACAGCTAGTTATCGACATGGCAACAAGCTAGAAAGACTGGGATAATGATATAAACGATTTTTCCTCTAATCCTTTTTAACAAATCATGCCAAAATCACATAAAAATCATATCAAACACTTATATTCATGATTTTGAAGTATGATTTAGACATGATCCATTAAATGGATTATATAAAACTCATAGATATGGCAACTAAAGAAGTGTGATCCTAATGTGGTTTGTTTGTCGGATATGAGTCTGCTATGATTTTCTTGCGATTCTGGCATGTGCTAATAACTTAGAAGACAAAGAAATCTGTAATTCAGTATTACCAATGTCTCCATTGGACTCCCATTGGTAACATTGGTAAAATTGTTACATTTGTATGCCAATACCCGTTCAGGGTTTATTGGTACAGTTGGTACCATTGTCAAATTATTGTACCAATGGTATATTGAAAGTTGGTACTAATGGTAGAACTGTGAACGCACCCATTAGCTTGGGCCCCTGGCCATTCACATGTAAACAGACGGTGTTTGCGGCGAAGAGTTGCACAGTATTTGCAAAATCTTTCAACAATTTAAAGTTGATTGTAAAGTCCGTAATAATATTCCTTTCGCGAAAAATTAATTTGAAAACGTCTACATCAACAACTACCGCCATGTTGATTACGAATGTAAATGAAGCCATGGTAGAACGAATTTTTCCCGGAATGCATTATATACCTTTCGATTTTCAAAACAATTAGACCGCTAAAATGTTGTTTATGACTTAGTCACACCATATGTTCAAATTAAAGAAAAACCTTGTAAAGCTTGAATGCAAATGAGCAAATATTCATTGAGTTTAGAATAAATTCCGGGAAATTTGTCCCGTCGTTCCCGCTTTACAGTTAGTGAAGGCCCAAGCTGATGTCGAGTAAAAAAATTATTGTCAATTTGGGAATTGATTTCATATCTCGAAAGTATCGGAATGAACTTTGGTAGTAACGAAGATTGTTTATTTTTGAATAGATATGGATAGAAAGTAAAATTGTAAAGCATATTTATTTTATTGTTACCCCATACATACCTTTATTTTTTTTTTCAACACCTCAATTTTTTTTCTAAGCGATCTAAAGGCCTGTGGATTGTGCCTAAAACAATTCCATATATCCTCTTCTTGGTCATCAATTTAAATCCTCTTTTGAACAAAGCACAAATTAATCACTAGATTGACTAGTCCTCATTTCTTCTGTTCTTGTGACAGTAAGGATTATTTCTCATCAGCAGAGGTGAAAATGTTAATTTCGTTCTTAGATCTACCACAGGTTGGACTTAATTGACAGAATTTCCCAGCCCAGCTCATCCAGCACTAGTGAATGAGGAAAAATAACTCCAGACACGGCAATACAGTGAACGGAGTAATAAAAACATCATTTTTAAAATCAGTTTTAAAAGTATTTTAGTTTGAGATTTTATAGACAGGTACTAGTATCAGGGGATGCACGAGGTTCCGTTGTCTACCTGTCTATCCGTCTGCCCAATCATCGACTTCCCTGTCCAATTGTCTAATTGCCAGCTTTGCTTGTCTAGCTATCTGTCCAGTTGTATATTTTATTCCTGCTTGTTTGTCTATACCTGTATATCCACTTTTAAACACCGTCTTTCAGCTTGTCTACCTTTTTATCCAGCTGTCTATGTTTCTGTCCAATCGTATACCCATCTGTCTACCCATAAGTCCAGTCAAATATATCTGTTTATCCACTCGTCTACATATCTCTCTAGTCATATATCTGTCTGTCTAGTTGTCTACCTATCTGTCTAGTCAAATAACTGTCTTTCTAGTTGTTTACCTATCTGTCTGGTCGTATACTGTCTGTCTAGTTGTCTAACTATCTGTCTACTCGTATTCTGTCTTGTTGTCTACCTATCTGTCTAGTCGTATTCTGTCTGTCTTGTTGTCTACCTATCTCTATAGTCATATGATTGTCTGTCTAGTTGTCTACATATCTTTCTAGTCATATATCATAACTGTGTAGTTGACTACCTATCTCTCTAGTCATAATTCTGTCTGTCTAGTTGTCTAACTATCTCTCTAATCATTGAACTGTCTTTCTAGTTGTCTACCTATCTGTGTAGTCGTATTCTGTCTGTCTAGTTGTCTAACTATCTGTCTAGTTGTATTTCTGTTTTTCTCTGTCTTGTTGTCTACCTATCTCTATAGTCATATGATTGTCTGTCTAGTTGTCTACATATCTTTCTAGTCATATATAACTGTCTAATTCTAGTTGTCTATCTCTCTATCTCTCTTTCTAGTTGTCATATCTGTGTAACTGTCTGTCTAGTTGTCTAACTATCTGTCTAGTTGTATTTCTGTTTTTCTAGTCTACCTATCTGTCTAGTTGTCTGACTATCCGTCTAGTTATATAACTGTCTTTCTAGTTGTCTACCCATCTCTCTAGTCATATAACTGTCTTTCTAGTTGCCTACCTATCTGTCTAGTCATATATTATAGCTGTCTGTCTAGTTGTCTACCTATCTCTCTAGTCGTATTCCTGCCTGTCTAGTTGACTACCTTTCTGTCTAGTCGTATACATGTCTGACTAGTTGTCTACCTATCTGTCTAGTCGTATTCCTGCCTGACTAGTTGTCTACATATCTGTCTAGTCGTAATTATCTCTGTTTAGTTGTCTACCTATCTGTCTAGTCGTATTCCTGCCTGGCTAGTTGTCTACCTATCTTTCTAGTCGTATATCTGCCTGTCTAGTTGTCTACATATCTGCCTAATCATATAACTGTCTGTCTAGTTGTCTACATATCTGTCTAGTCATATAACTGTCTGTCTAGTTGTCTACATATCTGTCTAGTCATATAACTGTCTGTTTAGTTGTCTATATATCTGTCTAGTCGTATACATGTTTGTTTAGTTGTCTACCTATCTGTCTAGTCGTAGTCCTGCCTGACATCTACTTGCAAATTGACTTGATCCAAAATCTTTATAACCTGGTCACTCAACTGGAAAATGTAGGTCAGTTCCAGCGTATGAAACAAGTTTAGTAGTGTAGATCCGTAGATGCTTCATTCTCTTATGTTTGGTCCAGGGCTTGTAGTTACTTTGGACTTGGTCCAAAAACTTTAATCTGGCCCCGGTATCAAGCGTACGCTTAATTCCTCTGTGTTTAAATAAGGTGTTGTACACCAAATAGACCAAAATTTATCCGGAATGCGTTTTACAAAGTTGTTGCAAAGCAAGTGCTCAATTACCTTTGTGAGATTGCTTCAAGGTGTGCTACTAGATCTCTAAATGGTGTGAAAAGCTTGCAATGTAGAAACATCCTTGCAATCTCACCACAAACAAGCGCCCCATGACCTCCCAGTGACCTACACATGAAGAACATTGTCTAGGCTTTTCAAAAATTGTGAAGAGTTGAATAGTCGAAAAAGTTGAATATTGCCCAAAGATGAACAAGGTCCATGTGTGTAAAGGACACTTAAGAAATACTGAATTAAAACAAGAAAAAATTCATGTGCGGGTGAGTTAAACCACTGTAGGGCTGGGTATTGGCCAGAGATTTTGTATTGCGATATATTGCGATATTTTTAACTGTATTGCGATATGTATTGCAATATTTTCAATGTGATAAATATGGCATTTTCTCATTAATTTAATGAGAAAACTTCAAATTACATGTAGGATGTACAAAACTTTGTTAAATACTAGTAACCAAAGAGGAATAGAATCAAGTTGATTTAATAACAATCATATATTCTGAAATACCACATACAACAGCTTCTGTCTTAATCTTTTGATTACTCACAAACCTTTCTGACAACTTTTCTTCATATTTAATCATGGAATTTCTGAGTTTAAGCATTTTGCCGATATATCGATATTGCAAAAACGTATTGCAATACGATACTTTTCGTCATTGTATTGCAATATACCGAAATATCGATATTTTTTCCCAGCCCTATAAACCAGGTACCTTACCAAAGTCCTAGCACCGAATATTCAAAAGTTTTAACAAAGATGAGTTTCTCAGAAGTAGGTGTAAATCCAAGGTCAAAGTCCAAAGTTAACATCGTTGGTACATGTACCTAAAGGAAGACTTTATCACACGGAATAACCTGTGTAATATGAAGGCCCTTAAACTGAAGGTTCAATAGTTAAGGTAAAGGTTCAAGTTTTTAAAAAGTGGGTCAAACTCTAAGGACAAAGCCAAAAAGTATCTAAAACAAATGGAATGGCCTTGCCACCATGAATATACAACTGTTTGCATGTTGGTCCAGGTAGGGCTTGCAGTTACTTGGTAATGGACCTGCTCCTGGTATAGCATAAGCTCAGAAGGACAGCTAGACAGACAGACGCGGAGGACATTTTTGGAGTGTATCATTACAGCAATTGAATGTTTACCAAGAAGTTGAAGAAAAATAAATAATTGATAGATGAATAGGATATAAATACCGGGTTTTAAATTTATTTCATGTCTGCTTTAAAGTTTTCAAGGGTTATTCATTTTATTTCCATACATGTAACAGGCGCAGCATTTATTCCTATAGCAACAACCAGACAAAGTATTCTATTGTTTAATTAATTTCATCGTCTTAAAACTGATTAAGACAGACGTTTTTGATAAACAGAAGATGCAAATATCTGAAAAGTAAAGCTAATTCTGCATAAAATGAAGTAAGAAAAAAGTGCTGGTAATTTGCTTGCTGTGGAGTCTTTTGTCCTTATCATCAGTTAATTTCATCTTATTACATCCACAAGAGCCGTCCATGTAACCTCGGGGGACAGTAGGGTATTTTATTAATCTGCTCTCCGACGCCCGTGCTTGTGCTTTTATTTTCTCGATTCCGTAGTTCTTTTTCTCGTTAGAGAAAGCGTTTATAGCAAATCATTATTGATACTTATGCGGAAAAATCAGCAAACTGCGATACAAAAAGAGATCTAGAGTGATACAAAAATGTGGAATAAGGCCAAAATAAAATTATAGTTTGTTTACTTCATTGAAATGCTCCCTCCTTAAAAAATTTTATTGACCAAAATCAGGAAGATTTTTTTTTTAGTTGATCAATTTTTTTGCCCATTTACATGTATCAAATGCACCATGCAAAACACTGAAATATAGTGTCAGATCTATGTAACATTAGGTTTTTTTTGTTGATGGTAGATACATTTTTTAAAGTCAGAAAATGTATTTACTGTTTACTGAGATTTTTATAAAAAAAATTGAAAATATATCTTTAATTAAAAAAATAATAATAATTTCCCTCCCTCTCTCCTGTGTCTGAAACCTTTCAGGCGGCAATTCCAAACAAAACAATTTTTTAAGGATGGCCTAAGCTTTATACTTTACCAAATATTCCTTCGCCTGCGAGAAATGTTCGCGACTTTCTTTATTTCTATAATACTGCGAATTTTGTAGTATATTGCAAAATAGAACACGCCAGTCCCGTGGGGATCCGGGTTAGAATAGGTCCTCAGTACCCCCTTGCTTGTCGTAAAAGGCGACTAAATGGGGCGGTCCTTCGGATGAGACCGTATAAACCGAGGCCCCGTGTCACAGCAGGTGTGGCACGATAAAGATCCCTCTAAAGGCCGTAAGTGCCGAGCATAGGCCTAAATTTGCAGCCCTTCACCGGCAATGGTGACGTCTTCATATCAGTGAAATATTCTGGAGAGGGACGTTAAACAGTATACAACCAATCAATCATAGAACATGCCATACATATAACTTCATACTTTAAATTACTTTATGATTTTCTTCTGTAATGTATAATTCCATTCAATTTCAGGCCAGCCATTACTATGGGGGATCCTATCATAGTTGTGAATTAAACCAAATATTACTGTAGATCGAGTTCCATTGTGGTTTCTTTCGTTTTGGATACAAAGTGGCATCATATTTCGATCAACAGTAAATGTTACAACGATAGAGTGTTATGTGTGTTTTTCTTCAGATTTAAAACCTTATGCGAGTCCACAAAATCGGACATGATGAAAAGCAAACTTACATCCTCTCTGAGTTCTTTGTAATTACACTGAAAAATTGTTAATCAAAGACGATGCAGTAATCCAGAAATTTCGATGTCTTGTAATTGAACACGGTAGTGTATTAATAATCTCATACTGTCTAAGCTACTGTCAAATCTGAAATGGATGTCTGTATATGTGTGCTTAGTCTGCTCATTTTATAATAGAGTACAGTTTTGCGGGTCAGATTAGTGCATTTAGCTACTTCTATCTATTCTACAATCGCCTGCGACCTACCTGTATAGCCGTTATTACTATTGTTTGCAGCAAAAACTGTGTACATAACAGCTGCACTCAAGGTAAATTGTGCCTCCTAACCGCAAGCTTTACGACTGGAACTTTCTTTTAAACCCTGATTGGTTGCTCGTGCAACAGACTATTTCCGTATCAATGTTGATAATTTGAGATGACCAATCACGTGAATTGTTTACGCTGGATGCATCTGATGAAAAAGATCATGACGAAACGTGAAACTTTACAGTTAGCTGCAAACAATAGTATAAAACCATGAAAGGACAACTGTTTTGTTATAAACGTCATATTATATAAAACAGACGAACAATTTGCAATTCCGTGTTCTTCTACAAGATTTGCTGTTGTACACGATTTCCACTTCCATACTCTTGTACAAGATTTGCTATTCCGTGCTACTGTACATTATTATGCTTCCTGTCAGTTTGTCTCTATATAACCCATACCCTACTATTCTCGCATAGTGGTCTAAGGATTTATATAGCGTAAGCATGCTATGCCGAAATAGTGCACGGCTTTATTTACTGAATAAAATTCTTCCAAGTTTTAAAAACGTTTAGATTGTCAGTCCGAAATTACGCCATAGATTTTTAATTAATTTTTGTGTAAAATGCTAATTTTAAAATATATAAACTTAATTTATACAATTGACACAAGAAAAAAATAAACAAATATTATTTGAAAACAGTTATATTATTCTAAGGAACTTTAGATTAATGTGTACAACAAACTTTCAAACTAATTACATACAGATCGTTAGATGATGATTTTATACTTTAAATTTTTTATATGATTTTCTTGAAGGATGTAAAAGAAAATTATCAATTCCATTGCAAACAAATAAGGCTTACGCCAAAACAGAAAATAAAGATGTGTTGCTTTGGATCCTATCAAAATCCCGAGTTATGAGAAAATTAGTAACCAAAATAACTAAGCATGCAAACAATTTTAGCATGAATATTTTGAATTAGTTCTTGCAGGTGCGCTGTTTAAGCACCGATATTTTCAGGAAAAAGTCAAATAGGCTAGATTGCCGCATAAATAATTAACAGTCAGCATAATAATAACAATACAACGATTATGAGTGTTATGTGTGTTTTTCTTCAGTGCACTCGCCTTGTCCGGCTCGTGCACAATGTGTCAAACCCTGCCACAATTTCGGCATAGTACATGCATAATGCAACACTATTATATATTATTATGCTTCCTGTCAGTTTGTCTCTATATAACCCATACCCTACTATTCTCGCATAGTGGTCTAAGGATTTATATAGCGTAAGCATACTATGCCGTAATAGTGCACGGCTTTATTTACTGAATAAAATTCTTCCATGCGCATGCCGGGGATCGAACTCACGACCATGAGATTGTCAGTCCGATGCCTTATCGATTACGCCACAGAGTAGATCACTGTTTGGGAAAAGTTTATTAAATATATAAACTAAATTTATACAATTGACACAAGAAGGAGAAAATAGACAAATATTATTTGAAAACAGTTATATTTATTCTAAGGAATCTTAGATAATGTGTGTTTCAAACTAATTACATACAGATCGTTAGATGAACTGATTTTATAGGGTCATTAAAACGCTTTTTTATATGACGCTTGATTGAAGGATGTAAAAGAAAATTATCAATGAGAATCGACGTCTGCAAACAAATAAGGCTTACGAACAAAACAGAAAATAAAGATGTGTTGCTTTGGGATAGAAAATCCCGACTTATTTATTCTAGTAACCAAAATAACTAAGCATGCAAACAATTTTAGCATGAATATTTTGAATTAGTTCTTGCAGGTGCGCTGTATATTTTCAGGAAAAAGTCAAATAGATTGCCGCATAAATAATTACAACAGTCAGCATAATAATAACAATATGTTGCATTATGTACATGCCTATTTCCACATTGCACTACCTCCGGCTCGTGCACCATGTGTCAAACCCTGCCTACTATTTAGGCATAGTACATGCATAATGCAACACTATTATATAAATGATTTGCCATTCCGTGCTACTGTAAATGATTTGCCATTCTGTAATTCTGTACACGATTTTCCATTCCGTGCTTGTGTACATGATTTGCCATTCACTGCTCCTGTACACGATTTGCCATTCCGTGCTCTTGTAAACAATTTGCCATTCCGTGCTCTTGTACACGATTTGCCATTCCTTGCTCCTAGACCTGTACACGATTTTCCGTCCCATGCTCTTGTACACGATTTTCAATTCCGTGCTCTTGTATACGATTTGCTATTCCGTGCTCCTGTAGACGATTTTCCATTCTGTTCTCTTCTACATGATTTGCCATTCCTTCTAGGCTTGTACACAATTTGCTTCTCTGATCTCATGCTCATGCTTGTGTTATAGTACATGATTTAATACTCCGTACTCAGGAGCTCTTGTACTCATTAAAAACCTTCGTTCTCGTGTATATGATCTCCTGTTCTATACTCTTGTACAAGTATATGACTTCCTATTCCATACTCTTGTATATATTTTCCTATTCCATACTCTTGTATATGACTTCCTATTCCATACTCTTGTATATATTTTCCTATTCCATACTCTTGTATATGACTTCCTATTCCATACTTTTGTATATGACTTCCTATTCCATAATCTTGTATATGATTTCCTATTCCATACTCTTGTATATAGTTTCCTATTCCATACTCATGTATATGATTTATTATTCCATACTCTTATATATCATTTCCTATTCAATACTCTTGTATATGACTTCCTATTCCATACTTTTGTATATGACTTCCTATTCCATAATCTTGTATATGATTTCCTATTCCATACTCATTTATATGATTTCCTATTCCATACTCATGTATATGATTTCCTATTCCATACTCTTATATGTATATGTATATGACTTCCTATTCCATAATCTTGTGTATGATATAGTCCCTATTCCATACTCTTATATGATATATAGTATATATTTTCCTATTCCATACTCATGTATATGACTTCCTATTCCATACTTTTGTATATGACTCCTATTCCATACTCTTATATATCATTTTCCTATGATTTCCTATTCCATACTCTTATATATCATTTCCTATTCCATACTCTTGTATATGACTTCCTATTCCATACTCTTGTATATGACTTCCTATTCCATAATCTTGTATATGATTTCCTATTCCATACTCTTGTATATAGTTTCCTATTCCATACTCATGTATATGATTTCCTATTCCATACTCTTATATATAGTTTCCTATTCCATACTCTTGTACATGACTTCCTATTCCATACTCATTTATATGATTTCCTATTCCATACTCTTGTATATGATTTTCTATTCCATATTCTTGCACATGATTTGCCTTCACGTTTTCTAGAAGACGATTAACAACTCCATGTGACCGTGTCTTGTACATAATTTGCTTTTACGTACTCTTGTACACAACTTGCTAGTCGTAACCCTGTACATAATTTGCTACTCTGTGTTTTTGTACACAATATTATGCTATAATCTGTCATCTTGCACACGATTCTCTGTACATGATTTTTTACTCTATTCTTGTACACGATTGCTGCTGCGTACTCTTGTTCATGATTCGCTACTTTGTACCCTTGTACACGATTGCTGCTGCGTACTCTTGTTCACAATTTGCCACTTTGTACAGTGTACTCTAGTACACGATTTGTTACTCCCTACAGGCTTTGGGTTCAGAAGACTTAACGAGATATGGCCAAATATGTGAGATAATTATGAACTTTTATTGCATCCTTGTGTCAATTATCTCCTGAAAAATTAACTAAAACGAAAAAAAATATATAAAAGTGAATCCAATTACACGTAGCACGGTCCGATAACAGTGTAATCTGCTCAAAATGTAATGAGTTTTTTTTTCTCATTACACTTGTATATATATTGTTCACTTTGTTCATTATATGAAATGTAAATATATGTCAATAAACAACCATTCCTTTCATGATTCTGTGATGTAGTTAATGATTAAAAAAATATCAAAACCGTTTTTATGCATTACTTCAACAGCTGAAATATCTGTGATATGGGGCAAAACCTAGTGCAATCAATAATTTTACTAATACATCAAATGATGTTGCCGTACTACACTGTATGTTTGATGAATGGTTAAAAACACGTCTCTTGTATTGTTACACAGCAGCACCTCTGGTACTCTGATAAAAAAAAGCAAGGTCCTTGGAAATAATTTAGGTACAAAAGAGATATTTAAGAATAAAAATCGGTTATTGCCAGGAAAAGATCATAAACTAATCCTTATACTTAATGCGCACGCTTGAAAATGTTACTTTGAGTAGACACTTTCAGACATCTATCGGTATCCATTCATACACCTAGATCCACAGAGTATAACGTATTTTTGTTTTTATATGATTTGTGCAGTAGACGTGTTATAGTAGTAGGCGTGATGGTGTTGTAGGCGTGGTTATTGTAGAAGGGCGTGTTTGTTGCAGAAGGCGTGACTTTGTAGTGGACGTTATTGTTTTTTAGACGCAGTTGTTGTAGTAGGCGTGATGATGTTGTAGACGTGCTTATTGTAGTAAACGTGGCATAGTAATAGGCGTGATGATGTAGGATTGGTTATTGAAGAAGACGTGGTTATTGTAGAAGGCGTTGTTATTGAAGAAGACATGGTTATTGTAGAAGGCGTGGCTGTTGTATTCGTGATTGTTGTTGATTGTAGGCGTTGTTGTTGCAGAAGGCGTGGTTTTTGTAGTAGACGCGGTTAGGCGGCGTAGAAGGCGTGTGGTGATGTTGTAGGCGTGGTTATTGTGGTAGGCATCATTGTCATTGTAGTCGTGGATATTTTTTTTATATCTTACATGACAATCTCTTGAGCGTAATTATCATTGATAAGGGAAATTACAGCCAGGTAACACAACATTTCCTTTGGTACACCCTATATTAAGGTACAGAGCAAGTTTTTTTTAATATCCGTAATTTTTGTGTTAATATAAATTGGTGGACACTTATTGCATGGTGATCATTTAATTTAAAATTTTTTTGCAGCTGTCAGAAATTTATGCAACATTTTTTAACGTGATAACTATCGGTTTCCCTTTATTCATATATACGAGAGTTGTCTAGTAAAATCGTGGACAAGTTGTATTATTAAATAAACATTTCCAATTATATTATTTTAGTAATATACACAGTTTCAAGATTTAACAAATAATTTTTACGGGACAACCCTCGTACATGCAAATATTAGAAAATGTTCATGCTGTGGTTCAACTCGACATTTAGATATATCGACGACGTATTATCAACTAACATTATTTATTTCTATTCTTATGTCGACACGATATATTCCAGTGAGCTTGAAATAAAAGATACCACAGAGTCTTACACATCTGTTTCATATTTGGATCTTTTACTAGAAAAAGACGTGAAAGGTTATCTTAACAACAAAACTTTATTATAAACGTGATAACTTTAACTTTCCTAGCGTCAACTTCCCTTACTTATGCAGCAATACGCCTTTGTTATCTGCAAACATAGTTTTTATCTCTCAGTTGATTCGATACGGAAGAGCATTTTCTACGTAACTATGAACAATTTTTAAAACGAGGTAAGTTATTGACAAACAAGTTGAAGAAACAATTATATCAGCAGTCTCGTTTAAAGTCGTCATCATAACGTCTTTTTCATCGTCGATATATCTAGATGTCGATTTTAATCAGATTGTTACCTATGACAAGACTTACTGAATATACTATGATTTTGACCTACTTTTCAAAAAACTTTAACCTTGACCATTAACGTTTGAACGGCAAAAGATAGGGCTTTCATATTACACTAGTGTATTACCTGTGACAAGAGCTTTATAAATACACTGTGATTTTTGACCCCGTGACCCTGACGTTTGACATACTTTTCAAAAATGTTATCTTTCCTTATAACTTTTGATAGAGGAGAGATAGGGCTGTCGTATTTGACATGTGCATTACACATAAGATATTTTCAAGCATACTATAATTTTTTTACCCCCTGACCTTGACCCTAATGTTTGAACTAATTTTCAAATATTTTAACTTTTATGATTACTTTTACACGGCTTCATGATAGGACGGACATATTTTACACAATATGCCATAAATAATTGCATGCCATCAACTAAGACACCGAACGTGGGGGGGGGGGGGGGGGGGGGGGCTACAATTCTTTGAATTTGCTTGTTGGACAAGCAAAATACACATCTGCACTCAGCTCATATAAAGAAAGTTACTTTATTTGGGCTTAAAACATTTTAAAAATTATTGGAACATAATGAAAATCGCATAGAAATACTCTGAATTTTTATGCCCCTGTAAAATAAGTTTCAGGGGTACATGTATATAGTTTTATCCTGCCCATCCGTCTGTCTGTCTGTTTGTCCGCAAAAACTTTAAGCATGCCTATAACTTTTAAGTGGGTAGAGCTATGGCTTTCATATTTCTCAGGTGTATTTCTTGTGACAAGACCTTTCTTTGGGTATCACCAAATTTGACCTCTTGACCTTGCCTTTGGAGTTTAACTCATTTTAACACTAAAATCCAAACTTTTATTTATGAACGATTGTGCTAGGACTTTCATATAGTTTATTATATTATGTAATCCTTGTGACAAGACCTTTCTTTAGAAACCAACAAATCTGACCATTAAAAACAAAAGTTTTGGCCGTAACTTTTGAACGGTTTGGGCCAGGGCTTTCATACCTCAGATATTATTATATGTTATATTATGATATCATATCATAGGTATGTAACTTTTGTGACAAGGCCTTTCTTTAGAATCCAACAACTTTGACCTTGACCCTGGAGTTTGACCTAACTTTTAAAAACTTTAACCTTGGCCTTAACTTGGTGGTGCTAGGACTTTCACATCTGACAAATGTATTTCTTGTTAGAAGGCCTTACTTTGGGTACCAACATATTAATTTGATTTGCATTAAAAAAAAAAACCTTCGCCGTGTTGCCATGCGGGGGGGGGGGGGGGGGGGGGGGGAGGGGGGCATCAGTGTTTTACAAACACATCTTGTTCTCTTATTTTAGCTGACCTCAATGAAGTTGGGTGAGCTTATATGATAACCTCAGTGTCGGAGTCCCAGGTTAAAGTTTTTAAGCAGTTTTTTTAAGTACTTCTATGGCCTTCATTTATCAGATGCATAAGATTTTTCTGGTTTGTTTTATTGTACCTGTCAAAGTATCAGATGCAGATGCCTCAATATCAGCTTAGGAATGACCATGTTAATGTAGAGGGTTTAAGTTTTTGGAGCTGGTCTCATTTCCAAGTACATCTGTAACTATAAGTCCTATGTTGACCAGTCTAGTGATGCATCTGAGGATACACACTAGACTCCAGGCTTGCTTCGGATGATGAATCTGACCAACATTTTACAGATGGGTGACCAGGTTAAGGTTTTTGGAGCAGATTCATTCTAAAGGAATGAGCACTATGTTAGCCAAACTTGCAAGACTGTCGTCCCTCGCGTGGCGCAATGGTTAGAGCGTCTGCTCTGGAGTCGCGGAGTAAAGAATGACATGAAAAAGATGCCTCACTTCTCAAGTTCTGAATGGCGCTGAATGTCGTGTAAAGGTATTAAATGCAGCCTTCCACCGGCAAGTGGTGGCGTCTCCATCCGAGTGAAAAATTCTGAAGAGGGACGTTGAACAAAAGATAGAAGAGAGACATCCAGGCTGAGTTACCAGGTAATAGTTTTGGAGTTCTAAAGTATGGAAAGCCACAGGGGACCCCCAAGTCATGTTCTATATATTCATAGTAATTCAATCTTGGGCGGTCATGTTTACAATCCCGGCCAAGTCATGATCGGCCACACGGGACTCCCAAGTCATGTGCTATATATTCATAGTAATTCAATCCTGGGCGGTCATGTTCTATATATTCATAGTAATTCAATCTTGGGCGGTCATGTTCTATATATTCATAATAATTCAATATGAATATATAGAACATGACTTGGGAGTCCCGTGTGGCCGATATATATTGTAAACATAGTAATTCAATCTTGGGCGGTTTCCATACTAAAGTAATTGTTATATATAAGGTCTATGTTAACCAAGCTTACATCAAATTTGATGATACATCTCAGAATGCATATTACCATTCATTTTCTACCACCAAGTTAAAGCTTTCGGAGCAGTTCATTCTTAGGGATGTGTAACTGTCCTACCATAGCCAAGTTTGCATGAATGGTTCTTAAGATGCACACTACTGGATTTGCTTCGGATGTTGGATTTGGCCTAAATTTTCCAGTGACCAAGTTTTTTGCGCTGGTCCGATATAAGGCCTCTCTGAACCAAACTTGCATGGATGACATATATTTAATGAGTGTCTAGTTTTAAAAAATAGAGCCATTTCTCTTTCTATTATTGCAATTCATCGAAATTATCACTTCTAATTTAATATTATGTCAATGAACATTGTTATATAAATGTCAATGAACATTGTTATATAAGGCTAGGTTAAAGAAAAATAGATTTCTTTGGGACTACTGAGTATTTGAAAATACTTGGAGGAGTACAAATGTCAACTTTTCATAAGACTGTTGTTAACACTTCGTAGAAGCTTGAATCAAATTGGTATGCAGGAAAGGACATGCAAAGATTACAAGCTACATTTTGAGACTTTTGGACTAAAATGATACTGTAGTTATCTATCCTGGCTAAGATGCGTATATCCTTAAACTGTATCGGAACTCTCTCCTATTTTTCCCTCGGCATACACATCCTTGGAAATGAGGTTTCCTTATCCTATCATGGTGAAACTTCAGATTCATTTGCAAAAGAAATACAGTTTAGAAATACATTGGTTTTAACTAATTAAAACGTGCAATAATGAAAAAAAAAGAAACCAATGTGAGTCAATATGAACTGACATTCTAGTACAGTATCTCAAATAGTTCTTAAAATGCTTGATTGGAAAAAAACATGCAGGTGAATTTAACAGCAGTATTTTGAATAGAATACTTAAATTAAACTTTTTAGTGTATTATATTCGATATATATATTAGAACAATACCACCTAATCTGGCCTTTGGTGCTAGTGTCAATGAAAGTCTATGATGAAAATCTGTTTCAGTAGTTAACCATCAAAGCAACTTTACGCGTACGAACAGAACACATGCATATATTTTTCCCCACTTAAACCTAGTTAAAATTGTTCCTGTTTGCTGTTTTAAATAAACAACATCTGAAGCAAATCTAGGTTAAAATCAGATCAGTGAGCGTGCTTTGAACAACACAGTTATTGATATTTTTCTAACAATATTGCAGAGAAAATCGTTATATAAGAAAGAGTACCGATCATTTAGGTCGGGTATGCACGGGGAACAAAGCCTCTTCACACTACTGACGACAAAATCTATACGTCCTAGCGGATACACATTATGCACACGAAATGACTCGACGAAAGCTGAGAGAAACTGCAGGTTGAGTGAAGTTTTTTTCATTAGCAAAGTAGTGTCATTGCGTGGCGTTCGGAGGGCCATTTTGGTTGTAATGGAGTGAAAATGATTGTCCAGAATTTGATATAAATTTGTGTTAATGACATTCTGACGCGCAGTGTAAAATCGAGGCGATGACAACCGACGGATCGTCAGAATAGCTAGGAGACAGGTGCGAGTGGCGAGATTATGTAGGAAAATCTATTGTCTTTGTGGAACACTATAACGTCATGTGATTTCAACGGTTTATCGAACTTAAGCACTCACTGCAACTGTATACTGAGTAGATGTAAAACTCTCGTGCACCTGGGCGGGTTGACAAAGCGCGCGAACTGCTAGCGTGCAGATTGGACATTTACTTTAAAACATTTGTAAATAGGAAATAGGCGCTATATGTATTATTAATGGAATTGTATATTGGGCAAGCGCACGGAGGAAAAATAACCGACGTTAAAATATACACCTATTCTTTCACATCGATCGAAAGGCTGCTGGATTTAGCATAAATTAAATGATTGAAGGGGTCGCTACTCTTAATAGAGGATATGTGACAAAATAAGAATTTTAGAAAATTCACCGAGTAATATCAAGACTTCAAAAAGGAGTGCTGTGAAATGGTGTAACGTTTAGATGGAAGTGTCCTCAAATTAACGTTATGAACGTCAAATACTCCAGAGCGCTACCACTGTCATATTAAAAATCCTGTTTTATAATTGATGGATGTAATTCATAATTTGCGATGATATAGAGGAAAAAATTTACCAGTAATTACAATCGCCTAAAGGTAAGCATAAAAACTTAGACGTTGATTCATTGATTTAGGTTCAGAAAAACAGTCTGAAATCCCGGTGTAAACTATTTGAAATCGTTAACAAAAGAAAGAGTATGACATAAAATATACAAAACTAATATGGTTTTTCCGGGTTATTGATCAACACAGAAACTCTGAGATTCTCCCTGTTGTTTTAAGTGCCACACCGGATAGTAGTCCGGAATGTGTCTTTAAAAGCTCGGTGATTGATGTTACAAAATGCGAAATTGTCACCGTGCCGAGGCGAATGCCATCGGTTTTGAGAAAAGATTACAATCAAAAGACAATTTTTTTTTATGAAAAAACTGATTCCCGCGCTAATGACTGTCTTATCAGTTTGGTTGACAACAGAAAGAGAAAAACAAGAGGGAATAAAGCGTAATTAATGACGCACAATCATTATCTCTCAATAAGTATGGATTTCAAAAAATGGAGAGAAGGAAAACGTTAGGAAACACTGTAGGAAAAATCGATTAAAAGACGAAATAAAAGGAAGTGAATCATTTGTTCTCATTTTAATCAAACTTGGATTACATTATTATAAGGTTTCTTCTTGACAATTTATGCTAGCATATATGTCGCGTTAGAGGAAAGCATAGCTTCACACTGCAGCGTAGGGTGGCTTAATGATTCCCGGCATCAAATTTGTTGTAATTTCCCAAGAGCTTTATTAAACTATATTACTTTCTGGAAAATAGAGAAAAAAGCAAAGCAAACAAAGCATATTATATAAATGCACTTAGATACATACTTATTCTCGAATAAAAGATGTAATACTTATTGTAATACTTATAGAATTAATAGAATTCATGCTCGCTGCTCACAAGGAAAATTTCAGTATTTTCAGTATTTTCTGTATTGCAGCAAAATCAGGTCGTGGTCATGCAGAAAGGCATCCGATTCAACGAAACCCAACTGCAGTATTTGGCAGCCAAATCCCGCCGAGAAAATACCATTTCCGGCTACCTGCACAAGCGCAGCAGCGACACCGGGAAATGGCAACTTCGCTATTTTGTATTGTATCAAAACCTACTTTTTCACTTCGAAAGTGAATCTGCTCAAAAACTTTCTGGAGCAACCCTTCTGGAAGGTAGTTACTGTGAAAGGGTACTAAATCCTGCCGCATTAAAAGCCGTCAAAGACACCGAAAAACAGGTAGGCATAGTGGTCATAGAAATATTGTTAAGTTGTACATGAAATCATGTGGTTGTAAACAAATTAAATATAACTTTATATAAGCAAAAAGTACACCTTTTTCTGTGGAAGAATGATAAGTGATTCTGCGTATTTCATCCAGCTCACAGTACTAGTAGTGTTTAATATTACATTTCCCCCGTATTATAACTTTACTGAAGACAGTTGCAGACACATGGTGATTATTTTTACAAAATATTTTCTTGCAATCGAACTTTAAACAGTAATACTGGAATATGGTAGAGGATAACAGGATATAATATCTTTAGCTTATATAAGTAAGGTTCCTTGGAGGGAGAAGCCGTGTTACATTGATGCGTCTCAATCCTTCATTAAGTTAACACTCAGAAGACATAAATCTGTTGCAGATCCATGGATTTTACTTAAGTTTTTTCCACAATGGATTTAATGTAATAAATGTAGATTCTGTGTATTGATTTCAGACAATGAAAGCTGAACTGGTGTAAATGTGGTGCATGCCTCAAATCACTAGTGTCGACCTTTTGAAATTCAAACGGTTAAAAAGACTTCAAAGCGGTTAACCAAAGCTCGAATATAATAATCGTGTACTTGTTTCTTATCCAGAATTATAGTACATTTAGGCCCCGTTTTCTCCAAAATTCAGAGTTTCAAATTATCAACTCGATTCAATCTTAAAGAAGAGAGAGAATGTAGATCTTTTTTATAAGTCATAGATACAAGTGATTTATAAGTCATAGATACAAGTGATTTGAAAAACGACAAACCGAAACCAGTAAAGAAAGATAGGAGTGGCTGTGGTAATGAAAAAAAAACCTGGCTATGCAATTCGGATTCATACCGACTGTACTTTTCCTTCATTTTAAAGGTACTTGGACACAGATTTGAAGTTAATATTTTCTCATTTTTTATGTATAATATCACGAATTATATATTTTAATAGCATTTCACACAAAAAATAATTAAAAATCTTATTTCATTTAAAAGTTATTAAAACTTTAAATTTTTTGGCGGGTTTGATTGACACATCCTTGCACTTTCACAAATTTTAACTTTATTCTTAATCATTAGGAAAAGTGGCAATTTTGATGTGTTCTAATGAGAAATATTAAAACTTTTATCAAGAAAAATAATTTTATTTAGAGTAGAAATGTTATAAAGCAAAACACCTTCACAAGTATCGTCATAAGAGATGCGTACAGAGTTTAGCAAAAGCACACTCGTGTTATGTACACAGTTTTTGTAAACAGGGCTCGAGTTCTGTTATTGTTTATATGTAGAATTCACCGGGTGCGTTCAAAAACAGTCTGCTTAACAACTGCACGGACTGACAATATATTGTGTATTTGTTTTGCTTTCGAACGTGTCTACTCTGAATTTTTCTGGATTATAGTATTAATATTTTTCATTTATACAAAACGAGATTGCCACTTTTCCTAAGGATTAAGAATAAAATTAAATTTGTGAGAGTGCAAGGATATTCCTTCTTTTAAACGAAATAAGATTTTTATATTTAAGTCGTAGTATTAAAGTGTCCAAGAAAGACGATAAAAGCATAAAATGACAATTGAGAATTTAATTTAATGTGCAGTCTTACTTTCAACAGTTGCACTTACATTTTATATTTTCATATAAAGAAAGTTGCTATATATATTCGAAAAGACTTTTTTTTCTTTTTTGAAAGGTAAGAAAATTAAAAAGTTAAAAGATTTAAGCTTAGATTCACATTTTACAGTAACTCTTCTTCACTGGGTGAGAACGAAATTTCAGGGCACGAAAGAAACATTCTGACACAATCTGGTGATCGTTTATTTATTAAAGAAATATTTTCCTTACAGATGCTCTACGTATGTACAATTTCTTAAACGAGGTAATTTATTGACAAACAAGTTGATGAAACAAGGATATCAGCAGTCTCGTTTAAAGTCATCATTTCATAAGTTCTATGATTGATACAATGACCTAGTCAGCAAATACAATTTTTCATCGAGTCAAATGCTGACTGACGTTTTTCGTACCAATTTCTAGTCCATTATTTACACACTGTGTGACGACGGATTTTTTGTTACTTCCCGATCATGACAAGGAGCACACGGCGGGTTTGACCGGTCGGCAGGGGATGGTTACTTCTCCATGGCACCTGATCCCACCTCTGATTGGAGGTCTTTGTTTGCTTTAATTGCTCCTATTTTGTATCGTTTTATGGACTTTTGAGCTTGAGTGCCGTTCCTTATCTCCATATATTCATAAGATTCATAAAACGATTAATGGCATGTAAGGAAATAAACTTATTAAAACATGGTAAGGAAAAAGGAATATGAACAGGCAGGACAGAACGTCGACCTGGAACTCTTGGTGAACAAATTGAATATATGAGGAGCGTATTTATACACAGATTTGTGGGACCCCCTCTCTCTTATTGCACGTGTGGCCCTATTTACAGGACTACAGTCTTTATAGGTGGATATATTACTCGTAAATAAACAGGTAATAAGTATAAATCCTCAACGTTAAGTACAATTCTACAAGACAGGTGATTAACTACTTGTCGGATCGGACAGGAGAGTAGTTTCCGGCGTCAGCTTTTGTTGTTAATAAATCGATGTTTTCTCGTTAACCCGATGAATTTACCTGATGAATATATGGCGAAGAAAAGTAAACAGTATTAGAATTTCTCGACCTAAGGGTTATTCTTCAATAAGTCCCACCATGCCAGTGGAATGTTACCTCAATTTTCAATTTGAGACAGTTTTCTTTCCATCTCAATATTTGTTACAGAACTATCCACTTTCCAAATTGAAAAGAAAAAGGGGCTTCTAATAATAATTTGTATTAATTTCCCCTCTAAATTAATTTCGAATTTCTTCGAAGTAGAAACGTAAGAAATAAATTAGATTATTATAGCTTTAAATTTTACGAAACAAAATAAGATCTCGTAGTGAAAACGGTAACTAAGAACTACATTTTGGATTCAAAGAGCGTGTACATGTATTAGTAGAACATTCAATGAAAAAAAGAACGCATCTTTACAAAACAGAGATTTCAATTTGTCCAATATTTGATATCTTTCGATACAATCATGTATAATTATTCATCATTTGAAGAGGCACAGTCATCACCATTGGAAGCGAAATACATGTACAGTTTGTATACATACATGTAGACCAAATAAATTATCAATAGATCCAATAATTATTTCAGTGAAATCAAGCCCATCGTTATGTATGGAGTGCTGTCTCGTTCCGTAGGTCCACAGGGAATTAGAAAATTTTATTGTGAAAAAAAAAACAATATATAATAGTCACGGACTTGGATTTTCTTTTTTCATTTGATTACTATAAATACTTGTAGGGTTCAGCATACCCAGACTTAGAGACTACTGATTCCATGAGTATACGTAGTATATTGTATAACCTGCTGAACTTCAGATTGTGTGGTAACTGCGATGCTACAAAAGTCTCTTATAACAGAATTAAAGCACATTAATCAAGAAAACAAAAAAAAGAACACCCAAAATTTTGCCTGTGTTTAAAGATAGCCTCTGCAATTTTCCCCCATTTCATTATGATTTCCATTTGTAATGGAGAAAGTTTGATATTTTGATGAGGTCAAATCACATAACCTCAATTCCAAATCACAACTTGTGAAGACAAATGACAGAAAATATGAACCTCAGTCATTACTGGTTGAACTGATTTTTCAATAGAACTATGAAATGAAGCATCCTCCCCACAAGTGCTGAAAGCAACACACCTCATGCAACCATATTTCACCCCCATAACGAAAAAAAAACCATGAATAGTGTTGTGAAACTCTTATAATTCTATCTTTGGTTAAGCAAAAGTTAGCATGATTACTATTTGTACAGAGAAAATCACTGAGGGACCGACAAAAAATGTCATGGGTGACGTTTCCAGTGTGGTTTTATGTTGAGCTATTTGCCCGATTCTCCAGATTTAACCATTGGTTGATATGGAGAGAAATTAAACAACAGATACAAAATCTAAAGAGGGTCATAAAATTGGTACTTGTATCAGCTCTAATACTGTCTTTGGTCGGAAACCAATTTTGCAATGGTTTGTGATTTCTTGAGACATTGAATTTCCGTAACGAACCTCTCTTTGGAATCTTTATTTATTCATACGTTTTTGTTATAAAAAAAAATATGATAAGTTTATTTAAAATGCTGACATACACGGCGGAAATTTGCCTGATTTGATGTTTGCCGTAAATTTTGACCTCGTGTTAGTTCTCCTGTCCCGAGGCTTATGTTTCCCAACTTGTTCGACCGCTTGCTGGTTGGTGTTTTCAAATATTTGTCTCTGACTCACGTGACATTTCCTCTCGGTTCATACTCCACGTACAACTAAGTGTACTGTTATCACAACTGGATTTTCCCCAGTTTGCTTAGATTTCTTACTGTTGTATTCTGGTTTGGACTTTTCCATAAAACCACAAGTCTTTGCTTAAATCTGACTTTAAAAGAAATTGGAGTATATAAAAAAAAGTTTAACATCTCAAATCTTTTGTAAGTTATCTATAGGCCTGTGTATACAACTGTGTTTTGTTTGTAGAGAAAAGGTATCACGCCATTGCATACGCAGTAGCATATTTTGACAATTTAAAAACACGTGGTAGAGATAAAAAAAGTTTATATATAATAATCAGCATTGACTCTTCATTAATTCTAGTCTTCAATTTTCAGCCATAAATTTTGTATTTGTCTATTCCCAGTTAATTAAAAAGAAATGGAATTTTTGAAAATGATTTCTCACTTAGTCTGTTGGATTCAATTTCTATTCATTATCAATAAATAAAAAAAACTGATAAGACTAGCCTCCAGGAACTAATTCGATTTCAAAACAGGATTTTGAGTTTTTATCTTTATGGAGTGCTGAAGAAAAAACTTTTCTCTGAGTCTTTAAATAGCCTTTTTTTCTCTCAACAACGTTTGTTTGGAATGCATAGAAATTGCAATTACCATCTTTGGACTGTACTGAATATCTTGCAACAACTTCCGCTAGACAAAAATCTGTTTTCCTAGCTGCTTTAAAACTGTACCCATTTCGAAAAATCACGTCATCCGTAGGTCACCAAAGTTCCACCAATTGTAGTATCAGAAAGTGTCACTAGAAGGTAAATGTTGATACCGTAACCTAGACGATTATTATCAGACATCCGAAGTTAGCGGTGTCTGCGACAAGTTGAGCTATTTATAGATCAGCTTCCCTCCTAGCGCCACTCATGCTTATCTTGTTGAATCAGTATTAGGAGAAAGCATTATGTTGCACCAATTATGCTATTTTTCTCTCAAAACATACAGACCATTGAGGCAATCGTAACGACTATAGTTTGTCCCTCCTGTTCTTCAAAAGATATCCTAATTTAGTACTGTACCTACAGGTATCGTACAATCATGAGTATTTATCCTTTGAAATATCAGATCGTTCGACCTCAAAGACTTCAATTTTCATGGAGAATATATCCCATATAGCAAAGATTGGTGCATTTAGTTAATAACTATATTGCATGATACTCTGTAGAAAGGTGTTTTTGTATCATATTTGAGACTGCTGTGTTGAGGCGAGCTTCTAAGGTTAGGAAATAGATGATGAGTAGTGGTGTACTCTGTTCCGTCCGCCTGGAGCCCTTTTTGCGATGTGAAGACATTCATTACTGTTCGCGCACCTGCCGCTTCTCGTTGTAAAATATTAATTTAAACATATTTATCCACCTTCAAAGCTGAGCTGTGATCAGCTGGTAGCTACTTAAAACATCTCTCCGAATTTACAGGAACAGGACAAGCCGGGTGTACTTGATGGATTTATATATATGAAGAAATGCCTTTTAACCACGGCTTTAAAGACTTTTATAACGATCGATATCAGAATACGAAGGATTTTTAAAACTGTGCAATATAGAGCCAGTTTGCCTAATTCATGATTATAAGCTTTTTCAAATAAAAAAAATTACATCGTACCAACCCCCCCCCCCCCCCCAAGAAATAAGACTTTTATTATCAGTGTTTCACCTATTGAATAAATCTTAGGAAGGACACCAAATGTAGAATATATATTATTAACTTTTCTGGTCGTTCTATAAATAACATTATTAATTTTTTTTTTCATTGCACAGTATTCATTACGATATTACATCAGACAACGAAATAAAATTAATTTGTTGTCATTAGATTAATGAAGATATATTCAAATTTCAGCTAATTAATGCTTAATTTCCTTGCGATATCTGTGTGCAGAGATTAATTGGTGTACATATAACGTTTTCGAATACATGTATTTTATTTTTGAAAGCATCGGGTATTCCTGTAACAAGCTGTGTATAATTTACAACGATAAAACAGACTTTATGTCACGTTTCCATAATGGAGCTGGTTGTTGGAACAATCACTCTATCGAAATCGGTACAAGTTTATTAACCCGTCCTTCAGCCAGCTATCAGCGCTGACAAATCAATAAACAATGATTAATATGTAAGGAAACCTCAATCAATTACCATAAAATGACTGTAATTCAAGCCCTATATACAGTATAGGGTGATACAAGAGGGGCTTTGTCCATCAGATACTAGGGAGCCAGAGCTGACGACGACAAATACAGCTGATTTCTGTTGTTATTTACGTAGTTTGCAACCAAGTGTCGACTGAAAGTAAGCATTCTGATTGGTCACAGTTTAATTTTATAAAGCATTACGATGGTAATTTTAGTGAAATGGGAGATAACAAGCAGTGATCATTCTTGAAGGTCCATTTAAACAATATGTAGAACAGTATATATATTTATAATTCAATCCTTCACATACTTTCACTTTATAATATTTTTTATCCCCTCTAAACGAAGTTGGGAGGAATGTAGCAACGTGTTTGTGTATCTGTTTGAGTTTGAGGGATAACTTTATGTTGCTCTGTTTGTGTTTGAGGGAGAACTTGTTGTTGCTCTGTTTGTGTGAGGTGAGGGAGAACTGAATGTTGCTCTGTTTGTGTGGGAGAACTTAATGTTGCTCTGTTTGTTTGTGAGGGAGAACTTGATGTTGCTGTGTTTGTGTATGAGGGAGAACTTGATGTTGCTGTGTTTGTGTGTGAGGGAGAACTTGATGTTGCTGTGTTTGTGTATGAGGGAGAACTTGATGTTGCTCTGTTTGTGTGAGGGAGAACTTAATGTTCCTCTGTTTGTTTGTGAGGGAGAACTTGATGTTGCTGTGTTTGTATGTGAGGGAGAACTTGATGTTGCTGTGTTTGTGTGTGAGGGAGAACTTGATGTTGCTCTGTTTGTGTGTGAGGGAGAACTTGATGTTGCTCTCTTTGTATGTGAGGGAGAACTTGATGTTGCTCTGTGTGTTAGGGAGAACTTGATGTTGCTGTGTTTGTGTGTGAGGGAGAACTTGATGTTACTCTGTTTGTGTGTGAGGGAGAACTTGATGTTGCTGTGTTTGTGTGTGAGGGAGAACTTGATGTTACTCTGTTTGTGTGTGAGGGAGAACTTGATGTTGCTGTGTTTGTGTGTGAGGGAGAACTTGATGTTGCTCTGTTTGTGTGTGAGGGAGAACTTGATGTTGCGCTGTGTGTGAGGGAGAACTTGATGTTGCTCTGTTTATGTGTGAGGGAGAACTTGATGTTGCTCTGTTTGTGTGTGAGGGAGAACTTGATGTTGCTCTGTTTGTGTGTGAGGGAGAACTTGATGTTACTCTGTTTGTGTGTGAGGGAGAACATGATTTTGCTCTGTTTGTATGTGAGGGAGAACTTGATGTTGCTCTGTTTGTGTGTGAGGGAGAACTTGATGTTGCTCTGTTTGTGTGTGAGGGAGAACTTGATGTTGCTCTGTTTGTGTGTGAGGGAGAACTTGATGTTGCTCTGTTTGTGTGTGAGGGAGAACTTGATGTTGCTCTGTTTTGAAAAACGGAAGTGACGTATTTGCAAAGGGATCGATGTCAGAGGATGCCTTAATTTAAAAATATGTTCTTTGCGAGGAGATCTCTGCTCTGCTGTGCCCTTGTTCTGTCTGTGCTTTAATTTACATTTACTTAAGGTTGCTCAGTAAAATAATGAAAAAACGATTTAAGAAATTATTTCTATTACTTCAAAGTTATTGAGGGTGCAACATCGGTCAATGACAAGACTTACATATGGGATTTATCACAGATTTGAATATCTATTCATTGGATTAAAATCCCACTCATCAGTTTATATGGGATATATCCCATATTTGGCAATGAATGGGAGAAAATATCCCATTTGTCAATATCCGTGGGATTTATCCCCATTTGAACAAATTTGTGGGAGAAAAAAAATCCTAATGGGAGATAAAATCCCATCTGATACTTTTCTGTCGTGGGAGAAAGGTTGGATAGTTGGTGGTAATGAAAATCCCACCATTTCCTCTTGCATTGGTTTCTTATATTTAGGACTTGATATCGAGGTTTATGACTTCAACACAAGAAGACTTGTACATGTTTGTGATACTGCTAAGAAATCACACCAGGTGCTATTAAAAATTTTGGATATCGGAATTAGAAATGGTAATAAAAAGTTCGGACTTTGTCATGTCCGGAATTAAAAGTTAATTAATAGAAATTTCCGATTCATAATAAAACAGACCTTACAGTTTACTGAAAAAAATGTAAATAGCTTAATTTACTCGCAAACGGAGATAGGGTGGGATGGAGTGTGTACGCAGTAGTTAACGAAAGACATCGCTTAATATGGTATGTACAATTATTATAATATTCATTAATGTTTTTGGTCCAGCTGTGTATTTACATTTTTTTTAATAGAAAAGAAGAAAAAATCCTTTTAATAACGGATTTCAGTGACCAATGTGATACGTGCTCGAGTAAAGTACACTAGGGCTTACGCGACAGTGTCGGGAATGACTGACGTATTTACATGTATATCAGTGAAATGTTTTACACCGGCTCTAAAAAAAACATGTTAAGAGCTTTTACATTTACTCATTTGGAAAAAGGGAATAAAAAATGCGACTCGAAAATATTTTGAATTCAATTATTATGCTTAGAGTTTGGGCTTCATTACAGATGGAACAAAACCCTTTGGTGGCGAAGATTTTCAGTGCTTGTATTAAAAATTAATTGAAATTTAAGAGAATAAATTTATCATAATCTTTCACCGGTTTAATGTTTAGATATTTTACCGATATTCATAGGGGGAGGGGTGTAACTAAATGTTCTATCTCTGCGTGTAGTGATTATTTTAAAAAAAACCTAGAATTATCTTTTCTTCTGGACGTAAAACTGAAATTTCATTTTCTTTGTAAAACAATTCCTATTCGACTCAAAAAGCATTAAACTGCGTGAATGCATCTTGCACTGCCGTCGGGGTGTTTATTGCTTCTTAAATTGTCAACACTTGTTCCAATGCGTCAACACCTCGATCTCAGACAACCAACAATCGTCGTAGAATATGTCACGTGAAAAGTACAGCAGCTTGATTATCAATCACTGCATCTCAACAGCCAGAAAAAATAAATTAACCTTTTGCAGTGAAAAATTACCAACGAACTGACTGTAAAAAGTGAACACAGTTTACACCATTGGAAAAAGACGAAGCTTTAATATTAATACACTTCGATAGCTATCCATTCAAATGGAACGATGTGTAATTAGCTCACCTGAGCCGAAGACTCAAGCGAAATTTTTGGTTCAATTTAATTATTGTAATAATTTAAATTCTTTGATTGAGGATCAAAGCAAGCTCAAAATAATACATATCCATGTAGTATCAGAAAGTAGAAAATATTTGATTTTGGAGGGAAAAAATTGTAACTTGTACACAGGATGATGGTGAAGTGGGGTTTCCCTTTTTTTAATGAATGGGAGGAATTCCTAAGAAGGTATCCTTAGTATTAAGTGGACTGGTCAAAGCAATCAAAATCAATCAAATCTTCACGATTTTTTTAAGAACAATGAAAATTTTCGCATTTTTTTCAATTCAAAAAACGTGAAAACATTTCAGTCTCCAAAGCGGGATTCAGTTTTTTATATATCGGGTATTTTGCAGTGAAAAATGAATGATATTTTACATGTATAATTTTTCTTTACTAATAAATATCTAGAAACAATATCTGCATAATATAAACACTACGCCCTATATGAAAATTGTGAAATTTATTGACTCAGAATTCATGGTTCAAGCCCCGAGGTTG
The DNA here is from genome assembly GCF_032062105.1 of Saccostrea cuccullata. Classification (NCBI taxonomy): domain Eukaryota; kingdom Metazoa; phylum Mollusca; class Bivalvia; order Ostreida; family Ostreidae; genus Saccostrea; species Saccostrea cuccullata. Next base: position 1,640,641 of record NW_026920828.1, on the reverse strand, counting down.
GGCTGCGTTGGTTAGTAGCCTTTTATTTTTTGTGACGAGTTTAGGATGGTCATTGAGAAACTCCTTATATACGCAGATCACCACCAAAGCCCTTACAAGTATCCTGTCTAATTTCACACCAACAAAATAGACGCAAGTAAGTTTTTTTCTGCGGAATAAAAGCCAATTAAGATTTTAGATCTTGTACCCAATCCCAGTGAATATATTTTCTGCAATAAAATATATATTTAAATCAAAGCTGCATATATTACTTCGCTGATGATAACAAATAAGTTCATTTTCCTCTTATAAATATGGTATTGTTCTTTGAAACATTGATCGAGTTCAACAGTAAGCCTGAACTGTAGAAATACTGTGCAACATTCTGAGACATGATCACGAAAAGAGAAAAACATGTTACATCTCTGCTTTTATCGTCGTCATTATAGGGAAAACGATCAGGACGTTTAACATGAGAGAGATTGGGTCTCTAATTATTTCTGTACTGATTATAGATAATAATGTTTGCGCCCATTGATGGTTTTACATTACGAGTGTCATTTTATCGACTAACTGGGATATACTTAAAAATGTAGTCATAGAAATAATTAACCATGCGTGTAGTCATAGAAATAATCAATCATGTGTGTAGTCATAGTAAAAATTTTACCAAGCGCGTCGATATAGATATAATAAAGCACCTGTTTGACAAAGAAATAATTAACTAAGCGTGTAGTCATAGACATAATAAAACATGTGCGCATGTAGTCATCGAAATAATCATAGGCGCCGGAAACGAGAGTGAAAGGGGAGGGTACCCCCTTTTTTTTTGCAAAGATAGACATCATATAGATATCAAACACATTCGGGCGTAGGCTTAGCCCCTAACTTTCAACAGGTACGTTGCAGTGTAGTCTAGTCGAAGAAGGGTAATTGGTACTCACTACTCAGTAGTGTTGGAAAAGAAAAATATAGTACTTAAAGAAGTTCTCTCTCTTATATATTTCATAGAAATGATTATCAAGGCTTGCATATAGTCATAGAAATATTTAAGAGTGCGTGACGTAGTCGTAAAATTGATAAACCAAGAATTGTAACTTTGGTATTTTTTCTCTAATTTTGATTCTTTTAATCTTTAATAATTCCATTCTGTGAGACGTCTTTTTCAAATGTCCATTAGCGGATGAAAGCTTTGAATCAAGACTTACTGTCCCCGCAATGTAAAATAACTTAAAAAAAAAAACAAACAAACAAACGTAGTCAGTTCTGCAACAACTTTTTTTAAAAATCTTTCATTCAAAAATTTATCATACTTATTTGTAAAATTTTTGAATCGATAGCACATTAAATTTTCAGCACCACATAATGGTACAAATCGTTTTTAGTGAATGATCATTTCTAGAACTAATGGTGTTTGATGAATTATTAAGAGCCTTAGGCGCACCTAAGTATCGACTTTCGGGGAATTTCCTGCAAATCTCACACTTTTCCTTATGTTTTGACCAATTGAATAAGATAAAACGTATGATCATGATGATGACAAAATTATCCAAAATGCTGCATAGAGAGCACGTAAGTCGTAGGTATTGGTGGAATATCACCTCGTAATTTAGAATGAACCTAAGTAGTAAGGTTCACACAAAAGAAAAGTCGGTTTGCTTTCACGTTGACATCCTCTTATTATAACCAAAAACAAAAACCAACAGAATATCAAGGGAGGTCGAGAAAGAGAGAGTAGGGGGGTTAAGGATTGTATATTTAAATTCTGACAGGCTGCCCCCTCTAATAAAAAAATCCTGGATCCACTACTAAATATTCTTCTTCATACGATTGATTCATAAATAAAATTTTAAAAAGTCTATCATTTTGATTATTATTTTGTAATCCCTTCAGTTGCCAAGAATATGCATTTCTAAGGGAAAGCTTGTTCAAGGTACTGTTTACCATTTTGTGAAAGTCATTCTATGTTAGGCACAAGTAAACTAATGCTTTGAAAATTAATTCTGAATTTTTCTGAAAGTCAATAGATGAATTCAATGAATGTGGGGAAGGGTAGGTCACTTTAAATGTATTCTTTGTTGAGTCTTTTTAGCTTTGATACTAAAGCTTAGAATAACTAACCTGATTGCTCTGGTACCTCAGGACATGTTACTTAAAAGTAGGTTAGAGTGACCTATTTATTTAATTCATGGATAAAATATTTAGCCACATATCTTGAACATTATGGTTTAGGTTTAGGATAATCAAATCTTGTCAGTTGATGCTATTGAGGCCCCAGAGGTGTCATTTAAAGAAAACGCCAATTTGGCTACTACCAGGTATATTTTAAGCTTCTCATTGTCCAGACTTTTTAGCTTTAGTAGATAGTATGAGGCCTTAAGGAGCTTCAAACCTTGTCAGATGGGGCATCTTTGGGTCAAAGCATGGTATATCTACAAAGTAGGTCACAGTGACCTAGTTACATTGAATTTCATTTATTTTTATTTTTAGATACATATCCTAGACATTAACCATAAGTCAACAATACTCGCTAATTGATGCATCTCAGGGCAAATCTTTCCTAACCTACTTTTTAAATCTTGCAGCTCTTCATTGCCAGTTATGTGATCTGAATTCTGCAACCTTTGTCAGTTGATTCATCTTGAGTGTAAATAAAGAAACAAACAGGTGACATAGATTCCTTGTTAAATCATGCTGAATAGTATGATCCCTTTATTGAATCCTCTAATGCTAGTTGACTCCTGTTAGGATCATTAAACGTGAGAACATAAAGCAGGTCGTCATGACCCAGTTTTGAATGTACGTAGTATGTGTAGGACATATATCTCATTCACTGACTTTTTGATGAAGCTTGGAATAAAGGGTTGTACAACTCAAAAAGGTGGGTCAATATGTCTTCTTTTTTGTAATTTCTAAATTTGCACATAATGAAATAAGTTTATGATACCTTAATGATTAACACATATTCTAGACTAGACCTTGTCATTTGATGCACAATGGAACCTAATCATGATCTGAGGTTTGATCTTTTCTGAAGTCTATCAGAAGAGTGTAAGCTAAGGTGCTTGTTCTTGTACCAAACTATAACACAACCACCAAAGTAAACACACAGAAGAGTGTAAGCTCAGGTGCTTGTTCTTGTACCATAACACAACCACAGTAAATACACAGAAGAGTGTAAGCTCAGGTGCTTGTTCTTGTACTATAACACAACCACAGTAAATACACAGAAGAGTGTAAGCTCAGGTGTTTGTTCTTGTATTATAGCACCACCACAGTAAATACACAGAAGAATGTAAGCTCAGGTGCTTGTTCTTGTACCATAACAAAACCACAGTAAATACACAGAAGAGTGTAAGCTCAGGTGTTTGTTCTTGTACTATAACACAACCACAGTAAATACACAGAAGAGTGTAAGCTCAGGTGTTTGTTCTTGTACTATAACACAACCACAGTAAATACACAGAAGAGTGTAAGCTCAGGTGCTTGTTCTTGTACTATAAGACAACCACAGTAAATACACACAGAATTTGTACTATAACACAACCACAGAAATACACAGTGTAAGTGTAAGCTCAGGTGCTTGTTGTACTATAACACAACCACAGTAAATACACAGAAGAGTTGTACTAAACTATTACACAACCACAGTAAATACACAGAAGAGTGTAAGCTCAGGTGCTTGTTCTTGTACTATAAGACAACCACAGTAAATACACAGTGTAAGTGTAAGCTCAGGTGCTTGTTCTTGTACTATAACACAACCACAGTAAATACACAGAAGAGTGTAAGCTCAGGTGTTTGTTCTTGTATTTGTACTATAACACAACCACAGAAATACACAGTGTAAGTGTAAGCTCAGGTGCTTGTTGTACTATAACACAACCACAGTAAATACACAGAAGAGTGTAAGCTCAGGTGCTTGTTCTTGTACTAAACTATTACACAACCACAGTAAATACACAGAAGAGTGTAAGCTCAGGTGCTTGTTCTTGTACTATAAGACAACCACAGTAAATACACAGTGTAAGTGTAAGCTCAGGTGCTTGTTCTTGTACTATAACACAACCACAGTAAATACACAGAAGAGTGTAAGCTCAGGTGCTTGTTCTTGTACTATAACACAACCACAGTAAATACACAGAAGAGTGTAAGCTCAGGTGCTTGTTCTTGTACTATAACACAACCACAGTAAATACACAGAAGAGTGTAAGCTCAGGTGCTTGTTCTTTAAATACACAGAAGAGTGTAAGCTCAGGTGCTTGTTCTTGTACTATAAGACAACCACAGTAAATACACAGAAGAGTGTTAGCTCAGGTACTTGTTCTTGTACTTTAACACAAACACCAGAGTAAATACACAGAAGGGTGATAGTTCAGGCACTTGTTCTTGTACTAAACTATAACACAAACACAGTAATTAACACACATGCCTGAATGAATTTTCCAGATTTTACACTGTGTTAAAGATATTCCGTTTGCTTTTAATGCCCCTGGATCCAAAGATCCAGGGGGTGTATTGTTTATGTCCTGTCTGTCTGTATGTCTGTTTGTCTATCTGTTGTTAACTTTAACCTAGTGATTAACTATTGAGTGGGTGGGCTATGGCTTTCATATTTCACAGATGTATTTTTTTTGACAATACCTTTCCTTGGGTACCACCAAATTTGACCTTTTGACCTGACCTTGGAGTTTGATCCAATTTTAAAAAAAAATACCACATTTTAACCTTTGCCATAACTTTTGAACAGTTGGAGCTAGTTCTTCCATACTTCACATGTATATTTATTGTGACAAGACCTTCCAGCTGGTATAGATATTTTTGTCCTATTGACCTTGACCTAAGAGTTTAACCCATTTTTTAAAAACTTTTAACCTTGATAATAAGTTTCGAATAGTTATAACTCGGACTTTCATATTTCACTGGTGTATTCCTTGTAACAAGACCTTCCTTTGGGTACCAACACTTTTGACCTTGACCTTTGGAGTTTGACATGCATTTGAGAGAATTCAACCCTCGCAATAAGCTGCCATATGGGGACATCAGTGTTTCACAAACACATATACATATAAGGTTGAAAATAAAAACAAATGCATACCAAACATTTTTACAAAATTCTTATATAGCATATATAAGCTAACTGGCAACAGCAAACCATGACACCATGATCAAGCATGTAATAAAACAAGCACTACATGTACAATACAGGCGATGTTACTTCACATAATGACAACATTACTCTAATGTTTTGTTTGATGAGTATATTACACTGATACAAGATAGCTCGAGCTTTGAAGTTAATCCCTTAAATTAGATGAGTCATGTTATAAAAAATGCTTGTTTGTCATTACACATCATCTTAACTTGTTCTTACTGTAAATTAAGACCCCTGGGTGTTGGAAAATAATTAAAACTCAGTTAAGTTTTTTCTGATTACTTTATCTTTACTAAGATTTTCCTATGGTTTGCATTGTTTTGGAAGACCAAGCATTAGTCTGCCATATGATTAATTCTTAAATTTGGATTTAATTCAGCATGCTTAAATTTCTAACATAGGTCTATAGTATTCTTGGTAAATTCACCTTGTTGAAGTTCATTAAAGACTGCTTTGCTGTAAATGATCAGTTTTTGGTAATTTTCTGGAGAAGAAGTCCCTAGTGGAATAAATTCTGTTAGCACACTCCCTCTCCATGGTTAATACAGAGGAAAACTTCCAGGAAAACTAGAATCGGTGCTCACAAAGAGCCTGTGGCACCCTTCCTATTGATAGCTTAAGGTGAAAGTCGGAATTAAACACAGAATTTAATTTGTCGTAGCAGTTTTGCACGTCTTTAAGAGGCTCTTGATGCTGTATAAGTAGTTCTTGAGGAAATGATAAGGAATGATTAGTCTCTAATTACAGATTGTTGAGTGAAGATTTTAGATTACAATATTCAAACCACCATAATATTGTATGATTCGGAGGGAACAGAGCACATTATTGATTTTACATTGAATTTAGTCAACATTTGACAAATTATAATTTCTCTAGCTTTTTTCCTAACTTTTAACACACCCTTCCCATTCAATCCCTCTTGCAAATTAATTAACATTATGACACATATTTGAGAGTTTCTTAAAATTGTTCAATTTATCTTTTAATTAATTTTTATATGATTTTTTTAAAACAAACAACTGTGCAAATGTATGCTAAAGGGCTGCTATAATAATAGTCTGAAGAACATGCATATTATCATAATGTATAAATGCTGATTGTAGTTGAGGATTATGTCTCCCCTTTCGAGGGGAAACATAATGTTTTTATCAATTTTCTTCTTCTTCAAATTTTGTCCAGGCTAAAACTTATATACCCTTTGACATGAAGACTTCAAACTTGGAACATAGATAGATGACCTTAAAACAAAGTGAACGCCACCAAAATTTTTGACCTTGATCTATTATAAGTTCAAGCTTTTACATCAAAATAGAGTCCAGGCCATATCTTAGGCCATAGTAAGAAAATTCCTAGATTCTCATCTGAATTTTTTGAAAAATCAAGGCGACGGGCGGCTTTTATTTTATATATTTTTTTTAATTTTGCAGATTTTTTATTTCCTGGTCAATCGGTGTAGATTTATCTATAAAACTATCTTTTAAGCTGTCAAATTCCTGCCGAAACTTGTGGGATTTAAAACAAAAGTAGAATGCTTGTTGAATACCGATCCTGATCAGATTTAAGTCGAAAAATAGAAATGAAAAAAATCAAGGCGCTGGTAAAAAATCGGGGCGGGAGGGGATGAGAATCTATGAATATTTTTATTATGGCCTCAAGGTCAATCTATTACATCAAAATAGAGTCCAAGCTATAGCCTGATTTACCGTTTGATATTTGGACTTCATACTTGTCTTGTAATATAAAAAAAGATGACATTAAAACAAGATGCAATGCACTAGAATTTTGACCTTGACCCCCTTCTTCCTTCAAGGTCAATTAGAGAAAAAAATTGATTAGATAAATTTAGGTCAACCTTTTACATGAAAATATAGTTTAAGTCATAACTTGAGACCGGCCTTCTTTGATATTAGAATTTAAAACTTTGAGCAAGACAACACTAAATGCACTGCATCAAAATGCTTGATACAAAATACTTTGTTCTGAATTGATATCATCATCCATTAAAAGTTTTAGAAACCTTTTAATATGATAGAATATGTTTTAATTAAGTTATTGATTTATAGACATATTATAACATATACAAAGAGGACAAAAATGTAGGTGGCTGGGTTTTTTTAAAAATCAATTTACATCTGTTACCATGGTAAATATTAATTAGGTTAAGAACTTAGAAATGTTGCATGCTAATTTTCAGTTTAGCAGATTGTTGGGATAATTTTAGTAACCTAATGTAAAGTATGTTGAAACCTAGAGAGCATGATAAGGGATTTACCAGGATGTGTGAGTAGCTATAAGTGTCTTTGTAGTGGTTCTTCATAGTCCTTAGATCTTCAATGACAGCGTATGGGAAAGAATGCCAGTTCATAAAAGGAAAATTAGATATTAAATCAATTGTTTTTTTATTTGATGAATGATGTTGCCATGGTAACTAAAATTGAAAATTCTGTAAAATTTTATAAAAATTCTATTTATTGCTGTTGTATATATAGTTTCAAGTCCCTACTGCTACTTTTCTCTTCCTTTATTATAAGTACAAACCAGTAGAGCTATAGTCTTGACAGTCTTGAGTTTAAACAAGAAATTCATATAGAAAGAATTTCAATAAATGCTGTGGTGAAAAGATATATTTATAGACATAAGCAAAAGAATAACAGAATTAAATGATTTTTTTTTCTACCAGATGGATTTTAAAAAAAAAAATTCATGATTTTAATTAAGTAAAAACGGGGGGAGATAATTCCTTTAATGGAAAGTCAAGGAAATAAAGAAGGAACACAGTCCACTCTTTATACCAATATGTACTGGATAATCAAACATTGATGTAACTGGTTTAGTGTAAGTTACAAATCTACATTAATTTTTGTTTTTTGGCTCAGCTGTCAAGCCACAGGATCAAGTGAGTTCTTCTGGTTGAAGATTATTGGACATTTTATGACATTAATAAATTGGGTTTAGCTAGACTCCTTTTTTTAAAACTGAAATTTAGATGTAATTAATAAACTGTGTTGATCATGTTAGTCCACAGGCTATGATTATTTCAGAGCTGAAAGTACAAATTCAAAGTTAGTCTGTATTGGAAAATTCATCAATTTTTATTGACTGACAGTATGTAGATGGGGCTGATGAGAATGCCTATAATTATCTGCCACTAAATGGAGAAACAGAGTGCTTCATTTATTATTGTGAGTCAAAATATAAGGTTCATGAATAAATGATGAATTTTCTGGTTTCAAGCATTGACATGGCTCTTTGTCATTGATTTTTGAACACACCCTGAATATGCACAGTAAGATTAGAAGGCATCTCCTATAAAACCAGAAAATATGTCATTTAGCATTGCTGTTTTTAAAAACATCTCATATGAACAATAATGGAATTTTCAGGAGATTTTAATGCAGAAGTTGCAGTGTAAATAATTATTGTCTTTGTATTGGGATTTTCAAGGAGAGAGGGAGAGTTGTTATTAGGGCTTATAGAAGTCAATAAATGGTTTGTTTTAATGCTTCTCTGAAAGCCTTGAGTGTCAGGCTCTGTCACAGGACTCTCATAGTCAAGGTATCTTGTCAGTTGATGCCGGGGCTCTAGTTCAGGGGTGTGTCTAAGATTATAGCTTTGTGAACTTAACATTAGACTAGAGTCACAAGAGTCTCAGGGAGAACTAGCATGAATATTGATGCCCGTAGCTTAGCAGAGAAAACTTAGTTTGGTTATACCCTTTTGCATAATACAACACGCACACCTATTTTTTTTTTTTTTTTTTTGCCATCGTACATAATATTTGTGTTTTGCAAATAACTTCACCTCAGTTTAAATGTGTTCGGAAAATATTATGATCTACGATATCCATAGAGATATACAGAACCAGATATCATAATCTGTCCTACTGGCTCATGAAACAGTCATGGACTTAAGTTCAATTAATCATAAATTAAATATGAATTGATAAAATGGAATTAATACGCGATTCACTAATGATCATAAACTGACACTTGAAAAGGAAAACCCAAAAAATAGGTTAGCAGTCATGGAGGCTAGGGGATTAGTCCATTTAATTTGAGGTAGATATCTAGCACCTGGCGGCTAGGGGATTAGTCCATTCAATTTGAGGTAGATATCTAGCACCTAGCTGGAGGCTAGTGGGTTAATCCATTCAATTTGACTGATGTATAGATATCTAGTAGGCTACTAAATTATCAAAAGTCTTTTTGTAAAATTTTGGATACTATTTAAATAATTTCCTTGCAGTTTTCACACAGTTTCTCTTTTGTCATTGCTTAGCAAAGGAGATATTTACATGATTTCCACTGGAAGAAGGTGAAACATTACATATTATTGTTGGAACACTCCTTATATGTAGTATCAGATATGTGACTGTAGGTGGATAGGATCTGTAGAATCAGAGCGGGGGTGAAATTCATTCATATTTAAAATGATTGGTGTTAACACTCCTGGAACAGGATACCTATAAACCTGAGAAGTTAGTATCAGAGCTTCTCAGGTGTCTGTATTATACAGAGGGTAGTCAGAAGAGTGTTACTCAGCTCTAATTAAAGAGGTAATTTAATTATATCAGAAAGGAAATATTAAAAGATTATAAGTAATTAATGATCAAACTTTGAAAAGTCAATTGCAGCATTCTCAGGATTCAGTGTTTATCTGTTAAGGTCTTACGCAACATAGTTTGGACTTTACTGGGTTCTTCCCTGGAGTTGAAGAGTTCCACTAAATAAAGGACCTGTGTGCAATACTTTTAATGTCTATGTAGTGATTTTTACACCTCTTTTAAAACAAATTTTGATGAAAAAAAATCTGGAATTTATGTTCTGTTGTTTTTGTACAGTTTTCTTTGAATAATGCACAATTTGATATCTTTTCAAAACCCCTGGTAACGCATGCTGATTTTTTGTCTAAGAGCATGTAATGGTATTACGAGTTTAAATAAAAAATATCTTGAAAAATTGAGTAGGTAAGGTACGTTGCGTACGTCTTTAAATTGTGACTCAATCTAGCAGCAGCTAAATTTGATGCATGGCTATGCTGTCGATTGCTGTTTTTCATATAATAGATTGACAAGACAGTTTACTGTCCATCTTGCTTGGAGTGCTATGATTTTTTTTGAAAACTGCACACTTTGCACAAATTTGTCTCATTTTTGTCATATTTCTGATTTTAAACAGTGATGATTGATTCATGATAAGAGCATTAAAATCTATGATTTGAAAGCTGTTGTGAATGGGAGTGCTTTTATGATGATATGGGATTGCTTTCCTATGGGCCAATCAAATGGTATTATTTTTTTAACTCCCACAATGCACTAGCCTTACCAAGGAGTGTTTGATTCAAGTTGCTAAATGTTCCTATTGGGGTCTTATGAAAATCCCTTTGCTTTCTATCAAAGGGATGAACAAGCTTAAGAAATTCAATGGATTTTGAATCTTATTGATTAAGTTGGGAAGTTTGAATTAGGTTGATGTTCTCATGCACAAACTGCTTTTTTCCCTGATGAATTGTGACAATAAAAACACAAAATTTTCCCTTCTCTCTTCATGATTTCAGTTGACAAAATCATTGAAGTATTTCTACAAATAGGGTCTACTGAGAAAAAAATAAAAGCAAGTAACCATTTGACAAAAACAAAACATGTAAATCTTGGTGAATGATTCTATGAGTTTTGCTATATTTATATGTTTGATATAGGATTTCTTTGAAATAATCATCTGTTTTTGAATTGCAACTATTTATCATATGACTATGCATTACAATGATTTCATATACAAACTATTACTATTAGAATTTTCGAATCTTTTTAACATCCCTTGCAGATCATATTGTAAATTTTAAAAGTTCACCAAAGGTCACCAGAAATATTTAGAAATACATGTATGTAATATTTGATGATACCTGAATCGACAGATTTCCAGTTAAAAGGTGTGAGAGTTGTGAAGTAAAGGCGATGCTTGCTATAATGTTACACTTGCTACTATACAATATAAAAGCCATTGATTTTAGGAAAAAAACTTGTCATGTTGCTTTTAGTAGTCAGCTTATGTTAGGCCACAGGAGTTTGCATACCTATCATTTATTTTACTGAAATTTACAATAAATTAAAAAAAAGATGTTACATACACTTTGACGTTTTCAGGTACATAAAAACATTTTGATAATGTTGAGGGGTTAAAATGATAATTGCGCACCTTGCACTGTTTCTAAATCTATGTATGTATATATACATATATGATGTGAAAAAACTCACAATGCTTTGTCAACATGATAGCACCTACGTCTCTGAACAATGGTTTTAAGGCCGATGTATTATTAAGTTGATATAAATTAGCCGCATAAAGCAAATTATGTAAATGTGAGCATAGAAATGAAAGATTTATGCATCATTTTAAATATTTCTTTCAAATCTCAAAAAAGAATTGAAAAAACGTTTCCCAGGGACAATTCAAGTTGCCCTTTATTTTCAACACAACTGAGGATACTTGTAGTAGCCCATGATGCATTGCGATTCATTCATCAGTGTGTAAATAGGAAACAGAAATCTAATTTACATGCAAAATGCTGCTGACTCCAGATAAACTAGTGGTCTTGATCTGTTAAACCTATAATATCTGGTGTATACATTTCAGCACTTGAATCAGTTTTACTCATTAACATATTAATCTCAGGTTTAATATGTCATGAGAGGTCAAGATCAAAACCGATTAGCCTGACCTGACTCAGACTCACATCAGTATCTATAGCTACCTTGTCATATTCTGTATTCAGCAAAGAAATTAATAAATAAATTAATAAAATAAAACTGAATTTCACTAAAAAAATAATAAATTGGGATTAAACCACAGAATGTATTGTAAATGTGTAAGTCAGGTTCCAGCAAAACAATTTGTTTTTTATGATGCTGTTAAAGCTTGTATTGAGTTAGAAATGTACAAATCTATGTTCTCTATAGAATAATAGCATTACAAATTAAGAATTATTTGTTGCACATGATGATCTATAAAGTGGATAGTTTTCCCCTTTATTTTATCATTTTATGTGGTGATTATAATGTGCGGACATGATCACCGAGATGCGAGACAGAATAAAGCGACAATTAGTTCAATAATTTATACATAGTCCTGATAATATAATACACAGAGTATTGTATTGATCAGACTTTGCCAAATTTTTGATGAGATTTTTCAAAAACTGGGAGATTTATCCTTCTAACGTTAATTTCCTGTCCATTTCCTAACATCTGATCAGAATTATTTGTGAACGTGACAGATTTTGGTATAAAATATTCATGTTGACTTTTGGGGATCTAAGCTTGTATTTTATGACAATCTTTTGAACTAAATAACTGAGATGTTGGAGCTATTCATAGTCTCTTTACAGTTATAATGTTGTCATGGTAACTAAATACACACTAAACTCTCATTAGATGAGTAAGTTTAAATTACCTACTACATCAACTTTGTTACTGTTAGGAGCAAATTCAAGCCCTTAATTAGTCCATCCCATTTTGTCTTTTGCTCTTTTTGAGCTAAGTTAAGAGACCAGACTGCGCTGTGAATACAGTGTAGATGATTCTATCATAATAGAAATTAATTAAGTTTCTAACACATTTGTGATTAAAGTTGTGACGTTGCATCTATTATGAGCCACGTTATCTAAAAAGATATTCCATGTATGGCAGAGCAAAATGTTATGCAAAGAAATGTGCAACAAATGACTGTTTGTAGTGTTTTATATGTAGACTTTGCTGTTTATGAATTTTGCAGACTCTCCCAAGACACTGGGCTGGAATATTTCACAAACTGGAGGTAAATTAATCTGAACCTCGGAAATCTGAACTTTTATTCTTTTAGTGACCAGGCTTTCAGGACATTAGTGGTTATACTTTTTATTTCCAATCTTAGAGCACCTTTAGACAAAGTGTCTGATTTTCAACACTCGATCTTTTAGCCTCACTTTCATATTCAGTTCGATTCAGTTTGGGTGATTTCTAGATGTTAGTTTATAAATTAGAGGACATCTTTGGTATATATAAATTGTTTATTGTGAATATTGACTAATTTTAATTTAGTTCATATTAGAAACACTCTTCTTTTTATAATATTCTTTTTATCAACAATCTATAAATTCTAAATGTGAAAAATTTTATCCAATTTCATAGATTTTAGAAAGAAACACCATATAGAAGGATATAAGTAATCTGCATAAGAAAGAGTGAACATTTTATGCAGTTTCTTTTGTTTCTTAAACAAAGTCCTCAGTATTAATTAAATTGTAGCATAATGTGTTATGAGTTCATATCTTATAATTATAAGATTTATAAAATTGATTAAAGTTGGAATATAGGGTTTCTCTATCTTCACAGAATTGATTTTTTAAAAATTGAATTCTCTCACCAGAATATGACATTATGAATGTAAACAATTTAGTGTATTTGTTAACATACAAAACAGAACTTTAGTGTACAATATTAATACTTACAAGGCAAAATCTTAGTGTACAGACCACATATGGCAGCTAGAATTTTACCATACAAGATGTAATTTTAGTGTATCGCAGAACTTAGTGTATTTGTAGGTAGAGCAGAATTCTAGTCTACCAAAGCAGAATTTTAATTTATCCCCTGTTTATCCTCTTTATCCCGTAGATGTCACTCATTATAGATATTTCTTTGATATCACACAGTTCAGATGTCACAATGGGTTTTGTGTTAAGGTGATGAAGTAAAATTAAGCAGAGTCCTTAATTTATAAAAACAGTGTAAAACAATAATTAAGTGATGTGTAAAATGATAAAAAGACTTATCTCCAATGTTTTGTGGTTGAATATGATTTTTATCCAACCCCAAGGCTAAAGGATAAAAACCTACACAACTCATTGGATAAAATTCATATCCAACCACAAATCATGAGTATAAAAAAAACAGAATTTTAATGAACCATATAAGGCAGAATTTTAGTGTATAATTTTAGTGAATCAAATGGGGCAGCATTTTAGTATACCATATAAGGCAGAATTTTAGTGAATCATACATGACAAAATTTTAGTAAATCATATAAGGCAGCATTTTAGTGTACCATACAAAATGGACCTTAAATGTACCATACAGGACAGAATGGTAGTGAATAATAAAGGGCAGAATTATAGTGAAGTGAATCATACAGGGCAGAATTATAGTGAATCATACAGGGCAGAATTTTAGTGAATCGTTAATTAGTGAATCAATCAAGGCAGAATTTTAGTGAATCATACAATGCAGAATTTTAGTGAATCATACAGGGCAGAATTTTAGTGAATCGTTAATTAGTGAATCAATCAAGGCAGAATTTTAGTGAATCATACAATGCAGAATTTTAGTGAATCATACAATGCAGAATTTTAGTGAATCATTCAAGGCAGAGTTCTAATGAATCATACAATGCAGAATTTTAGTGAATCATACAGGGCAGAATTTTAGTGAACCATAAAGGGCAGAATTTTAGTGAATCATACAGGGCAGAATTTTAGTGAACCATAAAGGGCAGAATTTTAGTGTACCATATAGAGCAAAATTTTGATTCAATAAATATTTATTCAGAAAACTGACTAGAATGGGCAACAGGCAAAATGCCTATAAACAATGATGAATACCCTCTCTACACAAGAATTTTAGTGTAATATAAAGATAGAACTGAAGGGTACCTGATACAAGGTAGGATTATCCGATTTTTGAAAATGGTGTTTTTATCAACATTATTGACATGCTACAGTTTTATAAGTTTTATAAATATCCATTAATTGTTATCTGATGGAATAAATTGATAATTTAAGTGTTAAATGAATTAGTTTACACTAATGATTTAAGTATAGATAATGTTTGTAGTGATCGATTTAGTGTATATTTTATCAAATTTTCATTAAGAATTACAAAAGAATATATAATTTGGTTGCTGATCCTATGCAAAGATGTGGTTTCTGAAATTCTGAGCTGAGACTGTTAGAACCTTGAGTCAAGGTCATTTTGGCAAGTTCGAGGTCACTGACAGAAATAGTGTTCATTCAAGTCTAACTATCATTAGAAATGGACACTATCTGAGCATGTTCAAACACAACTTGATTTACTGTTTACTGCTCTGTGAATCATAATAAAATTTATGTGGCGGTTAATAATGTCTTCTTGTACAAATGCAAGCCACATCAATGTGGGTTATTTGTCTTGCAGGTGAAGAAATAAATTAATAGGTTGTTTATTCCACTTGGAGGTCAAGCCGAAGGTTAATTAGGGTTTATTTGTTTGTCACCTTGCATTATGACTTTTATACAATGAAAAAATTTATGTAATACATAGGCCTTCATACTAGACTAACTGTATCTAAACTTGACACTTGACAAGATCAACTAGACTGGTAAAAACAGCTGATTCTGTCACTGACGACAACCTGACCTTTGACATAAATAAATAAATTAGCTATAATGCTTGTAAGCTATACTTCAGATTTTTGTAAGAATTTTGTGTAATAATTTGCTAACCTTTTTCCCAAAATTGTTATTGATTCAAGTAAAATTTTACTTGTAGAAACTTTAAAAAAAATTAGCTAGGTGATATTTCAAGAAAATTATTATATTTTTTACTTGAAATTTATTCAGTTCAGATGGAGAAGAAAGTTTAGTTATAAGAATTGCAGTTGACTTTGATCACTTGCTGTTGTTTTTTATTTCAGTATTGCTTTACGATTACATACAAGAGCCAAAAAAATGAGATCACACGACAGATTGATTTCCGGACGGACACGGAGGTGGAATGTAATGCATGGATTGACCATGTCAAGCGTGCCCCGTAAGTATTTAGAAACAGAAGCATTTGGTCATAGTATACAGTATATGTGGAATGACATGTTATAAATGGTCACTTTACAATTATTGCTGTTTTTGAGGTCAGTATGATGATTTAATGACCAGATGAGTACAATATTGCACTTCAACGGGTGGTTAGATAATTGCAGTAACTGAGAAAAAACCAGCAGTAATTGTTTTATTATATTATTTAGTGATGAAGTAATTTACAAACCCAGTAAAGCAAGCTTTGCTTCTTTCTTGGTTGTTTACAATTTGTTGAAGTCCAAGTCAAGTGCGGCGACAGAAGGGGATTAAAATAAACCTCACCCAAAGCTGTATCAATTTAATTTTTTTTTATCTGTTTTGTGGTGTGATATAGAAAAGAATGCAGGCTTAATTGTCACTTGAAAATCAGGTGCCAGTTAATAAGGATTTATAATCAGTTGCCGAAAATTAGACATACTTGTTTTTTTTGGGGTGGGGTGGGGATAGGGGGTGAGGGTCTACATGAGGCACCGTTTTGGCATTTACTGTCATGAATTCGTTTCACCTATTCAAATAGTGATATCACCTTTTCTGAGGGAGTTTCTAAATTTGGGATATCACCTATTCAAATAAGTGATATCAGTCCTGATTGAATAAGCAATATCATCTACTGCATATGTACTGTACTGTGTACATAATTTTGCATAGGTTTTGGCTCAGGTCATCGTCGCAAACCACGGTCAAAATGTACGATCCTCTCCCATTCTGGCCGTGGTTGAACGAGGCGAGAATTCTTCGTACCTCATTAAAATATTGACCAATGCGAGTAAAGCATAGTCGGAAGATGAACTTTATCGCGACCTTTCAATATCCAATCACAGTAAAGGAAATATTTCTTGTATACTGTTGACGTCAGTTATTGATTTCAGTTGCGATGGAAACAAAACTTGCCACTGACTGAATATGACGTCACAATAAAGAGGCGTAAATATTCAAGATTACGACACTTTTTGTGATCAAGCAGCCACGGGTAGGAGAGAGGTATATGCGGACTCCGGACCGTGGCTTGAGACGATGGGCTCAGGTTTGAGACATAGAATCTAAAATATCTGTACAAAAATGTGAACTACAGCTTAAAACTACCCATTAAAACTAAAAAAAACATCATCAAGTGTCAAAAACATTACACAGAAGATAATGTAAATTGCTCAAAATTTAGTGCAATCAATGGATATAGAGTAAAATGTTGGCATTATCATGGATTAGTGCTACACCTGTTCCTGCAGTATATTCTATTTATATTAAATGAATTATTATTATATTAAATTTGAATTTGTAATATCACTAATTATTCTTTATGAATTGGTGATATCACCTATTCGAATAAGAAATAGCACTTATTTGAATAGGTTATATCACACTTATTTGATTAGGTTATATCAAATACAGTCAAACTTTGTTATCTCAAACCTGATGGGACTGAGAAAAAACTTCAAGATGTCTGAGGATTCGAGATATCGAAGGTTAAATATAGTTATAGAATATGACTGGTTAGGACTTCCAAATCACTAGGACATATCCATGGTATTCGAGATACCGGAGTTTGAGATACTGAAGTTCAACTGTATGTGATATCACCTATACAGTTTAAGAATTGGTGATATAGGAGATACATTGTATCATCTATTCAAATTAAATACAGTAAAACTAATGTCACAGTGGTCACCTTTATCCAGTGGTTACCTGCCCTATGCATTGATTTAATTTATTTCCTCCCAATGAATTTTCCTATATAATGTAACTCTGTTAAGCGGTTACTTGCTTAACTCAATCAGTAGTCATCAAATTTCAAATAAAAAAACTGTTTTACCGTGTAAAGAGGTACCATTTCATCCAATCAGATTTGGAGTCAGTTGACTCCAAATTTTTGTCACTAAATTTTTGTCACTTATAGTTAAATGTGGAGAGATAATGGGAAAAAAGATTGGCCTAATTAAAACCATGCATTTAAAAAATCACATAATTGACTGATACCACTAAATGACAATAAATTACCAAAACAGCGCTTCATAGTTCTGGTTTAAAAACGAAGAATTAATGTTAATATGTTCATCTGGTATTAGTACAAGAGGCAGGTAAAATAACTTTTTCATTAAAGTTCTCAATCTCTAGAAGAAGAGTAGAAAAATAAAGTAGAGTAAAAGTAGAATAATGTATGAATCTATACAAGGGTATTTAGACCAGTTTAATGAAAAATTAAAATGCCACCTTAAAAAGGAATAACTTAATTAAAATGGTTCTACAATGTGAGATCTCAGCCAATCAGAGAATTATGAATTATTCATAATTAGATTCAAATCTGTTCAAGCATGCTCATTCAATTGTGGCAATGTACAGTGTCACTGTTGATTCTGTAACAGGGCTGTTGTACGGTATTGTTATGTAACTGATATAAAATGCTATATATTAGGAGTGATTGCCTTTCAGTAAAAAAGCATAGTTACTGAGATTTTGAAAATTTGAAAGATCACATTTTTTCTAGTTGATTTTGGGATATTCAAAGAAAGACAACTCCTGGTAATATGAGTAAATGAGTAATAGTTCCAACATCTCTCGACATCTTTCAGTCAAAATTTTTTCCACCAAAAAACTACTACTTACCCTTTTTTGACCTATACTGTACTGTGCCTTTTGAAAGGGGGGGGGGGGCTACACCTTCACCCCAATGTTCAATGCCTATATTATGTCTATCTTAGCAAAAAAAGTGGGGGGGGGGTTTAGCCGATGCCTGTATTATCTTGTCAATATATTTATTCACTATGTGAATATATGAATTACCCATGAAATTTATATGCTCCCACAAGTGAACAAAATTTTGACTACCCACAAACATTAACTCACTTGACTTTAAATGATTCCATATGCTATCGGAGAGATATGGTAAGTCAGATTCTTTGACATGTATACGTAAAGTAAGAATTTATTGATTCATTGACATGTAAAGTAAGGATTTAGTGATTCTTTGACAGGTTTAGTAAGGAATTAGTGATTTTTTGACAGTTATTCTAAGGATTTAGAGTTCTTTGACAGTTATGGTAAGGGTTTATTGATTTTTTAACAGGTATAGTAAAGTACTGGAGCAAAGAGAGGAACTGGAGCAGAAGCATCTTCATCTGCTGCAGATTTTGGACAGTGAGAGACAAGCCAAGTGGCACTATGTCCAGCAGACTGAGGAGTTGGCCACATCAGTCAAGGAGCTGAGGACAGAGGTAGGGCCAATCTATAGGTACTGGGGGGATCCTCAGAGGTATGATACACACATACAGGGGTATCCAAATATAATCAGTGCATGAGGGAAAGTCCCACACATGATACACACATACAAGGATATCCAAATATAATCCATATATGAGGAAAATTCCCACCCATATGATACACACACATGCAAGGATATCCAAATATAATCCGTATATGAGGGAAATTCACAGGTGATACACACATATGAGGGTATCCAAATATAATCCATATATGAGGAAAATTCCCACACATGATACATGCATACAAGGATATCCAAATATAATCCATATATAAAAAGGAAATTCCCACACTTAATACACACATACAAGGATTTCCAAATATAATTCATGAATGAGGGAAATTCCCTCACATGATAAATAATGCAAGGATATAAAAGGGAAATTCCCACACATGATACACACATACAAGGATTTCCAAATATAATACATATATGAGGAAAATTCCTACACATGATACATGCATACAAAGTTCACAATCAGGACATTGAGGGAAAATATTATGATAATTTAGAAACTAGACTGATTTACTGAATTTGCAATACAGCTTTATTAGCTGACATCCACTAGCATTTTCAGAATTTTAAAATATCATGTACCTATCTCAGTTCAAAGGTACAGTGGACCTTCAGATATCGGGACCCCAGATATCCGGATGCTTCAGTATCCGGACGATATTTCATAGGAACAGAATTTTTAAATATTATATTTTGTTGTTTAACTGGTGATTCAGGTATCCGGACGCTTCGCATATCTGGACAAATTGGAACCAAAGCGTCCGGATAAATGAGGCTCCATTGTACATATTTTTGTAATACATGTATAGGAAAGTGATTTTTAGATATTATTTATCCTTTTGCAAACTTTCAAAGCACTCTTTTTCAGGAACTGTCTTTAATTTAAGTTCAATTTATTGAAGATGGACACAGCATAATTAAAGTTTAAATAAACTTAAGAATCCAGCTTAAATGTTCTTGTTTTATTAAAAAAAACTTGTACTTTATTAAAGTACGGTAAAATTATTGAATAGATAATTTATTTTCAGCTACAGAAGTACAAGAAAGAGAGAGTGTCCACCAATAAAGTAGAGGAGGAGACTGACGAAATCAAGAAAATCAAAAAGGTTGGAGGAACCTTAATGTAGCAGTATTTAAATCTGTTAAATATAGCAATCTGATTAAAATCCGATCTTTGTTACACTCCAAAATTCTGCTAGTTGCTGCACAACAACCATCAGAATTTTGGAGCATAACAAAGATCTGATTTTAAACAGATTGGTGATATATATGGCAGCAAGCATGCTAAACTGAAAGATTTATTACACTGATCAAACCTGGCAGGAGTTATCTCTCTTTGTCAGGTATATTTATTTGAAAAGACTGAAAACATAACGTTTGTAGGGTTAAGTTTTATCTCCCAAAGTCAAAAGTTCAAGTGTTTGAGCTGTTCTGATCAGAATTTGTCTGTTTTCTGCTCTTGCTGTCATTGTCAACTTTTCACAATTTCATCCTCTCAGCTAGGAATCAATCGACCATTCTCAACCAAACATCTTGGCACAGCTAGAGTATCAGTGGATGAATGGAATTAGAGTTTGTTCAGAATAGAGAGCCAAAGTCTCTTGAAAGAGGAGATATTCAAGAAAAGACAGAAAATAGGGTGGCTGTCATAAAAAAAACGCCCATGAAAACCATGGGGCCATCAATGCTGAATCTTAATTTTTGTAAACTGATGTGCTGCATAACCTAAAGTTATATATTTTGAATAAATATAAAATACATGGTTACTGTCTTGAAATATAAGCGATATTTGGGCGAGGATAAGAAAACGTGATAGAAGGCAAGGCTTACCGAGCCCTCTTATATTTTTGACCTGAGCCCAAATATCGCTTATATTTCAAGACAGTTATTATGTATTTTGTTTATCCTGAAACAAAATTTTACATTTGAACGTCCAAAACTAGCTATTAGGCACATCTCTGCAGTTGAAACTATGACGCCATGGCGTAAACATTGCAATATACATGACGTCACAATGCTTTTAGAACGTCGGAACACATGCACAAGGCTTTATTAGGGCAGTGACCGGATAAAGCTTTGGTTTATTAGGTTACCTTTATTAGGTCAATGCAAGGGGTAGTTGCAGGATAAACTATAATTATGTGAAGACCTTTTAACAGAGTGTAGATTTTAAATTTGTTCTTATCATAACCCCCTGGGAGTAGAATTAAGCTACAATAGGGAAACAAGAAGTTTTACGATGTAAATTATAAGAAAAAAGTAATTTAAAATCACAATTCTTCTGTAAACAATTTTTCAAAAGCAGGACCATGATAAGATATAATACACAAGTGTACACAAACCCAATTCGTGTATGCTTTTTGATTCAAGTTCTGGTTACTAAAAAATTTCTGGCCCATGGGATTTCAGGTAACTTGGCACACAAGTAAGGTATCAAAAGATTTACTTATATCAGTTTTTGATTTCATAATGTACAAAAGAAAATTCTGTGAAATTCTTTCAAAATGCTACTCTATTTTGGATTACTTAATTTGTGACTCCTCTTCACAAGCTTTTTGTAAATGAAGTGAATCCAAAATACATGACAAGCATTTCAATATAACTTGGCACACAGAGCTACGTATACTTGGTTATATTGGGTGGTTACATTTGTGAAATTCAAAATGCAATGCCAAATACAATTTTGCCATGTATCAAAATTGAAGCAACGAAACGTAAGTGTCGTCCTCCGGAATTTGACGTACCCGGAGAGGTTTTTAGGTCACATAATCAATATTTATAGAAGGCGGGGCTATCGATCCGCGTCATTGTTGACATCTCTCTCTCTCTATCCCTCTCTCTCTCTCTAAAAAAAACGAATATGTGTTTAGCATTTTACAGCGATGTCAATATGAAATTATTTAAAAATAGTGGTGACACGCAAAATTAAAACAAAATATGTTTTGCTAATTTCTCAAAACGGCAACCAAACACGCTCAAAGATATGATTTACAATGAGGTCAGATAGAAGTATACAATGTAATTGCTTTCACGAGTACACTCGCAGGTGGGCATCACGTGATGAATTGTAATGTTTAACAGGTCAATCGCAGTCATAACAATGGAAGCGAGAAGTTTGTTTTGAACATGTTTTTTGTTAAATTAAGTATGGGCGCACGTTTGTCGGCATTTCTCCTTTTAATATAACATTATTTTGTTCAATATACAACTACAGTTTTCTTAAGAACAGCCGACAAACATGTGCTGACTATGTATTCAGATGATGAAAAAGGCGTGACCCTGATTATGTACAATTATATATTCAAGAAATGTTCAGGCACCATGACTTCGATATTTATTTAGTTTACTCAGAAATAGCGTTTTAAATTCCCATCCGTACCATGAGTACATGGTTAAGATATCGGGGGTTTACACGATTGAAAAAAATAAACATTTTATGAAAATTAAATTTACAGCATTTTTCCATTAGCAGCACATTTGGTCAGGTCATAAAGATTTAAGTTTTTGACCTCTAATGATAGGATCTGGGACATCAATAAAGAATCATATAAAAAAAATGATGCAGGTGAGTTTTGTGGCCCATGGTCCTTTTTTTCTTAAAGACATTATTGATTCTGCTTTTCGTAATTGTTTTAAATATTTTAATAATTCTAGGTTCAAAGTTTTTTCCGTGGTTGGTTGTGTCGGAGACGGTGGAAACAGATTGTGGAGTTGTATATTCGATCTCCCCACGCTGAGAGTATGAGGAAGAGGAACAGCATCGTGTTCAGTATGGTGGAGTGTGAGGAGGAGTACAACAGACAGCTGTCCACCCTCGTCACCTGCTTCCTCCACCCTCTCAGAATGGCTGCCTCATCCAAAAAACCACCAATCACCCACGAAGATGTCAACTCCATTTTCTTAAACAGGTACAATAAAACATGCTTGTAAAGAAGACAATGCTAGGGGCAGGGGATTTTGCTTCATTGTAAGTGTAATTTGTTATATACATTATGTTTGGATATATTGTTGATTTGTTCAGTGGATGTCAGGAGGGGTGAGGGGAGTTTACTGAAAATTTATCTGTGTTGATGCAGGTGAGAAAACTGTCCATAGAACTATTGTTTGTATTTTGAGTAACACTAAATTATTTATCTGCATCTTTTTTCAGTGAAACCCTGCTCTTTTTACATCAAATTTTCCTGAAGGGATTATGTGCCCGACTGGAAAATTGGCCAACCCTTGTTCTAGGTAGGTTTTTCTTTACGACCGAAATTTTGCTAGTACAATTTTTTCTCAGAAAGTATATTTTTTTGGTGATAACATAACTAATAATGTTAATGTATATCATATCTTGTATACATGCAATTTCTACTCGCTTGAGACTGAATGCTTTTTGATTTTACAGGCGTCTTGTTTGATATGAAAATTTCTATAAGTGTAGGACTAAGTGTTTCTATTTATTTTACAGGTGACTTGTTTGATATGAGAATTTCTATAAGTGTAGGACTGAATGTTTTATTTTGCAGGTGACTTGTTTGACATGCTCCTGCCAATGTTGTGTATTTACCAGGAATACGTTAGAAATCATCATTACAGTCTGCAGGTCCTAGCAGAATATAAACAACGACCAGAATTCAACGCTCTCCTGAAACGATACGAAGAAAAACCAATGTGTGAAACCAGAACCCTAGAAATATTTCTCACCTACCCTATGCATCAGGTGAAACTGTTTGGTGGTAACTGTACTGATAAAACTGAGATCAAGAAAGGGAAGGGTGTCCTATAAACTCATAACCTTGACCTTAGATTTAAAGTAAACATGGTGGCAAAACTTTGGAATATGATTAAAAGGGACTAATTTGATTATGGGATAAAGAATCCTATTCCAAATTGTTAATCTCTTGTCACATTGATGCAGAGTTTCAGTTTCTAGTGCTTGGGCTGGGATGGATAATAGACTGATCGAGAAACTAATAATACTCAGGCCTATGGAATTTCCATTTATCAACATCATACATACATAAACATTTTGCAAATCTAAATTCAGCATGTTAAATATTGTTTTAATCCTTCAAAAAACTGTTTGTTAATTTTCTCCAAAAATTTCACAAAAAATTGTTTAACCATATTGATTAATCAGGATATATGTGAAGGTTAATTTAGGACTGCATATTCCTTTCTAGATTCCTCGATACATCATCACCCTCCATGAGTTACTGGCCCACACCCCTCACGATCACGTCGAACGGAAGAGTTTAGAGTTTGCTAAGAGTAAGCTGGAAGAATTGTCTAGGGTGAGTGTCTACAGGCTGATTTTCTGTACATACTGTGTGTGATTGTCTAGGGGAGTGTCTACAGACTGATTACATACTGTGTGTGATTGTCTAGGGTGAGTGTCTACAGACTGATTACATACTGTGTTTGATTGCCTAGGGTGATGTCTACAGACTGATTACATACTGTGTGTGATTGTCTACAGACTGATTACATACTGTGTGTGATTGTCTAGGGTGAGGTCTACATTTACATACTGTGTGTGATTGTCTAGGGTGATGTCTACAGACTGATTACATACTGTGTGTGATTGTCTAGGGTGAGTGTCTACAGACTGATTAAATACTGTGTGTGATTGTCTAGGGTGATTAAATTACATACTGTGTGTGATTGTCTAGGGTGATGTCTATTGACTGATTACATACTGTGTGTGATTGTCTAGGGTGAGTGTCTACAGACTGATTACATACTGTGTGTGATTGTCTTGGGTGAGTGTCTACAGACTGATTACATACTGTGTGTGATTGTCTAGGGTGAGTGTCTACAGACTGATTACAAACTGTGTGTGATTGTCTAGGGTGAGTGTCTACAGACTGATTACATACCATGTGTGATTGTCTAGGGTGATGTCTATTGACTGATTACATACTGTGTGTGATTGTGTAGGGTGAGTGTCAACAGACTGATTACATACTGTTACGTTTCACGAAGTGTACCTGTGAAATTCGGGTTAACTCTTGTTTACAAGTTCGGAATAAATGGACGTTGAACCCGATGTTATCTACTAAATATTTGTCAATGAACAGTTAACATAAGAAATGAACAATAATTTGAATTTACTTTATTAATTTATTTGTGTAATTTAATGACAAAGTGGTGTATTTTGTATGTTTTATATGGGTACAACGTTATTAATTAAGTAGGTAATTTTGATGGTTAAAACCCGCTAACTTATTGATTGCATTGATTGTGACGTAATTTAGGTATCTGATTGTCTCTTACGTCATCATAACAACTTTTGTCTATATAAACCAGCTGTTTGGGGTTTTACTTCAGTCGGCTGTTAGCGACCAGCACACAGCCTTCCCTGGTAAGGGAAAAGTGACCTAAGTCACTTTGGTTAGGTCACTTTGGGGAACGACTCCGTATACTTCGGTTATAAGACGGTACCAAGTCTATGTATACGAAACCATTAAGGGGAACCAAGTTTTTAGGAACGTTCCAGATTGACCATCGGTTGGTCATTTTTTTGTTAACCAAATAACGTTGTACCAACCAAGTTACAGTGTACCATTTTGTGTGTTTATAAGTGAACCATTTGATCGTCTTAATAAATGTTATAAACTTTTAACAAGTGTTATTCCTAACAAACATTATTTAAAGTAACCAAAAGTTGGTCATTACGTTAACCTATCAAGTGGCCGAAAATTGGTTATTAACCATTACATAAACTGTGACCAACGGAACCATCAAATCTCGACCAAGTAACCAGAAAACTAATAGCGGCCCACGAGTTTATTACACGATACCCTCGGTCCCGTTACAATACTGTGTGTGATTGTCTAGGGGGAGTGTCAACAGACTGATTACATACTGTGTGATTGTGTAGAGTGAGTGTCTACTGACTGATTACATACTGTGTGATTGTCTAGGGGGAGTGTCTACAGACTGATTACATACTGTGTGATTGTGTAGAGTGAGTGTCTACTGACTGATTACATACTGTGTGATTGTGTAGAGTGAGTGTCTACTGACTGATTACATACTGTGTGATTGTCTAGGGGGAGTGTCTACAGACTGATTACATACTGTGTTTGATTGCCTAGGGTGATGTCTACAGACTGATTACATACTGTATGTGATTGTCTAGGGTGATGTCTACAGACTGATTACATACTGTGTTTGATTGCCTAGGGGGAGTGTCAACAGACTGATTACATACCGTGTGTGATTGTCTAGGGGGAGTGTCAACAGACTGATTACATACTGTGTGTGATTGTCTAGGGTGAGTGTCTACAGACTGATTACATACTGTGTGTGATTGTCTAGAGTGATTTCTACAGACTGATTACATACTGTGTGTGATTGTCTAGGGGAGTGTCTACAGACTGATTACATACTGTGTGATTGTGTAGAGTGAGTGTCTACAGCCTGATTACATACTGTGTGATTGTGTAGAGTGAGTGTCTACAGACTGATTACATACTGTGTGTGATTGTCTAGGGGGAGTGTCTACAGACTGATTACATACTGTGTGATTGTGTAGAGTGAGTGTCTACAGACTGATTACATACTGTGTGTGATTGTCTAGGGGGAGTGTCAACAGACTGATTACATACTGTGTGTGATTGTCTAGGGTGAGTGTCTACAGACTGATTACATACTGTGTGTGATTGTCTAGGGGGAGTGTCAACAGACTGATTACATACCGTGTATGATTGTCTAGGGGGAGTGTCTACAGACTGATTACATACTGTGTGATTGTGTAGAGTGAGTGTCTACAGACTGATTACATACTGTGTGTGATTGTCTAGGGTGAGTGTCTACAGACTGATTACATACTGTGTGATTGTGTAGAGTGAGTGTCTACTGACTGATTACATACTGTGTGTGATTGTCTAGGGTGAGTGTCTACAGACTGATTACATATTGTGTTTGATTGCCTAGGGTGATGTCTACAGACTGATTACATACCGTGTGTGATTGTCTAGGGGGAGTGTCAACAGACTGATTACATACTGTGTTTGATTGCCTAGGGTGATGTCTACTGACTGATTACATACTGTGTGATTGTGTAGAGGGAGTGTCTACAGACTGATTACATACTGTGTGTGATTGTCTAGGGGGAGTGTCAACAGACTGATTACATACCATGTGTGATTGTCTAGGGTGATGTCTACAGACTGATTACATACTGTGTGTGATTGTCTAGGGTGAGTGTCTACAGACTGATTACATACTGTGTTTGATTGCCTAGGGTGATGTCTACAGACTGATTACATACTGTGTGTGATTGTCTAGGGTGAGTGTCTACAGACTGATTACATACTGTGTGTGATTGTGTAGAGTGAGTGTCTACTGACTGATTACATACTGTGAGTGTCTACAGACTGATTACATACTGTGTTTGATTGTCTAGGGTGATGTCTACAGACTGATTACATACTGTGTGATTGTCTAGGGTGAGTGTCTACAGACTGATTACATACTGTGTGTGATTGTCTAGGGTGAGTGTCTACAGACTGATTACATACTGTGTTTGATTGCCTAGGGTGATGTCTACAGACTGATTGCATACTGTGTGTGATTGTCTAGGGTGAGTGTCTACAGACTGATTACATACTGTGTTGATTGTGTAGAGTGAGTGTCTACTGACTGATTACATACTTTGTGATTGTCTAGGGGGAGTGTCTTCAGACTGATTACATACTGTGTGATTGTGTAGAGTGAGTGTCTACAGACTGATTACATACTGTGTGTGATTGTCTAGGGTGAGTGTCTACAGACTGATTACATACTGTGTGTGATTGTCTAGGGTGAGTGTCTACAGACTGATTACATACTGTGTGTGATTGTCTAGGGTGAGTGTCTACAGACTGATTACATACTGTGTGTGATTGTGTAGAGTGATTTTTTATTACATACTGTGTGATTGTCTAATAAAAACAGACTGATTACATACAATGTGTGATTGTGTAGAGTGAGTGTCTACTGACTGATCACATACTGTGTGTGATTGTCTAGGATAAGGGTCTACAGTCTGATTACATATTGTGTGTGATTGTCTAGGGTGAGTGTCTACAGACTGATAACATACTGTGTGTGTTTGTCAAGGAAGATGTCTACAGACTGATTTTATAGATGCCCTCTGTGTGATGTCTACCGTATAGAGATAATCTGTCCACCATTTATGGTTGTAAATACTAGTGTTTCTATGGTATAGGAATTGTTTGTATTAAATGGTTGTACATAATGTATCTATGGTTTAAAGATAATATATCCACCATTATGGGTTGTCTGTGCGGTTTCTATAGTATAGAGAGAATATATCCACTACATACAATATCTATGGTATAGAGATAATATATTCACCATTAATGGTAGAACATACTGTTTCTATGATGTAGAGATACATGTATATCCACCATTAAGAACATATGCAAGGTACCTTACCTACTGATAGTTTTTCAAGACATTCTAAATTTAAACTTATAATACCATTACATGTTCTTAGACAAAAAATCACATGCGTTACCAGGGGTTTCAAAAAGATATCAAATTGTGAAAAATTTTGCATTATTCAAAAAAAAAAATGTACAAAAATTACAAAACATAAAGTCTAGATTTTTTTCATCAAAAAATGTTTTAGAAGAGGTGTGTACAAATCCATTTATAGACATTAAAAGAATTGCACACAGGTCCTTCATTTAGTGGAACTCTTTAACTCCAGGAAAGAACCCCATGAACCCCAAACTAGTACATTGTGTATGACCTTAATTGGTTGGACATACTGTTTCTGTGGTGTAGAAATAATATCCTACCATTAACAGTTGTACATACTGTTTCTATGATATAATATATCCACAATTGAACATAGAGGACGTTCTTTCTGTGATCATGCAGTACGCTGTCAATAGAGTTATTCTGTGTATGCCTTGTTTGTTTTGCTGACATAATTAATTTATTATATGAAATACTGATTGTTAGGCCATTATTACACACTTAGTTGTCCACGGATTTTCTCATTATTCCCAATCATGACAACAAGCACACGGCGGTAGTGACCGGTCGGCAGGGGAAGCTCGCTCCTGCATTGACACCTAATCCCACTTCTAATGTTTTTGAGGTCCGTGTTTGCTCTGCTCCTAATTTGTAATAATTTAATTTTAGTTGTAACATTTAATTTGATTGGGTAAAAGATTTTTTATCCATTTGGTATAACATATCTTGCCTACGTCACAATTAGTTATGTCAAAAATGTATTACTCTGCTTGACGTTACTTTTAAAATATGCTCAATTTGAAGACATTTTCTGGTGGAAAAATTCTCTCATTGTTTTCGCTGAAATTAAATGTTAAATGGACTTTTGAGCTTGAATACTATCTGTTATCTCCACATATGTCATACTGCTATTGTAATTTGAATTTATGGAATATTTGTGTTACAGATTATGCATGATGAAGTCAGTGAAACAGAGAACATCAGAAAGAATCTATCCATTGAGCGAATGATCATTGAGGGTTGTGACATTTTACTGGATGTTAACCAGACATTTGTCAGACAAGGTTGGTTATATTCTGTTGTAAGACATGTTTTAGTTAATCTTTAAGGAAAAGGGTATCCTTCTTACACATCTGCTGAGGCAAACCTGTAAATATAGGTTGGTCAAGTGATCAAATATCATCACTGCTGAAGGATTTAACTTTAATGAAGGATGATGGTGGCTTCCCAAGGGGGGAGAGGGCGCATTCAATTTAATTAAGACGTAAAAGGGTTTGGTTGAGGGGAAAAAATATGTGCTTTAGAATAGGAAAAATAAGTGAATCCTCATTATATGATATTCAGGTGATTGTCTTCTTTTTGACTTTATGTTGAGGAACACTGAAATACTGTAGATTACTCAATTTTCCCCTCTTCTTATTTTAGCAAGATAGACCATTTACTTCTTATAAGAGAATTTTTTGTTACAAATTAAAAAATTACAAAATAATATAATCTGTATACACAAGAATGGTATTTTCTTGAGCAAACTGCCTCACTGAATTACGTGAAAATAAAGTCCTTGTAAATAAAAGTGATATACAGTATTGGAAAGCTGTTTGAAAATTTTCTTTTGAACAGAAATTCTGTGTATAAAAAGCTTCTGAAATTTGTGTATTATGATACAAGAGTTGTTGGAAAATTTCACAGACACAATGATCAATGTCGACACAGTAAAACCATCAGTTTATTTAGTCCACTGTTTGGAACAGGAGATTCACATTGATTGAGATGTTTGGGTCAAGAGATTCACATTCAGTGCAGTGTTTGGGTCAGAAGATTCACATTCAGTTTATTGTTAGGGTCAGGAGATCCACATTTAGTGCAGTGTTTGGGTCAGGAGATTCATATTCAGTGCGTAGTTAGGGTCAGAAGATTCACATATTAAGTGTTCTGTTTAGGTCTCGAGATTCACATTAAGTCCACTGTTTGGGTTAGGAGATTCACATTAAGTCCACTTTTTGGGTTAGGGGATTCACATTAAGTCCACTTTTTGGGTCAGGGGATTCATATTCAGTCCACTGTTTGGGTCAGGAGATTCACACTGAGTCCACTGTTTGGGTCAGGAGATTCACATTGATTCCAATGTTTGGGTCAGGAGATTCACATTGAGTCCACTGTTTGGTTCAGGAGATTCATATTTAGTCCAATGTTTGGGTCAGGAGATTAACATTGAGTCCACTGTTTGGGTCAGGAGATTCACATTAAGTCCATTGTTTGGATCAGGAGATTCACATTGAGTCCACTGTTTGGATCAGGAGATTCACATTGAGTCCACTGTTTGGTTCAAGAGATTCATATTTAGTCCAATGTTTGGGTCAGGAGATTCACATGAACTCCAATGTTTGGGTCAGGAGATTCACATTAGGTCCACTGTTTAGGTCAGGAGATTCACATTGAGTCCACTGTTTGGGTCAGGAGATTCACATGAACTCCAATGTTTGGGTCAGGAGATTCACATTAGGTGCACTGTTTAGGTCAGGAGATTCACATTAAGCCCACTGTTTGGGTCAGGAGATTCACATGAACTCCAATGTTTGGGTCAGGAGATTCACATTAGGTCCACTCTTTAGGTCAGGAGATTCACATTGAGTCCACTGTTTGGGTCAGGAGATTCACATTGAGTCCACTGTTTGGGTCAGGAGATTCACATGAACTCCAATGTTTGGGTCAGGAGATTCACATTAGGTGCACTGTTTAGGTCAGGAGATTCACATTAAGCCCACTGTTTGGGCCAGGAGATTCACATGAACTCCAATGTTTGGGTCAGGAGATTCACATTAGGTCCACTCTTTAGGTCAGGAGATTCACATTGAGTCCACTGTTTGGGTCAGGAGATTCACATTGAGTCCACTGTTTGGGTCAGGAGATTCACATGAACTCCAATGTTTGGGTCAGGAGATTCACATTAAGTCTACTGTTTAGGTCAGGAGATTCACATTGAGCCCACTGTTTGGGTCAGGAGATTCACATGAACTCCAGTGTTTGGGTCAGGAGATTCACATTGAGTCCACTGTTTGGGTCAGGAGATTCACATGAACTCCAATGTTTGGGTCAGGAGATTCACATTGAGTCCACTGTTTGGGTTAGGAGAATCACATTAAGTCCACTTTTTGGGTTAGGGGATTCACATTAAGTCCACTTTTTGGGTCAGGGGATTCATATTCAGTCCACTGTTTGGGTCAGGAGATTCACATTGAGTCCACTGTTTGGGTCAGGAGATTCACATCAAGTCCACTGTTTGGGTCAGGAGATTCACATTGAGTCCACTGTTTGAGTCAGGAGATTCACATTAAATCCACTTTTTGGGCCAGGGGATTCACATTAAGTCTACTGTTTGGGTCAGAAGATTCACAATGAGTCCATTGTTTGGGTCAGGAGATTCACATTAATCCACTGTTTGGGTCAGGAGATTTACATTAAGTCCACTGTTTAGGTCAGAAGATTCACATCAAGTCCACTTTTTGGGTCAGGAGATTCATATTTAGTCCACTGCTTGGGTCAGGAGATTCACATTTGTAAATTGTCTATTGTAGTTCAGCATGTCTCCTGCCATGTAATCAATTTCCTCAGGGAAACCCTAGCTGTTCATCCTTTTGAATGTTATATTGGAAAAAAGTATTGATCTGTTTATACATACACCCACCAGTCAGTTATAGCAGTGATTACAAACAGGAGGCTGAGATGCAGTGACCATTGCTCATCACAGGATACCAGTTGAGTTACGTGAGATATATCTCAGAGGTGACAGGATCCCATCACTTGTTTAATAATTCCCCTGCTGTACCTTACACTTGTCTTCTTTGTGTGTTGTACATTTAAGGTTTGTATTATTTATTTACCTGTGGTGTAAAATGGACTAAACCATGTTAATTATGTTCCCCAAACGGAGTTTGGGAACATATTGTTTTTACTCGGTTTCTTATTATTATTATTATTATTATTATTATTCTTTTTTTTCTTCTTTGTTCTCCGGTACTTTTTTGTGTTCTCAGAAACTGTTCACCCAACTGAGCTAAAACCTTTTTAGGGTTAATAGGTGTGTAGTGTAGGTGTGCAACACGAAGGTTATTTTGCGCGCATACGCATGCACGTGCGGGCGCGTGAAATGAGTGAAATGACGGATATACTTTATATAGCCATAACTTTAACATTTTTTGATGAAATATTTTAAAACTCATTTATTAAGGATATATTAATAGTGTAGATAATGTGACACTGTCAAATTAGCACGAACTCACGCGCATGCACGTGCGCTTCGCTTTGATTGGCTGCAACAAAAATCTCAATATCTTTTCTGTTTTTTGACGAAATGCTATGAAATTTAAAATATAGGCATACTTTAGGATGTACTACAATATGATATATAACAATTGTCATGTAAACACGCGCATGCACGTGCGCTGCAATCTGATTGGCTTAAACTTTAAATGGCTATAACTCCCTTGTTTTTCAACGAAACAGTATGAGATTTAGAACATAGACAAACATAATGGACTCCCACAAGGAGGTATGGTCGTCATGCACGTGCATGCACGTGTGCTTTGCTCTGATTCGCTGAAACAAAAATCGCAATATCTTTTTTTAATTTTTGACGAAATGCTTTAAAATTTTTAACATAATCATGCATCAGGATGTCCTACAATATGACATATAACAGTTGTCGTGAAAACATGTGCATACACGTGCGCTGCAATCTGATTGGCTTAAACTTAAAATGGCTATAACTTCCTCGTTTTTCAACCAAACAGGATGGGATTTAGAACATAGACAAATATAACAGACTCCTACAAGAAGATACAGTCGACATGCACATGCATGCACGTGCGTGCACGTGAAATGAGTAAAATTACAAATACACTAGATTAAAACGTATTTTTTAATACTTTTGGATAAAACACTGTAATTTCTAGTATATTTATAGTGTAGACAAGATGATATGGTCATTACGCACATGCATTCAAATGCGCATGCGTGCAATGCATAAATTTGAATATACTGAATATACTTCTGGGAAACATTGTTATAGTCTAAAAATGATAGAGTTCGTCTTATTTAATGAAGCTTACAGGGAATAAGGCACCAAAAGGGAGTTGGGGAGCGTTTGGGGAACATCTGTAACGGTTCCCGTTACAATTAGCCCTAGTTATTTGAGATATGTGCGTTGTTATAAACAGTGGATTTTGTCATAAAAATTTCAACTTGGCCAGGGTATGTACTGTTATATTGCATAAATACTCCATTTTCATTGTGTTTTCAGGCCAGAGAAAAAAAATGAGAAAATGGCTTTTTTTGCACCGGGTGTTTCACAATTAAGTGCTTACTTCTTTTTTTTTTAATTAAGCTTCCTTTTGTTTTGGTTCCTGGTAAGATTTACATTTTTTCATCTGTAAGCCCATTTCCTGTAATGAAGTTTATTATTGAGTTAATGTTGAAATCAAGACATGTCTTTCAAATTATTCTAGACTTATGATTTATTATGTTGTTGAGAGATGAATACAAGACAGATGATTAAAAGTACTTGTGTAAACAAAAACCCTACAGACCAGGTACATGGAGATTGAGCAATATGCTGAGTTTTGTTCTTCTGGAAAGGTTATTAGATCAATGCTATATATTGCTCAGTTTGATTCATTAACACAGGTGAGATGTTGCATCAGGATTTTTGTAGTCAGAGCTCTATGATAGAATTGGTAGAATTGCCGATTTGTTGATGCTTGACTGGTGATCTTGCCTAGCTCTTTACTACAAATAGGCTGTAGCCGAACCACAAACAAGGCCATCCCAATTAAGATTTAACACTATTGATTTTATGTAGAGTCTGCTGTGTGCTTCACAATCATGAGACAGATTTATCCTCACACAAACCAAGTATTGGAAAATCTCATTATATTGATCATGAAGATCTATTCCTAACATATCTAACACATCAGGAATTTAGAGAGTGCACAGACAAAAAGGGGAGACAATAATGCTCAGTAAAGAATGGCCATTAGGTCAAAGGTGACCACTAGGTGGCAGGCCTATTCCCAATATCCTTTGCACATGCCCAAGAGACACCACTTAATGCCACTCTTCTGTCAGTCATTGAACTTTTGTGAATGTCAATGTCAGTTACCTACAAAAAAGGGACAAGCAATTGGATAGGACATCTTATATTGATTGATACAGTTTGATTTCTTTTCATATTGTACGTTTTTTACACAGGTCCCCTTATTCAAGTCTTTAATGAGAAGAGTAAGTCCAGTTTGTGGCCCATCAAAGATCGGAAGGAGAAGGAGGTGATATGTCAGGTTTTCCTCTTCACCAATCATATGCTTCTGACAACCCGAGCATCAAACGGCCGGCTACATCTCGCCAAAGTAAGTCTATATATAGTGTAGTCACCAAGAGTGACAACTTGAGCAGCAAATGGGCGGCTACATCCATCTCTCCAAAGCAAGTGTATATATACTTTAGTCACCAAGAATGACAACCTGAGCATCAAACGGATGGCTATATCTCACCAAAGTAAGTCTATATAGTGTAATCACCAAGTATAATATCCTGAGCATCAAATTGCAAGCTTCGTCTTGACAAAGTAAGTCTATATAGTGTAATCACCAAGTATAACATCCCGAGCATCAAATTGCAAGCTTCGTCTTGACAAAGTAAGTCTATATAGTATAAAGTATTTCTATGTAGTATAGTCACCAAGTATAAGTTTGGATCATATTGACCCCACTGTAGACTACAAAATAAAAAAAATATGCTATAGGTACATTATTAAGGGACTTGTATATCTTTTACCAACTACTATATACCATTCTCTGAATTTGTGAATCCAGTTCAATAGAAATGTCATTTGTTAGATTTTTCTTTTTTCAGTCCTGTTTAATGTGCATTATTTTGGGAAAAGTGGTGGCTAAAATATATTTATAAAATGTTTGTGAATACTTCAGGTAGAAATTGTTACAAGTTACCAATGTTGAATTCACCGATTCATCATCTTTCCCCATTAATATTCCTATAATGAATAACGTAAATCTGGAATTTTTTACATTGATTTTATTTTGCGAATTCAGTTCAAAATGCTGTTGATTAATTTTTATGTTTCAAAATTCTGCAAATGACCACTGCTTTGTTTACATTTTTTTATTTGGCAATTTATTTTTAAGAAAAATATTTTTGCGAATGCAATGAACTTGCTAAAAATTTATCTACAGCAAAAATTTCCAGATTTACAGTATATTCAGCACTTTGTGCTCATGTCTCCCAACCTATTGGCACACAAGAGTATTTTCTGTGTAGGATCAACTTTTTTATCATAGCAGGCTACCGTCAAATGAATTGATGTTACTGGGTTTTTTTGACAGTCTGTTTTAAAGTCAGTATTTTGCAAAGCCTATGGTCAATAATTTACAACAAATTGTTTGGATATATCTTTTTTGGAATGTTTCATACCAAGTGTCAGGCTATTATTTTCTTACTACAAGTGACTTTGACTACAGATAATTCTTGTTTACAACACTGAGGGTTCCTGGTTGTGACCAGTTGACAGGGGAAGCTTACTCCTCTACCTGCCCTGATCCCAACTGATTCCAGGGGTCCATGTTTTTTGCTCTATTCACATTTTGGATTGTTTGCAGGATTTGTCCAGTCTAGTGCTTTCCTTTTCTTTACCTTTACAAAGGGATTCTTAGTACTGATGTAAGAGTGTGTGGTGTTACAGTTTTCACCTACTTTACTTTCCTGGATCAGGACTTTTTAAAACAAGTTGTTCTGATTTCTTAAAGATGATTTTTTTCATGTGTACTGAGATTTTAATAAACCTCTTCATGCAGAAAGGGTTACTGAACTTTTAGCGCAATCGCAGAGTATGGGGTTTTTGGCGTAATCAGGAATTAGCGCTAGGCATGTCAGTTCCATGTATTATATTTATAAATTTTCTTTAGTGGTATTCATGAATTAGCACATCGATGTCTGCACCAAAGCTGCTAATATATGAAAACTGCTTTTTTAAGTACAAATACAGTATATTGGATAGGGGTATTGAAATCAGTAAGTCTCCGTGTCGGTCTTGCTTTCTTACTTAACACTGTTAGTTAACTGATGGTCACACACAGACTAACGGGTCACTAATTTTCAATTTTACAAAACTCGGAGGTTACTCATGAACGTAATAAGCTTGAATACTTTAAGTAGACATAAAATTGCAGCAATGTCAGTTCATAAGGCTTGATTTTGAGTTGTAGTAGGTAGTATAAATATCTGTAGAACTTTGAGTCCTACTAATTTTTTTTTATACTGGTCAGCTACAATAAGTTAAATAGGAAAATCACCAAACTGACGTCAA
Source organism: Saccostrea cuccullata (assembly GCF_032062105.1). Taxonomy (NCBI): domain Eukaryota; kingdom Metazoa; phylum Mollusca; class Bivalvia; order Ostreida; family Ostreidae; genus Saccostrea; species Saccostrea cuccullata. The sequence goes on along the minus strand of NW_026920828.1, from coordinate 1,603,522 downwards.
TAGAAAACCTCAAGCAAATTCCTCTCTTTTTCTGGATTCAAAGCTAATGTCGGTAGAATATAAAGAAAGTGTAAACAAAAAAATAGATTTTTTTTTCAAAAGAATCAATTTTAATTTATAATTGATTCGTAAATAAAGATTTGACATACAGTTTACAGTAATCTTTGGATAATATACACTAGCTCAGTCATCGTGCTGCGATTTTTATTGATTGTTGTGGACTAATTAACAGAATACCTGGCTTGATGTGACACAGTGTGTGTGTGTGTTTTTAATTTTTCTCGGACATCTGTTTTTGACAGATCTGATCGTTCATTGATCTGTTTTTTTCTGAGAAGAGCCTTGCCAGGGTATGTGTTACACATCCCCTCATTCTGTATAACCTTGTATGGCCTGCTTCAGGAAGGATTCCAATATGGTGAACCAGAGCAGCCGCTCGCAGTCTGAGGTCAGCTGGAGGCTGGCCTAGGTAGACCCTCAAGGACACGGGATGATCGTGATCCTGTACAACTGAGATATTTTTCCTGTGAGCGAGGTAACAGTTGGCAGGGCTTGATTAAAGAGACTTTCACTTCTGCACATACAGACAGGATATCTAGACAATGATTTTATCAGTGTCATAATGGATTTTTAAATTCTATTAATTTTTAATTTAAAAGATGTATAGTTTTGAGTAGATTAAGTCTTTACATCAGGTAAGATTTTCTTGCTATAGTTAATTGTTATAATGGGAAATGTAATTTTTTACACTTCATTGAGACTTAGACACAGGTTAACATGCATTTTTTGGGGTTATTTCTTTTAATTTTCAGGGACGTAGCAACGGGGGGTGGGGGGCTGCCTCCCACTTTTTTTGCCAACAATACTTTTACTATTGAAAATGTTCATTGAAAGGCTGGTTGCCCCTCCCCCCCCTACTTTATACTAAAGTAAAGTAATATGAAGGAAATATAGTACTGTATGCTTAGAAATGGATATTGAAAGGAATTGGTAGTGAAAAAAGTTTACCTCTACTTGTATATTCTTAATGCAGGTATTGTGTAGTTTCTGAAAATGATTATAAAAATATTTCATTTATTCAAGAATGAGTTTTATTTGAGTTCTTTTAAAATATATATTTTATTGTTGGGTTGAAAATTATGGGCATGTTGTACATTTTTATAAAAACTAATTTTAAGTTGTTTGGCAGGATGGGGTGGGGTTGGGAGGTAATCATCAGAATTTAGCATTTTTACATATTACGTGTTACCCCTGTATTGATTTCGATAATGGCAAAATCGCTTAAATAGTGCCCAAAGTTTAATTCAAGCTAGCAAAAAACTGGTACAATCAATAAAAAAAAATTGTATATTATTTTATCGTAACCATTTTCTCTTTCTAACGGTGCAAGAATTATTCTGATATTTGCAGTATTAACGAAGTTATGAATGTTTGTTCAAACTATATTCGATTTTCAAGTCAGATGTGTAGAAATGTGTATTTGCCATGAAAGGGGTTAAGTAAAACAAGAGGCCCATGGGCCACATCGCTCACCTGAGAAGCTTTGGCCATTCTGTTCTTTACCAGATTTCCCCCTTGTAATACATATTGTGACCCCACCCTACCCCACTAATCATAATTTAAACAATTTGAAATCTACACTACCCCAGTATGCTTCCATATAAGTTTCAACTTTGATTTTCAAATTTTTTCTATATATTTCTATGTAAAACATTGAACCCACATTGTGGCCCCGCCCTACCCCCGGGGGTCATGATTTGAACAATTTAGAATATACACTACCCCAGGATGCTTCCAAATAAGTTTCAGCTTCTCTGGCTCAGTGGTTCTTGAGAAGAAGATTTTCAAAGATTTTTCTTTTATATTTCTATGTAAAATTTTGATTCCCCATTGTGGCCCCACCCTACCCTTGGGGGTCATGATTTGAACAATTTAGAATCTACACTACCCTAGAATGCTTCCACATAAGTTTCAGCTTTTTTGACCCAGTGGTTCTTGAGAAGAAGATTTTAAAAGATTTTTCCTTTATATTTCTATGTAAAACATTGATTCCACACTGTGGCCCCGCCCAACCCCCGGGGGTCATGATTTGAACAATTTAGAATCTACACCACCCCAGGATGCTTTCATATAAGTTTCAGCTTTACTAGCCCAGTGGTTCTTGAGAAGAAGATTTTCAAAGATTTTTTCTATATATTTCTATGTAAAACTTTGATTCCCCATTGTGGCCCCGCCCTACCCCTGGGGGTCATGATTTGAACAATTTAGAATCTACACTACCCAAGGATGCTTCCACATAAGTTTCAGCTTTTCTGGCCCAGTTGTTCTTGAGAAGAAGATTTTCAAAGATTTTTCCTTTATATTTCTATGTAAAACTTGGATTCCCCATTGTGGCCCCGCCCTACCCCTGGGGGTCATGATTTGAACAATTTAGAATCTACACTACCCAAGGATGCTTCCACATAAGTTTCAGCTTTTCTGGCCCAGTGGTTCTTGAGAAGATTTTCAAAGATTTTTCCTTTATATTTCTATGTAAAACTTTGATTCCCCATTGTGGCCCCGCCCTATCCCCGGGGGTCATGATTTGAACAATTTAGAATCTACACTACCCCAGGATGCTTTCATATAAGTTTCAGCTTTACTGGCCCAGTGGTTCTTGAGAAGAAGATTTTTTAATGACCCAACCCTATTTTTGTCTTTTCTTGAATATCTCCCCTTGCGAGGGGATATGTCCCTTCATTTTAACAACTTAAATTCCCCTTCACCCAAGGATGCTTTGTACCAAGTTTGGTCAAAATTGGCCCAGTGGTTCTTGAGAAGAAGTCGAAAATGTGAAAAGTTTACAGACGGACGGACGGACAGCTAGACAGACGGACGACGGACAAAATGTGATCAGAAAAGCTCACTTGAGCCTTCGGCTCAGGTGAGCTAAAAACACAGGCTATCTCAAGTAAAGGGACTATACTTCTCTTAGACTCAGATACAGGTTAATTCAGGTAAATGTGCTACTTCTCTGAGACTCAGATATAGGTAAATTCAGGTAAAGGTGCTACTTCTCTGGGACTCAGATATAGGTAAGTTCAGGTAAAGGTGCTAATTCTCTGAGACTGAGACAAAGGTAAATTCAGGTAAAGGTGCTACTTCTCTGAGACTCAGATATAGGTAAATTCTAGGGATGGCAATTTGTATCCGCGGTTAACTGATAACTCGGTGGGAACGATGGCAATTAATTGGTTAGAAAATTTGTAATCAGTCGGTCAGGAAAAATAAAATTGAATATTATTTTCTTTAAAATTATTTTTAAAAAAGAAATCGCTGCACATGTGGTTGAAAACTTGGCATTTTAAAAAACTATTCAAACTGATTTGGAGATAATTATGGCTCTCCGTATTGACTAGACCATGGAGTTATAGGACAATTTGCGTAGCAGTATGCAATTATTGTGCAAACACCATGCCTTTACCCAGGCTGTCCTGTATTTCTTCAATCATGATGATTAATTTAATGAGAACACTGTGAAATGGTATGTTTGTCATATTTAGTTTTCTATCTAATTAAATTATTTGCCAAACATTGTAAATTAAGGGCTACAGTTCAGACTTAGTTTTGATTATTTTGACAATTTTACCCTGCATGAGATTGAGAATTTTCTAAGTTTTTTTTTCTCATTTATTTTGAAACTGAAATAAAAAATGAAGTTTTCTGATACAAAAAAGAGACAAATGGAATCTTTTTAACTTCTGTCATCATTTTTAAGTTTTTCTATGTAATACAGAAAGAGGTACATGTTCTTTGAAAATGTGTATTTTGAAATGATTAAGTTGTTAATCTGTCGGAACGTCTTGTGGTTAACCGATTAGCAATTCTGCATTCCATTGACATCCCTAGTAAATTCAGGTGAAGGTGCTACTTCTCTGAGACTGAGACAAAGGTAAATTCAGTTAAAGGTGCTAATTCTGTGAGACTCAGGCACAGGTTAATTCAGGTAAAGGTTCTAAAGTCTCTGAGACTCAGATATAGGTTAATTCAGGTAAAGGTGCTACTTCTCTGAGACTCAGGCACAGGTTAATTCAGGTAAAGGTTCTAAAGTCTCTGAAACTCAGACGCAGGCTAAGTCAGATAAAGTGCTTCAATATGTGCCTGTAATTTTGATTGCAAATGTTTGTTTTCTGTGTATTTCACTGTGTGATGTAATTATTAGAAAAGAGTTGGTTTTCGATCTTTTTTGTAACTAAACCTTTCATGTTAAATGAATGAGGATTGTAGTGTAATTGATATGATATATAAGTTTAAAATATACTTTTAATTTATCAATTTTTTAAATCGTTTCCTAAGTCTTGTACTTTAATTTGAACTTCAGACTTTGCCTAAAAGGCAGGTAAGGAAAAAGTTCTCGTACCTGGTGTTTCTATGGCAACACTTTTCACCACTGACACATCTCTAGGGTTTTTGTAGAATCACACCTGAATTTCTGTTGTTCAATAAGATTGTGTATATAATTATTAATTAAACACCTTTTTTAGTGTAGTATGAATACCTATCACTTCAATGCAATTGTTTATGTTAATTAAGAATGTTAAAACACAAAAGTCAAAAGAAATCCTTACACAAATGTATGACTGTTGTGATGTAGAGATATAATTATTAGCCATTCTCTTACATTCTCTGTCAACTGTTCTTTTTTCTGATCACCAAACCTGTAAATATCTACAAAAATATCAATAAAATTAGAAACCAACCCTTCTCCAGAAAGCATGATCTCTACCTCTGTCAAAATTATATACCCTTTTGTGTTTACATTCATCTGTAACCTTCTTCATCAAATTAATACGATATCTATAATCCCATAAACTAATGAAAATAATCTTCAGGAATAAATAGTGGTGAAGATGTTTACAACTTTGAAATCTGCTGATCAACTTCATTCAAACATCAGCCCACACCTTACTTGATTGGTCCACTTCATTCATACATCAGCCCATAACTTATACGATTGGTCCACTTCATTCATACATCAGCCCATAACTTATACGATTGGTCCACTTCATTCATACATTAGCCCACAACTTATACGATTGGTCCACTTCATTCATACATCAGCCCACAACTTACTTGATTGGTCCACTTCATTCAAACATCAGCCCACACCTTACACGATTGGTCCACTTCATTCATACATCAGCCCATAACTTATACGATTGGTCCACTTCATTCATACATCAGCCCATAACTTATACGATTGGTCCACTTCATTCATACATCAGCCCATAACTTATACGATTGGTCCACTTCATTCATACATCAGCCCACAACTTACTTGATTGGTCCACTTCATTCATACATCAGCCCATAACTTATACGATTGGTCCACTTCATTCATACATTAGCCCACAACTTACACGATTGGTCCACTTCATTCATACATCAGCCCACAACTTATACGATTGGTCCACTTCATTCATACATCAGCCCACAACTTACTTGATTGGTCCACTTCATTCATACATCAGCCCATAACTTATATGATTGGTCCACTTCATTCATACATTAGCCCACAACTTATACGATTGGTCCACTTCATTCATACATCAGCCCACAACTTACACGATTGGTCCACTTCCTTCATACATCAGTCCACAACTTACTTGATTGGTCCACTTCATTCATACATCAGCCCACAACTTACTTGATTGGTCCACTTCATTCATACATCAGCCCATAACTTATACGATTGGTCCACTTCATTCATACATTAGCCCACAACTTATACGATTGGTCCACTTCATTCATACATCAGCCCACAACTTATACGATTGGTCCACTTCATTCATACATCAGCCCACAACGTATACGATTGGTCCACTTCATTCATACATCAGCCCACAACTTATACGATTGGTCTATTTCATTCATACATCAGCCCACAACTTATACGATTGGTCCACTTCATTCATACATCAGCCCACAACTTATACGATTGGTCCACTTCATTCATACATCAGCCCACAACTTATACGATTGGTCTATTTCATTCATACATCAGCCCACAACTTATACGATTGGTCCACTTCATTCATACATCAGCCCACAACTTATACGATTGGTCTATTTCATTCATACATCAGCCCACAACTTATACGATTGGTCCACTTCATTCATACATCAGCCCACAACTTACACGATTGGTCCACTTCATTCATACATCAGCCCACAACGTATACAATTGGTCCACTTCATTCATACATCAGCCCACAACTTATACGATTGGTCCACTTCATTCATACATCAGTCCACAACTGATACGATTGGTCCACTTCATTCATACATCAGCCCACAACTTCGAAGTATAATGCTGTGGAGTTTTACAGTGACACTGGACTAAACATGTTAACTTGTAGCTCTAGGGAGGCAGTATTTCAGATGAATTTTACACTGCATCTTGGCAGGATACAAAATAATGTAGGAAGCAAGACTACTCTTCAGATCCATTTTATAGATTACACAGCATGGTTGGAGTATACCCTTGTAAAATGATAATCTCAGTTCTTTCATTAATTTTATAGCCAGGATGCAGTATCTACTGCTCTGATTTCTTGATACAAATAACACTCACATAATAGACTTAGTCAAGAAACTATCTTTATTTCTATTGAATTGATACATGTCTAAGGTCTGTTTTGATAGATAATGTATGTAATTTATGTTTGTATTTCAGCACTATGGGAAGATCCCCCTAATTGATTGTACACTGATAGAGGATCCTGGAGCAGAACCCTTTATAAATGACCCAGACAGTGAGTTTCTAGTGTCTTATTGTAAAACTCTATTTATCGTTAGCCCTCAAATGTGGTTAATACTTTTAATTAACTCAGTGTATTAATTCTATAATTTATTGTTTTTTTGTCAGCATCTTCGGTAGATTCCATAGACAGCATCCGAAGTACCAGTTCCTTAAACACCCTCATCCAGCCCGGGGAGAAGGAGACGCGCACAGATTACAATGGACTAGACTTTAAAATTATAGTGGATACCAAGAGTGGAAACAGGACATCCATAACTTTAGTGGCAGCCACTCGCCAGGAAAAACTGGCGTGGTGCTCCGACATCAGTCAGGTGGTTACTCAGATCTGTAACAATAGTCCCACTTGTTCTATCTCAGTGTAAAAACAAAGCCCAAACTTATACTATAGAAATCTGTTTATAATGCTTTATATCAGTTAGCTAGGTGACTCTACCCAGTGCTACGCTCCAGATTGTAGCAGCTTACCTAGCTGCTATGCTAATTATCTAGCTCTTATGATGATTGAACAATTAAAGTATGATTTGAGCTTTCAAGATTCAAGCTGCTATGCTAGGCCTGGTACACAGATATTATGATTGAACCTGCGGTGTGATTTAGCTGTTCAAGATTGTAGCAGCTAGCATAGCTACTAGGCTAGATATCTAGGCTTACCAAGCTAAAGCTTTTATACTGTAGATCACTAAATTTTCGCGACACCTTATTTTCGCGAGATAGTCATTGACTCTTGATTAGCGAGACAAAATTTTCGCGAATTGTGGTTATTGCTCTATATAATCTTAAGGAATACTATTATACGCGAGAATTAAATTTTCGCGAGCAAACTGTCTCGCGTAATTAGGCGAAAATAAAGTTCTCGCGAATTAAAAGTGATTTACAGTAAATGTTTTTGTAGCATACCATTCAAGTATTTTTAGACCTGGATTCTAAACTCTTATGATCTTGAAAGCAGCCCAGGTCTGAGGTGTTACTGTCAGTCAATGTTTTTCTGTTCTGGACAGAGCATATAGGCAAATTTTACAGAATGTTTCTTCTAGAAGGCAGGGGGATAATGGGCATTAGATAATATCCATATGAGGGACTAAGATTCTTTCAGAAATTATTTGAAGAAAAAGAATGCAAGATATACATTGCAGTCCCATTTAGTGTACATTCATTATATATAAGAATAAGAATAATTTTACACAGAAATAAATAAGAATAGACAGAATTAAGTTTTGTCTCAAGTAATTTTCTGTGTGATCTCTGGTGATCAATAAGGCACATGGTCCTCTAACTAATGTGTTTTAAAAAATCATTTATCAATGTCATACTTGCATGCATTTTAACTACATATATGATATTGTAGCAGGATTATGCTGTCTTAACAAGTTGTTTGTTGTGTTTTTACATTTCCTGTGTTTTGTTTATAGTGTATAGAAGACCTGCACTACAGTGATCTCCTGAATACCTCAATGAGTGAATCATCCTCCGTCACCATGCCTCAATCTGTCAGGTAAGAAAAACACCCCACCCCCTTTCTGTTTCATGATGATAGAGTATAAAGGTCATACTAATCTAGAGTGTTGCCTTAATCTACAGTCAATATTTGTATCATCTCTGAGATACATGAATCATCTCATTGTGTTCTTAATGCCCAATATCATTTGGGAATCGGAAATGCATCATCCACAATATTATACATATCAATGGCCAATCTGGATCAAAAAGTTGTATTTCTTTCAATTAAGACTCCATTATTACTGAATAAGCAAGACAACAGCTGTGATCGTCCTTTATAAATCACATATGCTAGGTAATTTTTAAACAAAATGTTGCAAATATCTGACATTTTAATTTCAAATTTTTTTTTCAATATCCAAAATGTATGAGATAATAAAATGCATACTTGAATCAATTCTGTGGGTAATATCCAAGAATTATAATTAATGGATATTATCTATGCATCATTGCATGTAAATATCCAAGCTAATATTCATACTTTGCCTATTACTTATGGATATGAAGCCTTATAGCCATGTATCAACACTCTGATATCCTTTTTGATATCCATGCTATAATCATTATTTATGGATATCCATAAAGTAAAAAAATATAAAATCCATTCTTTGGTCATTGCTTTTGGATACCAGACATATATCTAAGCTTTGATCTTTACTGGTGGATATCAAGGCTAAAGTCCATGCTTTGATCATTATTGATGGATATTTAGGCTCATATCCATGCTTTGGTCATTACTTTTTGATATTCAGGCTAATATCCATGATTTTATCATTATTGATGGATATCAAGGCTAATATCCATGCTTTAATCATTATTGAATGATATTCAGGCTAATATCCAGGATTTTATCATTACTGATGGATATCAAGGCTAATGTCCATGCTTTGATTATTTTTGGTGGATAGCCAGGCTTATATCCATCCTTTGGTCATTACTTGTGAATATCCAGGCTTATATCCAGGCTTTTATCATTATTTGTGGATATTCAGGCTAATATCCATGCTTGGATCTTTATTTGTGGGTATTCAGCCTTATATCCATGTTTTGTTCATTACTTCTGGGTATCCAGGGTAATATCGATTCTTCAAGCTTGTGGATGTCCAGGCTGTTTAATTGTTTTTTGTTTTAGCACTATTAGCTGTCACTGTTTGCTGGTTATGCACATTAACAAAGCTTACTAACATAGCTTTATATTAATAGAGATTGTTTTCTGAGAAAGTTTTGTCTGTCAGTTATATTCATTTGAAGCAGAATTTGTGCAAAATCTTATGCGTAAAAAGAATGAAACACTTGCTGTGGCCTTCAACTCGACATTTAGTTATATAGACAACGTATTGTCAATTAACAATGGTAATTTCCATTCCTACGTCTATACGATATATCCCGGTGAGCTTGAGATAAAAGATACCTCAGAGTCTGACACATCTGTTTCATACTTGGATATTTTACTTGAAAAAGACATTAATGATAGTCTAACAACCAAGCTATATGATAAACGTGATGACTTTAACTTTTCTATCATCAACTTCCCTTACTTATTTAGCAATATACCTTCATCACCTGCATACGGAGTGTATACCGGGTAAATCTCAGTTGATTCGATATGCAAGAGCATGCTCTATGTATGAACAATTTCTAAATAATTTTAAGTTAATGAAACAAGAATATCAACAATCTCGTTTAAAGTCATCATTTCATAAGTTCCATGGTTTATACAATGACCTTGTCAGCAAATACAATTTAACATTGAGTCAAATGCTGACTGATGTTTTTCATACTAATTGTCAGTCCCTTATTTATACACTGAATTGACGATGGATTTTTCCATTATTTCCTGATCATGACAAAGAGCACATGGCAGGTGTGACCAGTCAGCAGGGGATGCTCACTCCTCCATGGCACCTGATCCCACCTCTGATGTTTTGTTTGCTCTGCTCCCCCTTATTATGTTCCCCAAACGAAGTTGGGGAACATATTGTTTTTACTCTGTTTCTTATTATTATTATTATTATTATTATTATTATTATTTTTCTTCTTCCTGGGAAAATTTTGTCCACGAGAGATCTTGTAAACTACACATCCGACTTAGGTGAAACCTTTTTAGGGTTAGTAGGCATGTTATGTAGAGTTGCCAAACAAAGGTCATTTTGCGCGCACGTGCTTGCAAGAGCGCGCACGTGCAATAGGTGAAATTACCAATATAATGGTTATTGCCGTAACTTTTCCATTTTTTGATGAAATTTTTTGAAACTCATAATGTAAGGATACATTAGTAGTATAAACAAGATAGCATGATCAAAATAGCAAGATCTCACGCGCATGCACGTGCGCTTCGCTCTGATTGGCTGAAACTAAAGTCTCAATAACTTTCTTGTTTCTTGTCATAATCCTTTGAAATTTTGAACATAGTCCTACATTATGAAGATCTACCGCATGATATATAAGAATTTTCATGAAAGCATGCGCATGTGCGCGTGCTGCAAGCTGATTGGCTGAAACTTTAAATGGCAATATCTCCTTTGTTTTTTGACGAAATTCTTTGAAATTTAAAATATAGTCATGCGTTAGGATATCCTATAAAATGATATAGAAAAAAAATCATGAAATCACGCGCATGCACGTGTGCTGCAATCTGATTGGCTGAAACTTTAAATGGCTTTTTCTCCTTTGTTTTTTTGACGAAATTCTTTGAAATTTAAAATATAATCATGCATTAGGATATCCTACGAAATGATATTAAAAAAAATGAAATCACGCGCATGCACTTGTGCTGCAATCTGATTGGCTGAAACTTTAAATTGCTATTTCTCCTGTGTTTTTTCACGAAATTTTTTGAAATTTAAAATAAAGTCATGCATTAGGATATCCTACAAAATAATAGAAAAAAAATCATTAAATTACGTGCATGCACGTGTGCTGCAATCTGATTAGCTGAAATTTTAAATGGCTATAACTCCCTTGTTTTTCAACCAAACAGGATGGGATTTAGAACATAGATAGATGTAAGGGACTCCTACAAGAAGGTATGATCATCATGCACGTGCACACACGTGCGTGCATTTGAAACGAGTATATTTAAAAATACTCTTGAATGAGTGATTTTTATTACTTTTGGACTGAATGCTTTAATATATAGTATATTAAAATATTAATAGTGTAGACAAGATGATATGGTCATAACGCACATGCATTCACATGCGCTTGGGTGCAATGCTAAAAATTGAATATAATTGGCATCCTTCTGGGAAAGCGATGTTAAAGTCAAAAATGCACAGAGTTTGTCTTATTTAATGAAGCTTACAGGGAACATGGCACCGAAAGGGAGTTGGGGAGCGTTTGGGGAACATCTGTAACGGTTCCCGTTACAATTAGCACTAGTTTTGTATTGTTTTATGGACTTTGATATTGAATACTGGTCCTTATCTTCATATCCTTCTTGAATATTAACCTTGAGATTCTATTGTACACATATGTCTTAATTTGTAAGAAGTTAGGAATTAAGTTAAGGATATTATGAAAAGTTTGAACTTGAAACACATCAAGAAAGTTAATTATTGCTAAAATAATTTAATTTAGTTGTAACACGTCATTTGATTGGATAAAAAATTAATCTAAATTGTATAACCTGGGTTGCCTATGTCACAATGACCATGAAAGAAAGAGTGCATGAGACACAGAGAGAGAGATTATCATTGATTTAATTCATCTGAGCAACCATTATGATTCAGGTGAGCACTGTGGCCTACAAGCCTTGTTTAATTCACTAGTTTGATTTTTGCATGCTTTTCAGATACATCCACAGTACTCAGATATGGTGAGTTCTTGTTGTTTTACAGGTTGGGGGTTAGTTGTAGTAAACTCTTCATTTCCAAACAGCTTTATATTTAAAAAAAAATGAAGAAAAGGAAAGTAAATCAACATATAAATCTATAAGTTTTTAAGAAGATACATAAATGATTTTTAAAATCAGCCAAAATAAAAAGATGCACATGTTTGGAAAAGTTATTTCCCTTTTTTAAAAAAATTAAATGTAGTTCAAATTTGATTCAATGTTCCTGATACAACTATAAGAAAAGTTAATGATTATATGTTTCATTATATGTATCCTGCATTAATTTTATTTATAAATCTGTCTGTACGCTGCTGAATCTGCATAATTAACCCACATCTGTTTAGCTGGACTGTCGAGGTGGCACAGCCTTTAAAATGATAAATTTCACAGGTGTTAGTGTAAATCTCTGTATTTCATATATGGTGTTTTTCACTTTAATAGACATCGTTTAAAACTGCTTTTGATAGATTAATTAACTTTTAGATTCTCAATTCTTTAATCCACTTTGAGATTTTTTGCACTGCTTAAAAGTCCTCTTTTTGACTTTTTCTAATTACCTAAAACTCATTTAGAACAAATACACATAAATTAAGCAAACTTACAGATATAGCAAATCTTTTTGCAATCCACAGCAACATTTATAGAAAGGTCATTTAAAACTAGCCGCTCAAGAACCAATTAGAAAACATTTAGTAATTTAAATTTTACCAATGGCTCAATTAGGCTGATAATGAGAACCAAAGAGTTGGAAGAGTAGGAATGTTTTGTTTGTACAAGTATATATTTCTAGAATCTTGTATTTCAAGTCAGGCATTTTAATATATAGAAATCAAATTTTTGATATCAGTGGGACAGAGAACATCTGATTCAGTGTTACTTTTCCTGTTGACAGTACATTCGAGTTTAGTCAAACCTTAGAAGTTTGAAATATCCAAGGATTAATTCAGAGTATAGAGGGTAAAATACTTAAAGTAGCTTAATTAAAGCATTTAGTAGTTGGGGACTTTCAAATCACTTTGATATATCCATGCTATTCAAGATATCAGTGTTAGAGATAGCCAAGTTTAACTGTATTTTATGGCTCTTTGCTTAAATTATGACATTAAATTGAGTTTTCCAAATGATATATTATAAATCTGTTGGTTTGTCTGATATATGTATTTTTTTTTTTTTTTTTTTTTTTTTTATTTATTTATTTACAGATTCTATTATATACTTATACAATACAAATATACATTTTCTGTAAATTTTTTATAAGAGAGAGAGAGAGAGAGAGAGAGAGAGAGAGAGAGAGAGAGAGAGAGAGAGAGAGAGAGAGAGAGAGAGAGTAGAGCAAGAGAGAGAGGAGAGAGAGAAGGGATAGTAAGAAAAAAATTACAAAAACAGATTCTTCCAGGGTTTCCAGGCTTCGTCAAAAGTCAACTGATTATTGTTTTTATATGCAATATACTTGTTTATTTCATACATATATTTGATGGAGGATATCAGTCCATTCAAGGAGAGGTATTTACCACTACATCTCATTCTGTAGATAAAATATTTAATCTGAAGAGCAATGAGATATTTTATTTTGTCTAATTTTGCAAAAGATCCCAATATGAATTCTTTTTTCAAATATACAACATTAATATGAATCTTTCTAAAACAATAACTATCAAAACTATTCAATAAGTCTTGTACTACTTCACATTCCCAGAAGATGTGTTCAATAGTTTCTGTCTCAGTTTCACAAAAAGAACACTTGTATGAATCTATTTTCTTAATTTTATGTAAAAAGGAATTTGTTGCTAATATTTTATGATTAATGCGGAACTGAAACCACTGAAGTTTTGTATCTTTTGTGAGCTTAAAAGGAAATGAAAAAACTTTTTCCCATTCACTATCATTCAAGTTAAAAATTCTATTCCAACTAGTCTGACCTAAAGGCTTGATATCATTGCTTTTCAAAATTTCATATAAATTTCTTGATTTCTTCGCATTTAATAAACGGAATGTTTTTTGTGTAATATATGGCATATACACAGTTGGCATAGAAATTATATTTTTGGTTTTCATCCATTCTCTGATAGCAGCTATAAGTCCATTGTACTCAAGAAAGTTTGTATGGATTCCATATTTCAATTTAAACATATTAATGTCCATAAAGGAACCGTCCTCTCTTAAGAGATCATTTACGAAAAATACATTATTTTCAAACCATTTCTTATAAAAAATTGTTTTCTTGCCAATCAGTATATTTTTATTAAAAAATAGTGGTTCCATAGAGGCACTTGCTTCTGGTTCTGGTAATTTTTTAGAAAAAAATAGACAGGCTTCTAAAACATTTTTCCAAAACATATTTTTTACATCTTTAATTTTCTTGAGAATGTATTCTTCTCCACAAAAAACTGTTTTTTTTAAATCTAAAGTTAGATATGAATATTTACCTTGCAGTATGACATTTTTCATCCATACAAGTTTCAGAGACATAATAAACTCTTTAATACTAATCATCTTGAAACCGCCATCTTTAAGATCTTTAATACAAACTCCTTTTTTTAGTCTAAAAGCATTACTCCCCATTACAAAAGAATAAAAGGTGTTTTCTAAATCTTTTATATATAAATCAGTGGGATTTGGAAGGGAGGCAAAAATATGATTCAATGTTGGCAATAAAAGTGTTTTCAAAACTGTTAATCGTCCTAGTGGTGTGAGATTCCTATGTTTCCAATGTCTTATCATTTTCTTTATGTTTTCTAACTTTGAACTGAGATTCCTCGAAAGTATCTTCTGCAAATCTATATCAAATTCAATACCAAGTAACCTAAAGTTTTTCTTTCCCCACTCAAGAGATTGATTTTTACATAAAACCTCATCACTACCTTTTTTGCTACCTATCCATATTACTTGTGTTTTATCGTAATTTATATGTAAGCCGGACATTTTTGCAAAATCTCTAAGGGTACCTAAACTTGATTGTAAAGATTTCTCACTGCCATCTAATATAAGAGAAGTATCATCAGCGAGCATCGAGATTTTCTTTTCCCCATCAATAAAATATATACCTTTGATGTCTTTGTTATTTCTTATCTTAATAGCAAGGATTTCAGCACATATCAAGAATAAGTATGGGGATAGTGGGTCTCCCTGTCGACACCCTCGATGCAAAGAGAATGTTTCAGATAAATTTCCTCCCTGATTTACTGCTGATGTAATGTTTGAATAAAATAAACTGACCCATTTCCTCATAGACTTTCCAAAATTAAAGAATTTAAGTGATTTTTGAATAAAAGCCCAAGAGACAGAATCAAATGCTTTTTCAAAGTCAACAAGAAGAAGAAGACCTGGTATTTTTTCTTCTTCTGTGTATTGCATAATGTCATAGATTAGTCTAATGTTTTCAGCTATATGCCTGCCCTGTATAAAGCCTGTTTGATCAGGATGTATAATTTTATCTAGAAACCTTCTAATTCTATTTGCTATTGAACCAGATGCAATTTTATAAACTGTGTTTAAAAGAGAGATAGGTCTCCAATTTTTTAACAAGTGTTTAGGTTTGTCACCCTTCGGTAAGCAGGTAATGATTCCATGTCTCTGAGTTACACTTAAGATATCATGATCATATGCATAATTAAATGATCGGACAACAAAAACGCCTATAAATTTCCAAAAGACCTTAAAAAATTCTGAGGTAAAGCCATCTGAGCCAGGTGATTTATTTGATTTCATCCTAAAAAGTGTTTCTCCTGCCTCCTTCATTGTAATTTGACCTTCTAATGACCTTGACTCTTCATTAGAAAGCTTTTCAATATCTGAAAAATTCATTTCCTCCTGAAGGTTAACATTTTCAATGACATCATCTACATTTCTATATAAATTTTCATAATATTGTTTGGTTGTTTTTAAGATATCTGACTGATTATAAACTGTCTCTCCATTTTCTAATTTAATTTTTGGAATAATTTTACTTATGAAATTTCTTGACTCGAGATTACAGAAATATTTTGTCGGTTTCTCCCCTTCTTCTATCCATCTTGCCCTTGACCTTATATATACACCAGCCATTTTTTCTTTTCTAATATCTTCCAACTCTTTCTTTTTTTCTTCAAGAGTTTCATTATTGCTTGTAGACCCCTGTGCCAATTCCTCCAGGGAACTTATTTCTTTTATAAGTTTTTCTTCTTTAAAAATTCTGGATTTTTTTTTAAAAGACGAATATGAAATACATTTCCCTCTAATTTCCATAAGAAGTGTTTCTAAAAATAACTGGTCATTGACTAAAAATGCAATATTTTCATCTTCAATAGATTGCAAGTTATCTATATTGTATACTGGAACTGCATACTGCTCTTTAACCCTTTGTATCACCCCCTTAATTGAGTTTAAAAATTCTTCATCATATAAAAGAGAATTATTAAATTTCCATAATCCTTTGCCTTTCTTAAAATCATTGAACTTTAAACATAAAGTAATAATCGAGTGGTCGGACCTATAGCTAGGTTCTATAGAACTTGTTGTAACACTTGACAGTAAGTTCTCCGATACAAGAAAAAAATCTAATCTACTTTGCTTAATGGGACTTTTTTTTCTCCAAGTATATCTCAAAGCATCTGGATTATTTTGTCTATAAATATCAACTAAGTTGTTATCTTCCATAAGCTCTATAACCCTCTGTCTTGCATTAGGGTTATTTATATGTTTATAATTATAGTAGTCTAATTCAGGATTTAAAACAAGGTTAAAGTCACCACATAATATAACATTTTCACAATTAAAATCATTAATGTACTCATGTAATCTTTCATAAAAATCAGGGTTATCATTGTTTGGTCCATATATACAACATAAGAGAAACCTTTTTTCATCAGCAGTAAAATCTAAAAGAAGAAAATTACCATCCACGTCTCCTTTTTCCTTAGACATTTTAACCTCAAAATTATTATTGAATAGAATTGCTATACCTCTTGCATTTGATGAAAAAGAACTAAAGTAACAGTCAAAACCCCACATGCTTCTGATTTCATTTTCTATTTCAGTTGTAAAATGAGTGTCCTGAAGGCAGTAAATATTATAATTCATTCCTCTAAGATAATTAAAAACATCTCTTCGTTTGCTGATATCCCCCAATCCTTGACAATTAGCTGATAATATTTTCAAAGACATGATGGATAATTAAGAAATTTACCTCTGACGGAACCTGGAGCTTCTGTACGAATCTTGAATAAACACAGAATTGAGTTGTAAAGAGAAAGATAGAGTAGAAAGGAAAGAAGTAGCAGAACAGGAAAAAGTTTGTAAAAAGCATTCAAACAGTTCAAAAATTGGCTAGCTCGAAAATTGTCAATGGGCCATATTCGCGTACAGGCAAAAAAGTCACAACCGGAATTTAATATTTTAAAGTAATAGCAAAAACTTCGACGTCAATGGACCTCAAAGTTCCGGAATAATCACATGGATGGAAATTAAAATTCCGGGTTGTCTAAATAACACTTTACACTATTTGATTTTTTCATCAAGATTGTCCAACAAGTCAAACTTCATTCGTTTATCGTTCACCAGTCCATAAACACTTCCATTAAAGTACCACGCATTGTCTATTTTTGGGTGGTCTTTTAATCGGTTTATGAGGATCCCATTCAGTCTCGTCACATCGTCTGTCAGCCAGATCTTCCCATCTGTATTCTTTTTAATATCTGACCTCTTGCGCATTATATTCGCTTTTGCTACGTTGTTCTTTAATTTCACCAGGATTGGCCTTGGTCCGTCTGCTTTTCCCGGAATTCTGTGAATTGCTATGATGTCCTTCTCCTGAATTCCAACCCCGCACCCATTAAGTAGCACATTCTGAACCACTTCTTCGACATCCTCTTTTTCTTCCTGAGGAACACCATTGATCTTAAAAGTATTTTTCCTCGAATATTGTTCATTACGATTAGCGGTCAGATATGCCTCCCGAGCGAGTTGTTTTGTGTCATTCAAGTCTGCCTCTAGGTCTTTAACTTTCTCACTTAATCTATCTATCGTCTCGCTTTGTTCTTCTAATACCTTCTTCAAACTTTCTGTATTTTCTTTTAATGTTTTACTGAATTCCTTCATTTTATCATCTAAGATTTGAGAAACAACGTTTTTCACAATGTTTTCAACAGCCTTTTCGAGATCTTTTTTCGTGATAATATCAGATTTCAAACGTCTGATCTCATCCATTAAGGACTTGTTTGTCTCCTTATTCTGGGGACTCGATTCTGATTTAGAACTTAGTCTAGTTGATCTCTCAGACATTGTCACAGAATTTTCAAGAATACGATTGACACAATACACTAAGATCAAAAGTCTATTAATAGTAACACAACAACACAGACCCGTAAGCGCTACTCACGAGAACTCAGGTTGAAGACAAAATCCGTAATAATCCGTTCTTCACACTTTTTCAAAACTCTTTTTTTAATTCTCCTGGATCAGACGCTGATGGACAACTTATATTTTGTCTATATATGTTGAATAAATATGAAATTCTGCACCTTTTCGACCCACGACAGCGGAGCTGAGCTCTATGCGTCTTTCACTACCGGCGCCATTTTTAAACCTCTCCTGATATATGTATTTATTAGGGATGTCAATTTTACTCGGACAGCTTAGTCGAATAGTCGGATGCTTTAATCGAACGATAGTCGAATATTCATTTAATTTTAATTATTTTTTCATATCATTTTCATCGTTTGTCTTTTACAGACTAGTTTACATTACAATATTTAACCTACACTATCTAGATTATACAACGAATTTCTGAATTGTAAACATATACGTAGTACAATTATTAAAAAAAATGTTCATCAGTATGTATCCAATGTATTTAATTTCAAAATTAATAGATTAGCTGCACATTTTATCTAAGAACAGTATATCAAACGCTCGTATTTTATCCTTTCTTTACATAACATTAGTACATGTACTAGTACCCCATAATTGAAACCAATTTGTACGTGTCCGTCAATGATCTTTGACAGGTATAGCTGCAGATCTGTAGCTCTCCGAAAAAAATATATTGATAGACCGGAGAGCTACAGTGCCACCCATTGAAAAAACTGTATATTTATTGCGCACAAAAAAGTGCGCTCGGTTCTCGATTTATTTCTCCATGTTTTTAAAACTGTAATCTCAAAATATTACTAACCGTGTGTTCCTAACATATTCTTTCGCTGTTTCCACAACCAAACATTCCTCATAATTGTTGTTAATAGTCCTCATGACCCTGATACTGTAATCATCAAACATTTCGCTTATTTATACTGCCATTTTGGTTTCAAAGATAATTCGGTCCAATATGCTTCGTTCGGATGTCAACTACGAGAGTACTTGATAGAAGATAAAGGAATTTTTTGAAATCTTTCCTTATTTGCAATTGAGGTAAGAATTTGGAAGAATTAATTAAGAACCGAGCGCACTTTTTTGTGCGCAATAAATATACAGTTTTTTCAATGGGTGGCACTGTAGCTCTCCGGTCTATCAATATATTTTTTTCGGAGAGCTACAGATCTGCAGCTATGACAGGTAAACAATTAAGTGTGTCTCTTATAAAAACAAAGAGAGAGCGAGAGCTTGGGATAAATCTTAATTATAAAATTTTGTGCAAACAATCAATGATTGTAATGTATGAAATTTATATCAGAAAAAAAACACGTTTTAATTAGTCTCATAATTGACCTCAATTTACTTGTATTTACAATTTTGTAATAGCCATTTAATAAATATTCTTTCTGAATAGTTGTATCACGTCAGATCTCAGTTTGAATCTATAAAACTAAATAAATGTCCTCTCCATTTAAAACAGAAAATGATCATCGGCAGTCATGCCTGCTGTTCAATCCATTTCTATGAATAAATATATTTTAAACTAAAACAGTAAGACCATGATAACACTGTTTACCTTTTTTAAACTATACAAAAACTGTATATTTTGAATACATGTTTGCCGAACATACATCGACGTGCAAATAATTAATCTCCTTTGAACAGTTATATCATACCCTTAATTTTACATATGAAAATAATAATCTGTAAATAAATGAAATGGGCAAATATAAGTTTATTGCCTTGAATTCAAAATTACTTTGATGAAACACATTTTTAACGAATAACCGAATAAAGAAATTTTAGTCGATAGTTGGTATGATCGAACGATAGTCGAGTACTAGAATATTTGTTGACATCCCTAGTATTTATAGAGCATAATTTTCTATAGTGAAAATGTGTTAATTGTGTAAGTAAGAGTGCATATGATATGTGCATAAAAAAATGGATTCATGTCATAATTTGGTTTACATGTAGTGATATATTTAAATTAAAGGTCCTTGAAATTTTCTAGCATTACAAAATTATTTGACTGTTTTCCTTACCTTTGTGGTTTGTTGTCTGTAAACTTTTCACATTTCACGATTTGTATTTCAGATTTCTCTTGTATTATAAACCATGTTAAAACTTAAGGTCAAATTCAACAAGGCCTGTCATCACCAAACTTTAACCACAGAGGGCTTTTTAATTAAACATTCTACTTTCTTTACTAATAAAGGGCCTTAAATTCTGCGTATTTCAGTGGGGTCTAAAGGTCCCCACCTGGTATTCCACATATATGTAGAGAGGTGTGTTTGTAATTCAAAATTTACAAACAAATAAGAATGTTAGATTAATAAAGGATTAAAGAGAAAAAAAAACCACACAGAATTTCATTTTAAGATTAGAGTTTTAATTCTTTTTTAAGCAGCAATTCGGCAGCATTTTGAATTGAATGAAAAAGTTTCTCTAATTTTAGGTCAAATTGTGGAAAAGCTGTACAGTGTATTTCTAAAGTTTCTATACTTTTAGGTTAGATGTGGAATAATTGTACTGTGTATTTCTGAAGTTTCTATACTTTCAGGTCAGATCGTAGACTGTTTTCGGATGATGTGGATATAAAGTTCAGCAGGACCCTTAACTCCTGTAAAGTTCCGCAGGTGGGAACTCTTCACTGTTCTGTAGTTGTACATTATTTGGCTTTCCTGAATTTTTATTACAAGACATCAAATGGGATATTTCTATTGATAAATTATTTTATATTGTTAAGTTATCAATGAAATATATGGAAATAACAAACAGTATTGAAGATCAAAAGTCCATTAAATATACAATATTGGAGCAGAGCAAACACAGACCTCCAAAACAGCAGAGGTGGGATCAGATGCCATGGAGGATTGAGCATCCCTGGGTCACACTCACTGTGTGCTCTTTGTCATGATTGAGAAATGATGGAAAATCAATTCAGTGTGTAAATAATGGCCTAACAATCAGTATGAAGAACATTAGTCAGCATTTGAATTAATGATAAATTAACAGTATATGTGCTGACAAGGTCATTCTATTGACCATAGAACGTACAAAATGATGACTTTAAACAAGACTGCTGATATTGTTTTCTCAGCAACTTGTTTGTCAGTAATTTAACTTGTTTTAGAAATTGTTCATACTTAGAGAATGCTCTCACATATTGAAACAAATGAGAGAGATATACCTTGTATGCAGGTGATGAAGGTATGAAAATATGAAAAAAAAAATTGTTCTTGATTTAAGTTAGAGGATTTTTGTCAAGTGAGAAAGCTTAAGTAAAGAGAATTGTTTATAATTTAGATTCGACATGCCAGTGTAGAGCGTATTTTGGACCGCCTGACTGATCTGCGGTTTCTAAGTATCGACTTCCTGAACACGTTTCTCCTGACCTACCGCGTGTTTACGGATGGTAAGACAGTACTCGAGGCATTGAAGCGAGTTTACAAGAATCCTGAGAGCGGCAATCTAGAGACTTCCCTCACTTCTTGTCAGTATGTATGCCTCACTGTACATTAAGAGACACTCTAAATAAAGCAAGTTTCAACAAAATGCTAGAATTAGTTATAAAAATTAATATATTTTATTATAATTTTCATTCCATTCTTGAAGATCGCAGTCGGAGACAAATTTGTACGGCGAGGGAAGCCCACCACAGGATATATCTGGGGAGCTTCCTAAGAACCTCAGTAACCTAGTGAAGCCACTACCCGAGAGCCGCAGGATCAGCACGGGATGTATGTCTGTGTACGAGACCAGACTCCCCAAGTTAACTCAAGAATCATTTGGTAAGTAGCTGTGTAAATCTCAGATGATTTGATGATTTAAAGAAGACGCAATTGCTCTGAGATAAATTTTTTTCTTTTGTATATCCAAAGACTATTAATAAATGCTGAAGTCAATAATTATCATAATATTCAGACATCTGAAAAAGCTGCATATCTAAAGTTGATCCTCTAGAGAAAAAAAGATTAAACATTTATTTCTTCATGCTAAATATGGTGCGGTTTATTTTTAGCTGAATCAGAGGAGGAGTCATCGGGGGACACAGGGGAGAGTGACGACGCCCCTGATACCTCTACCCTAGTCATCCCGGGGGCGCAGACCCTGGCCCCTCTGGCTATCTCTGAAAACTTAACAGAACATGACGTGAAAGGAATAATCTTACCAGACTCTCTGCAGGGAGAGTCTTCAGCAGATAATTTTGATGAGCTGTATAAACCGAAAACTACAATACCCCCACTAACCACGTCTTCTGGATCCACAAGCTCCTATACACTGAAATCTACAGCCAGCTCTGATACCCTGACCCCAGGGACAAGTCCTAAACCGTCACCTAGGGTAAGCCCCAGGGTGATGGTCAATGACCAATCGTGTCAGACCAATGGGGTGAGAACACCAAGCCCTCGACCAAGCTCTAAGATTGGATTCTCAGGAGAGTCTTTATTGGAATCATTGGCCCAGATTGTATCTCCAACATCTCCTAAAAAAATGTCCTCCAAACCGATCCGGATCCCATCTCCCTCTTCCAGGAGTGGCCCTACCTCTCCAACGTTTAATCCCCCCTCACCTCTCCACGGTCGTACTTCTCCACTGCTGCGACACACGCCCAGGTCCCCAAGTCTCAGCCCCAAGCACCCACGACGCACACCATCCCCCATCAGTCCCAGTATGTCATCCCCAAACATCATGACGTCGCACAAAGTCAAGCAGCCATGTAAGTCAGTGTTTCTGAATCCTCATGTTTATAAGGTCAGTGATGGAAGGAAATATATTGTTTATATGTCTATGACTTTAGAAGTCTGAGTATGTCCCCTGTATTTTCAGTCCTGGGAACGCGGGGGAGCCTGGAAGCGGAGTCCCTCATTACAAACACCCGCAGCTGTAGCCTGGTGTCCCAGATTGAGGGATCCCCACCCTCAGCTAAAGCGGGTGTGGTGGTCAGCTCTCATCGCAAGTCCAAGAGAAGGTAACTCCTCAGCACTTGTTGTTAAACTTCCTGTTCATTCTTCTTCTAGTAAGTCTGTGTGTGCTCAATAGACAAACATTTCTATGAGATAAATATTGATAGAGATATTATGATTGTGCTGCTGCTTTTCTAACAATTCTCTCTTTCTCTGATTTGATTGAAAGTTATTTTTTTCCAGACATTTAGCTGCTCTTTTTATGGCTTGTCAATTTTGTGTCTAACTGAGCCCAGAGACTTTTACATGCATTTCTTGTTTAACAAGCATTAGATGTTTGTAGTTGGATTGCTTTATTTTCATTACAGTTCATTCTAATTACTGGTAAAATGTGTGTGAAATTATTCAATGAAAACTGAGGGAGATAACAATATTGCAATGAGAGACCATTCACAATGGGCCACAGAGCTCACTTGTATCAGATTTCTCTTGTCAAATAATGAAACTCCTTACATTAAATCTTTATAAATTGCACTTGTTTTCAATAAACTAATATATTAAGATATTTTTTGATATACTGAAGGATTCATTTGTATTTGCTACATTACCAGTGAGAGAGTATTTCCCTAACAACAGTACAATATTGTGAAAACATTTCAACTGTGCTATACTTGACCTTGCCTTTGACAATTAATCATCTCACATTTGACTCGCTAAATCAGTAAATGTCAAAGATCTGGAAACCATATGCAACACAAGTCTATACTTTAATTTTGCTATTGAATCTAAACGTTTTCGTGTGTATTTGACCTACTTTTACAGAGCAACGTGGACCAGTTTTAGTCCGATGTTTTGGTAGGTATGAGGGACAGATATAGACTAGCTACAAGAATATAAAGTTAGAGTCAGTCAAATAGCTTGCTAGTCACAAAACAATAGTTAATAATGCACCCGCTTTATTGTGGTAATCTGTAGGAAAACTAACATAGAGAGAACTAACCAAGGTAGCCATTTCTTCTTATCATGTGACCTAACTATTAACTGAGTAATGGTAGTCAGACAACTAATACTTTCTCAACTGTTATTAACTGTTGTAAAGTATCATAGATTATGTGTTGTATTTCTTGTATGTAAACTTGTTATGTTGTTCTTTACAAAAGTTATTTTCTGTTTAATATCTAAACTCTTGAAATATGTTTTATTTAAGTTTCACATAAATTCTTGTACACAGGTAGAGTACTGTGAATTGTACATTTAGCAAAAATAACCAAAAGGAATAACATTTTGTGAAACTGTCCACATCTGTTCACTTATTATTTAAATGGAATTTGTATGTATCATTATAGAAGACTGAAATCAAAAGATTAGTTCACACAAACTAAAAGACGTTCTAACCAAGGATTATACCTATGCTGTTATGAATACTTAACCTAACATTTATGAAATTTGAATTTATAAAGATGTACTTGAAATGATATTGTTTAAAATATTTCACCAACACAAAAGCATAGAAAATAAAGTTCGTTTGCACACTTGAAAATTGATGATTTAAATTGACACTAAATACCAAGTTGTCCAAAGGAGGTAAAAAAAATATGAAAGGTATGTACAGTAGAACTTTGATAACCCCGATTAATTCCATACAGGGAATATGTCTTATTGAGTCAATCATCCTAAATCTTAGCATCCTCAAACTTAGACTTCTATTAGGTTTTCTATCATTTTTCCCATGTTCCAATCAAAGTTTGATTGTATAATTATACATAACAGAGAACATAATTTGTGTGATAAGCCTGACTTACAACGCTCTGCTTGATTTTTTTCAGGTCCAGTTCTTCAGCAGCAGTGGCAGCCTTTGCTGCAGCAACTGCAGGGTCCGTCAATTCACAGGACCAGCAACAGGTCACCACGGCAACGGGCGGACAGCAGACAACTCAGCAGAAACAAACGCAGTCCTCCCCTCGCTTCCTAACCTCAGGTTAGACACATACTGCTTAGGATTTATAGAAAAATGTGAACATGCTTTTAGAGCACATGTGAGAAGGAAGAAAAATAAATCGCTATTATACTATATTTGAATATCATATTAAATAAATAATGATAAGTTAAATTCGTTAAATTAAAAATATGCATTTATTTCATCTGAAAGAATATGTTTTTATTGTTTAATATGTGATTAAAGAAAATATGCTATCCAAACATAACAGATGATAAATGTTTAGCTTCTAATGTAATTTTTAGAACAATCACAGTCGGATTGAACAGTGTGAAAAAACGTAAAATGAGAAAATCAGTCATCAGGATTACAGCTGCTTTTTACAATTGAGTTTCCAGGCAAGTCCTTTTCCAACTATAATCAAACACTGGAGATGCATCTTAAAGCATCAACATATAGGTATCAACATCCAACAAAAGATTTATCCAATTTTATCATATAGCATATATGGGTGAAGGGGAACAAAATGACCACAATACTTGGGTCATTAATGATACATGTAATTATTGTCAGGACTTTGAATGTGACAAGGAATTAATTGATTAAGAACTGCAAAACAAGTTTTTCATGTATTATTTTAAACAGGAAATGGCCTGCAACACCATGCTGAATCCAGCTGAACATAAGGTAATAACAGTTACATTAGTGTAGTCAAATAGTCCCACACTTGCTTCAAGGACTTAAGGGTTTGTCACAATTATACATCAGGCTGTGGGGCAATAAAAGTTAGAAAGACATTGTTTATGCTACATGTATATACTTCCATTGCCCATCACTCCAAGGCTGTATGCCTTGACAACAGTGCTTTGTGGCAGCTCATCCATTGTGCAAATTAACATTTGAACATTTTCATCTTCTTTGAAACCTTTGAACCAATTTTATCATATAGCATATATGGCGCTTGTAAGCGATCAATAGTCTTGAACAAAAATGTGAACTTCGATTGTCCTCCCTTAGCATTTCTACACGTCCGTTGCGATCACAACGCGCTTTCTGGCGTTGTTAGATGGGTAGCTTACAGACTAAAACCATCAAATTCTTGTATAATCTTGAAAATAAAATTACACTATAACTTGTATTTGTTTCTGGACATCAATAACTCAAATTGTTGGACACACAATGAAATTAAAAAAAAATCATAAAATGAACATGGCCTATTAATAAAGTACTAACAAAATTTTTATATTATTATATTTCCCCATCATGTAACTTGAATCTTTAAACAAAAATGTTTCTCAATCCTTCTGAATATATGTCCATGGGTGAAGAACGTATTGTGAACGTATTGTGAACGTATTGTGAATGCAGCCAGCGCACTGAGAACGCTGTGAATCAAATAGCCATGAAACACGTCATACATCTTTTGTGAAAAGTTTAGAAATTTGAGCAATTTCCCTCTGTATTTTTTTTAAAACGCCGTAATGACACACAGCTTGGTGTGACAGAGATATAATACATGTCTCATTGCACTATGCCATAGATTTAAGTCACTGAACCGATAAGGGTTAGTCTTTCATATTTTTAACAGATGATATAGGGCTAGTCTTGCATCCATTCAAGAGATTAGGGTTTAACTGTCTTCATACATGGGTTATTATAGCATCCGTATGGGAGATTTGGGTTAGTCCTGGCATGCCATCCTAGAGAATTATAAGGGTTAGTGCCTTGTTTTAGATTAATTCATTAAAAAAAATTCAGTAGCATCTGTGTTTTTTGAAAGCTCAGCTTCAACGACATCTCATTGATTTGTTTACATGAAAAAAGAATGGCTATAAGTATGAAATAAACGGCACTAAGTTAGTACTTTGTTCACAATCATTGCTTGTCTCATTTTCACTGTCAGAACAAACAATACATACACATGTATTACTTTGATGAAATTTAAAATACTTTCAACTATAGAATCCAAATTTGGGGTAAGTCAGGAACCTCCTACTTAATTTTTTGACTGATTCTATATACATATTGTTTTATTATACAATATTTCTGGAACAGCAAAAAAGTAATTTCTATGAAACTTATACACTTAATTAATAATGAAATTTAAAATAATATGGTGTATTTTATATCACTATGTCATGTACACATAAAATTTCTTATTTTTATATCAGATTTCAACAAAGGAGAACTTTGACACCTTATCAGCCATGGACATTGCTGAACAGTTAACTTATCTGGACCATAAGATCTTCATCAGCAGATTTTGATTCATAAATAGTCCTTGCATACCATCCAAGAGATTGTCACAATATATATTTTTAATTTTGTTCTTTTAGATTAATTATATATAAAAATTTGATGTTTAAAGACTAAATACCTGGTATAGGCGTTTATAAAAACTTCTGAAAGATTCATTAAATTTCAAAATAAACAATTCTTTGGATCATGCAAATTTTTTGACTTAAAGAGAATATAAAGTATGCTACAAAATTTACTTTAAGAGAGGCAGCACTCAGGTGACCTATTGTACTTTGTTCAAAACTATTGCCTCATTTTTAATTTGTCTCATTTTCACTGAACAAACTATACATTACTTCTTCCAGAGAATGAGATTTAAAATATTTTAAACCATAGAATCCAATTTTTGGGTTGAAAAGGCTTAAAACCTATTTTTTTTGTTTGATTGCTCATTGACAAGTGATCTCATATATATTGAAGTCAACTACAGTGACACTAGTTTTTAGCATGTTTTTCTGGGGGCTTTTAAATTAAAGTAATTTCTAGGAAAATATCAAAACTTATACACTTAAATTAATTAATAATGGAATTTAAAATAATATGTGTATTTTATAGAACTTGATAGAATTTTATAAAAGCCTTATCTGGTTTTGCCTATATCATGTGCACATAAAATTTCTTCTTTTTATATCAGATTTCAACAAAGGAGAACTTTGACACCTTATCAGCCATGGACATTGCTGAACAGCTAACTTATTTGGACCATAAGATTTTCATGATCAGCAAAAGTGCCTCTGCCAAAATTGTGAATTTTATGTGTACAGAATATATGATATAAAAAAATTGCTCTTTGAAGATTTTCTTCTTTTCTCCTAGGTTTTAAGCAGATGAATTACCAATTAGCCACAATATATATTTTTAATTTTGGCTCTACATTTTTATCTATCAGTGAATACTAATATAGTAAAATTTTAAGGACTAAATATAGGTGTTTATAAAAACTTCAGAAAGATTCATTAAATTTCAAAATAAACAATTCCTTGGATCATGCAATTTCTTTGTCTAAGAGAATATAAAGTATGCTACAAACTTTACTTTAAGAAATGTTTTTTACTTAATACATATATTACAGGGAGTTACTGAGTCAAGCCTGGATGAAGGCAGAGAAATCAACCAAAGCCCCTCATGTTCTGTTGGTGAGCAAGCGATTTAATGAAGTCAGTCGATTGGTGGTATCGGAAATCGTGAGACGATCCGTGCAACAGGAGCGGGTAGCATGTATAGAGAAATGGGCGGCCATTGCTGATATCTGTCGCTGCATGAACAACTACAACGGAGTCCTGCAGATATGTGCCGCTTTTGTCAACAGCTCTGTGTATCGACTAAAGAAGACCTGGGAGAAAATCCCCAAATCTGTTAGTAACTTATAGCAGCATAAAAAATGAGTATGGTAGAGATAATTCTTGTCCCTCTAAACATGTTATGTTTATTTAATATATTTCTTGTTTGGTTGGAGAAAAAGGGTGGGGGAGATTTACAACTGGCAGTTGCCTGGGAGGGATTTTTTTGGCATAAAGCCAGTCTATCAGTATCAAATATTTTTATTTATTTTTCTTTTAAAGTTCATTTAGATCATACTTGGTTTTTTTTTTCTTTCAGACAAAGCAAACCATAGAAAAGCTGCAAGATTTAGTGTCTTCCAATGGAAGATTTAAAAACATGAGGGATGCATTGCACAGGTAAGTGTCAGAGCAAGGGAAGCATTACTGCATTATAGATGAACTTAAAATTCACAATAAAGATGGCTTTATAAAACATAAAACAGTAAGCCACTAAGCATTGTCATGTCAAATTTTCTTGATGTACACAGAATGAATGTAGCTTTATGTGTGTACCTACAGGTGTGATCCCCCCTGCATCCCCTACCTGGGCATGTACCTGACCGACCTGTCAATCATAGAGGAAGGTATACCGGGAAATACAGACGAAGGACTCGTCAACTTCTCCAAAATGAGAACGGTAGGCCAAATTATGGGCATGAAAGGGAAATTACTCTTCATTAACATTGTAATAGAGCGGAAATTAGACATTTTCAGTTAGGCTGTAGAGTTTAATGCTAAACCTTTTTTTTCAGATAGCTCATGTGATTAGGGAGATACGTCTTTTTCAACAAACACCTTACAAAATAGAACATATTCCTAGAGTAAGTAGACCTCTCCTATCTTCCTTGACTAAGTTAACAGTACATGTATTGTTATACCCCCACTTGAAAAGTAGGAGGGTATACAGTGATCGGGATGTACGTCAGTCTGTCTATCTGTCTGTCCGTCTGTTACGCTTCGGGGTACCCATAACTCCTCTTATACCACTGAATGAAAGTTAAGGAGACTTTCAAAGAATCTTTGTTACATAGTGCCATTGTGACCTCCTATTTTACTTTTTTGATAGGACACATATTTCGGGTTTCCAGTAGCAAACAACATTGTCACTGCCATTATTTCTATAATATTGAAGGGTACCTATCTCTAATCCGCAACTCCTCATACACCACTGAATAAAATTTAATGATACTTTCACAAATTCTTTATAACATTATATCATTGAGCTCCTTCTGGTTTTCTTTGTGATCAGACACATATTTTGGGTTTCCAAGAGCAAATCATGGACACGAAGTTTCTTTCTATAATATTGAAGGGTAACCATCTCTTATCCACAACTCCTCTTTTACCACTAAATGAAATTTGATGAAACTTTAACAGAATCTTTATTACATAGTGCATTTCCTATTTTACTTTTTGATAAGTGTCACTTGTTTTGGGTCTCTCAGAGCAAAACATGAGTTTCACCATTATAATCATACGGGAGGCAGGGGTATCATTTACTGAGCTCAGTGCTCAGTACCTCTTAGTTTATTAACAGTGACACAGATTTGGTCTGGACTGGCACTTAGATAATCAATTTTAAATTATGTAAAGATTTTTTGAAGAACTACCAGGGGGTACTATTTCAGAAAATTGAAAGAGAATATGGGAAAGTGCTTTCTTTTTTTTGCATGTTTTTGGGTAGATTAATCCTCAGTGACATGTTTAATCACTATAGCTGTAAAATGTTGAACAAACTTTAAATTTAAAAGCAATTTAAAATTTTTTTGCTAGGTAACCAACTACCTGCTGGACACAAACCGTCTCCTTGACGACGACCAAACGTATCGAGCTTCCCTAGAAATAGAACCCAAGCAATCTCGTTTGTCCAATGTCTCCCTCAATCCATCATGACCGAGAGGCATTATGGGAGCTCCTATTGGAAAGAGCCAGTCAGCGTAAGGCTTTTTTCAGGGAACCACAAGTCCCTCTCAACGATCCATTCCAAACTCTCAATACTGTGGTTATCAAAGCATTTCTATGTGCTGGAGAAAACATCGAAGACTGGACATACTAGCTGTTGTTGATTTAGAAAGTTTATAGATAAAAGCGTTTCAGAACGCATTTTGATTGTTGAATTAAGCTGTGCTTTCACATCCAGAAAAGTATATTAAAATATTATTATCTTCTGTAAGTGAAAAAAACCGGTGATTTTCCATTAAAGATTGCAATACCACATTACAGGAAAATTCCACAAATTAACCTGAGTGCATCATGGGTACTTTTTCTCCCACAATGACAAAACCGGACCATTCAATCTGTGATCAGCTTAAAAATCTATAACCATAAGAATTCATCAGAAAGCAGAAAAAAAGTTGATAAACATGGCTTTAGAAATGATAAAATTTGAGTGGGAAGTGAACTGGTGTGGTGGATGTGTTACAAGCAGTGATCTCATTTGAATATTTATTTGGTGCCATGGTGATGAGGCATTGTTTACGTCTCGTTTGTTTCTCAGTTGTGTATATATAACCAGTTGTTGTGATGTTGGTATAGTCACACTTAATATTCTGTTTATATATAGATTCATTTTGTAATTTTTACATTAAGACCTTACAGGCAGAGATGTATTAACTACTTTGTTTTCAACCAAGTTTAACAATTTTTTTATTTGCATTTTTTATGGAAATATGGATGATATTCAATAAGACCATGATTCAGAAGTAGATTGTAAAAGAGGACATCAGGTCTTCTGAACTTTTATCTGCAAGTTAGTGAATTTGTACAAGTACAGTTTAACTGAAGCAAAGTATTAGGGTATTTGCCAGGGACCAGAATTTTTTTATCAACATATCAATTTGAAGGCTGTTTCTGGACTATAAATTTTATTTAGGCCATCTTTGAAATATTTTATGTTTGTTTGCCCTCTCCTTACTAGCTGGTTAAAAACGCCCTGTCCCAAAACTGTTTTTATAAACCTCCAGGAAATTATATTTTTTCCTGTTTCCCTAGTTTTCTCATCCTGTCAATGTGTAATTATGTATGCTAATATTTTCTATGATAAAACTGTTCCCATCTAGCAACTGACTTAATTTTTTAACCCTGAGTTTGGAGAAGGCAAACAAACAGTATAATTATTTAAAAGAGGGCATTACTGATTTCAAATGAATCTCAAAATGTTACATTCCACTGTTACACCTAACTTAATTCCTCTATCGCACTAACTACATCAATTCCTCTATTAACCAACAATTTCATAAAATTTATTTTAGGCTGTTATGATATTAACAATATTGTAATGTTGATTATTAAGTTTTGATTGAAATTCTCATTGAACCCATATAAACATGAAGTAGTAAGGCATAACTACTGTGAACACAGCCACAACAGAATCGGATTGGTTCTTCTTTAGGCCATATAAAATTAATCTTTAGATTCTCATCCCCGCCCGCCCCTCTCAAAATGTCCCGCCCCGATGTTTTTTATGTTATTTTCATGTATTTTTATTCAGTAAGAATTAACAATATTGTAATGTTAATAAACTAAGTAAAAATAGACGAGTAAAATGACACCTGGTCAAGTTATATATAACGATCTCCAGCTGTGTGACTTTGCTTTGAAATAAACAAAATTTGACAGAAATTTTCATTAGAACATTTATATAGATTTTGCAAAATAAAAAGTCATGAAGTTCAGGGTGTGCCGTATAATGTACTTGATAACTTGTTAATTAACAATAAATATTTAATTTTTAAAGCAAAAATTTTCTTTAAATATTTAAAAGAATATGAAAATATTCATATTTCCATTAAGGTAATGAAAAAAAATGTGTACGGATTGTTTTGTTGATACTTAGGCCTATATATAAATTAACAATTATAAAAAATAAAAAATAAAATCCGCCCACCCGCCCCAATTTTTTAGCATATTAGGATGAGAATCTAAAGATTAATTTTACCTGGCCTTATTTCTATTTTAAGCCAGAGTATGTTACATATAAGCATTATTTTTTGATACATAAATGAAGTAAAATATATTCAATCAAAACTCTAAAAGAAAACATCCAATGTAAGTTGTATTTAGTAGACCTGAGAAGACAAAAGGGAAGATCATTATAGAATTCTCTCTATAACTTTCCATAATGCATGTACATCGTTTTTAAACATCCTAGCTGTTACAATTGTAAATGCATCAGTTGAACAAGAATTTTTTTCATTAATTTTTATCCAAAAAGATTATATTGAAGGTAAAGCACTTTGTTTCAGTAATTTGTGTCATATTTTCTGGGAATCATCTTTTTCTTGCATTCAATGGATACTCAGCAGTCTTTAATTAGAGAGAATTTTTATAAAGATACTTAATTAAGAAATCAATGTATGCCTTTTTTATCAAGATAAAATAGACATTCAATTAATTAAATGGGAATATTGTCCCATTATTGTTTACAACAGCCCAGTGTAGCAGTTAAATCAGGAGGACCGCCATTTTTATTTTCTCGTATTCCAAATATGTCTCAAGAGATGTACAACATAGAGAATTTTACACAATGGCTTGCTTTAAATAAATGCAAACCTTTTATTGATATTATAAATAGATTATAACTAATTTTCAAAAGCTTTATATTGTAGCAAAATGAAAAAATAAGAAGATTTACTGTATGAGGAAGTGAAAAAATCCAGAATAACATTTGATAAACGAGAAGCCCAAGCAAAAAAAAAAGATCAGATTGTTAATTAAGGAGGATGTTTTTTAATTGTAATTGTTGTGGTTTTTCTCTAGCCCTTCTGGAAGCAGCCTACATTATAATCAGTTGAGTGAGTGTATTTGGTCTGATATGGCAATGTCTGATTGTGTTCCCAGTGTTACTATATAATTATATCTATATACTATTAAATTCTTCCTTTTCAAAACATTCTTCTGGTTTTTTTTTCATATTGAATTTGAATGATAAATAAAGGGTGTGTTTGATTGTGGTCAATATTCAGCAATTTTTTAAAACAACTGTCCAAAAGGGACAATTACTCCCTGCTGGGTTTTTCAGAGAAGGTGCCAAATACGAATATTTTATGAAACAAAGAGGTGTTCACAATTTGCTGAAAATTTAGAGTGAAAATATAAGTACTCATTACATTTTAAATGAATGAAACCAAGGTGCAGCCTAAAAAAATATACTATAGATATGCATTATGGACTAGACACAAATTATGAATTTTTCTCTTTCAGTGACCTTGAACTTGCACAAATGACTTTGGGTCAAAATGATATGACACACCCTCAGGTCAAAGCAATCTTTGTGTAAAATGGGAACTCACAAGGTTTATCCTAAAGAAACGTGGACGGAAACAAATTATGAAATTTTTCTTTCAGTGACCTTGAACTTGCCCAAATGACCTTGGGTCAAGGTCATGACACACCCTTAGGTCATGAGCAATCTTTGAGTGAAGTAGATTCAAGTTAATCCATAAGAAAGATACGGACCAAACATGAATTATGAACTTTTTTTCAGTGACCTTGAATTTGCCCATATGACTTTGGCTCAAGGTCATGACAAACCCTCAGGTTGTAAGCATTCTTTGTGTAAAATGGGAACTCACCAGGTTTATCCATAAGAAAGATATGGACATGACACAAATTCTGAAATTTTTCTTTCAATGTCCTTGAACTTTCTGAATTAATAAGTCATGACACGCCCTTAGGTCATGAGCAATCTTTGTGTGAAGTAGTAGATTCAAGTTAATCCATAAGAAAGATATAGACCAGACATGTTTGCACAGATGGACTGACGGATGGACAGACAGACAGACACGGTGATTCCTATATACCCTCCTAACCTTTCTTTGTGGGGGGTATAACAGTAACTAGCAATGTAGATGTTGATAATTTGGCTTTAATTTTCATACATCGTTAATAAAAGCAAAACTTTGGTGGTGGTTAATTTCTAAAAGGACAAGTCTCAAAAGGCGTATCTGTGGTCCCCGGTTACTCGTCAAATTTCGAACATATATCAAAAACTTAAAAATTAAATCTGATTATTAACTAATGTCTTTATTATATGAGTCATCATCTAAAAATGTCAAATAATAGATATACGCAACATACAGAGCTGTACGTATGTTGAAATTGGGGTCCTTTGATTTTCATGAATATCAAAAGAAATCACTGACAGGTACACACTTTTAAGCTTTCGTAAATACTGTGCACAGGTTTGTTTAGAGTCAAGTTTGGTATATAATTTATTTAGATTTGGACCCCAAGTTAGATACCCATTTCTATTTTATAAAAACCAACCTTTTGAATTGTTTCATCATCAAATGAAACAGTGTAAAATAGAAATCTTAATTAAAAAAAAATATTTAAATAAAAACAATCGACGTATGAAAGTTGTGATTCTTGCAGAGTGATGCAAGGTACTGTATACAGAGTTTTATTACATTTTTACCTGTGAAATACTGTAATTTTTTCATTGAATAAAAATGATATCCTGTCACAGTGTGAAAGGATATCAAAATGATATCCTGTCACAGGTGACGAATATCAGAAGTGCGGGAAAACTCGATTTCCCTTCCCATAACGAATATTGCTGTAAAAAAAATCTTCCTTGACCTAAAATAAGATAGATGGAAATAAATAAACCATTCTGACAGCGAATAAAACTGTCAAAATTAACAAAATATGTTGCTAAATCCATGTTTACAGTGTTTTCACTTCACATAGCTATGACGTCTCAACCGCTCAACTATGACGTCACAAGCCTATGACTGTAAATACAAAGAGACAGAGGCAAAGGAAAAATAAAAAAAATTTTTTTAAATGTAATAAACAGAAAATTCAATGTTTTGTAGTTGAATATGGAATTTATTTCACTCGTGAGACAGGATTTTTTTTATATTTTCACACGTGCTTTGCACTCGTGAAAATATCAAAAATCCTGTCCCACTCGTGAAATAAATTCCATATTCAACTGCAAAACATTGAATATCCTCTATATATTTGCCCTTTCACACTTGCAAAAAATATTGCCCCATTTTAAATTCACCCAGACACAGTTCTGTTTAAGTATACTGTTCCTTACATTCATCCCATTTTAAAGTTGTTAAATTGTGTCTAGGGCAAAAAATTCATTACATACAGTGTCTTCTGCTCCAGGATTGCTCAATATACTACATGTATGTGTTCACCAGCAATCCCTGAGGCTGTTCATGCCAATTTTATCAGGCAATATAAGCCACAAAGACAAGGAATCAAAACAAACCTTAGTCTTGAAATTCAATCAGTATTTTGCAAGGATGCAACTCTTGCAATTTAAATATTTTGTCAAATATACAGAGAACTATTTAGCCTAATATATGTTGGTATCTTTTGGTTTCAAGATGCTTTTGACCACATACAGTGTACAACAAAAATAAAAATACAAGAATGTTCACCTTGACATTTATTGTAGAATAAAATGATATATGTACATCCCTTTTTTAGCACCATTTAAAGTCTCTCAGAGATGCACAAGTGAATACATTCTTCTACATGCTTTAGAATATGACTTAGAAGCAAGTTTTGCAATCAGAAAATTGGTATGGACAATAAACAAATGAATTTATAGTAACAGTGATTTACAAAAACGCATCAGATCTATATATCTATGAAATATGCTTATTGTGGTACTTTAAAATCT
Organism: Saccostrea cuccullata; assembly: GCF_032062105.1. Taxonomy (NCBI): domain Eukaryota; kingdom Metazoa; phylum Mollusca; class Bivalvia; order Ostreida; family Ostreidae; genus Saccostrea; species Saccostrea cuccullata. The sequence continues at coordinate 1,566,947 of NW_026920828.1, read as the reverse complement.
TTATCGTGAGACTGAATATCAGATCTCAATAAATTACTATCTCAAACATACAGGTAAAAAAAAAACACCTTAGGTACAAGTAAAAATGCATAACTTCAATTTATTAAATGCAGTAGGAGAGTTGTAGTTCTTGCACATAAAATTGTTGCAAAAACAATGCTTACAGCAATAAAATATAGTTTTAGCAAAAAAATAGTGACATAAATGATGATTAAAACCTCAAAAAAAAAAATCTCATCTTTTTCTTAAGCACAAAGGCCTAAAGTCATGTCATCTTGCTAATAAATTTTGGCCCTTTTTATGGATGTACAAAAACCATATAATCAGATACATTGTATTGATATTCAGGGTCCTTCCTTTTTCTAAGCACTTGTATTATGGATAAACTTTAATATTAATCTTTCAATGTGAGAGGACCTCATTGAATTTTTCAAAAAAATGTCCAGCAAAGAGATGACTAATAAATTCTGTGGGTGAACAGATCATTCATGCTTCTGGCTTAAATATGCAAATAATATTTTTTTCTTGTGCAACAAATAACAGGAATGTTCATTTACCTTTGGTCCCATAATCACATGTACTTCAAAGAGTAAGAAATAAAAGTGAAAATTCAAAAAGCTATATATATATAGCCCTTAGTTTTTATCTTGAAACATGACATACCTGTTGACTTATTTGTGAATTTAATTGAACTATTCATGGAAAAAATCCCTCCATTAGAAATAAATAAGTATACTTTCTTGTCCGGAAGGCATTTGAAGGCAATTATCTTCTAGCAATACTATGACTTTAAACACTAAAAAAAACTTTTCATAAACAAATACAAAATAAAAAAAAATTCCAGATCTTCACTGATGTAAAAGCACAGGGTGTAGGTGAATATTTAACCCATGATCCTTAGGAAATGTACACACAATCAGCAGTAACATTAAAAAAAAAACATTACAATTAAATCTTGTCCACACAGTTTGACAAAAGCCAGTGTATAGAAACACATTACTCTTTCTGTGGTGGCAAATACAGCAAAAAGTGAATGAATAAATGTAAATAAAAAACATAAAGGAACACTTTATTGCACTTGGAGTCAACAAGAATTTGATGCAGTGCACCAATTATGGTAGAGTCTGGAGTAATTCCCCCTTGTTAGCTGTAGAATTACTTCCCTTGGCCGTAGAATTTCTTGTTGAGGAGGAAAATGAGAAGGTTTACATTAACCTTGGCGTCGTTAAATAGTTCTATAACGGCAACTCCTTCATACTGAAGCTGTAACAAATCCTGAAATATATAAAATAAAAAATATGTAGCTCTTCTTTGCTATCGATCATTAGCATGTTGATTTACTAACTTTCTTTCAAAAAATCATTAAACTCTGTCATAACTTTTGTGAGACAAATACAAACAGAATTTTCATTTTTACAATCTTAGAAAAGCCACTGCCAAGCAGAGCATCCCCTCACAAAAGACAAAATCAATCCCAAAATAAACTGTTATTTCCATTATACACAAACTCACACACCCACTTACAAACTCACAAGCATGTTACTTAATCGCTTCCAGTTATCCATGTGGCACAGAGTAAGGAGCTGATCCTTACACCTTGGGTTCGAATCCACAGCAAGACTTGGAGACCAGTCCTTAGACTGAGACATTTGAACCAAGGTTCCATGTCGTAGAAGGTGTTGGGATGATAAATGATCCCCTATTGCTCAATGGCCGTAAGTGTCAATCATAAGGAGACACCATAATTTTAGCCGTCCACCAACAAATTATGGTGTCTCCTTATGAGTGAAAAATGTTCTCAAGTGACAAAAAAAAAAAAATCACCCCCCTCGGCTCCAACGTCATTGAGAGAAGATGAATAAAACTTTCATAAATACAGAGTAACTTGTGGATGAGAGCACAAGCGGGGACAGGATCAATAGAAAAAGGTCTCTACCAGACTCCTCTGTATCATGTACAGGAGTATATATAAAGTTAATATGAAGGGCTACCTGGAAGACTAGATCAATCTTTTTGACGTCCATTCCCATGAACTTGGCCTGGACCTCAAACACCCCGGGATCAGCTGTTTCTTTGATCTCGAACTGCACATTCTTGAACCTACAAAATAAGATTCAGTTTGCTTCATATTATCAGATTAATATTGATAACTTGATTAAAGTCTGCACTTCTTAATTAAAATGTAATTTATCTCTGCATTTCTTACTAATTAGTTATGATGCAATTAACCTCTTGCATTGCTGATTAGTTATGATTTAATTAACCTCTTGCCTTACTAATAAGTTATGATTTAATTAACCTCTCACCTTACTGATTAGTTATAATTTAATTAACTTCTGCATGACTTACTGATTAGTTGGCAGGGTTCCTATTTCTAAGATGACTCCTTTCTCGTGAAGCCTAGCTGCACTATATTTCAGAGATTCATAATGTACCTTCTTCTCCCCATCCCCTCTTCTGAATAATCCCTTTGACTTTCTATTGCTGAAGAACATTAGTTGTCACATTATAGGAGTAATCTATCAATCAATACCTGAGCTAACAGTTTTATAAACCAGGCCCCCAAATCATAAAGTGAGAACAGACTTGAGTCAAAATTTCAAATTGATATAACTTTTGAAATAATTTCAATAATAAAATAAAATTTTCAACATATGTTTGAATTGAAGTATTTTGCACAGTTGCAAACTTTTAAGATAATACATCAATTGGAATTGACGATATCAAAATTTTGACTAAATGATATTTTCTTACTTTGCCCTTTGTTGCAGATTTTCAATACATTTCTGGACGTAGCGATTATAGTAGTCGATCTGGGATTCATAAAAGGCCCGCTTGGCCTGTAAGCTCCTTACGGTTTCTCGAACTCTCATCAACTCGTGTTTACGACTGTTCCTGTACCGTCTTTGGTTTCGGATGTCCTGTTAAACATTCAACCCATGTAAAATATAATTAGTATGCAAGAATAAATCTTACAGAAGATTCAAATTTTGCACTGTAAACATTAGGTTATTGAAATTGCTACAATTATATATTGCTAAAAATTTATTCTGCATTAGAGAATACTGTCATCTTTTAAACACTGTAAATATATATCATAATTCTTCATCATAGGTGTAAATTTTTTTTTCTATTTTTGAACCTGTGTGTTTTATCAAGTTTTACTTCTTTTCCTTAAACTCTACTTGACACTTCCCTGTGCAGTCACATCAACCATTTCCTGGTAACCATAACCTGGCCTTACTATAAACCTATAGTTACATGATACTTACCTGTGCTATCATGTTCACCATATCTTGGTAGCCATTCTTCCTGGTTACCATCTCATTCAGCTCCAAGTTTTGTAAGTTTTTCTTGATTTTTGTTTTCATTATCCCAAGAGGCAGCCTAGGAGGTAAGACACAATACAGGAGTGGCTGGATTGTGAATCATTTAATTGATTAAGGTAAGATAAAGTTTGTTGTCAGTAAGATAATTACCTGTATACTAAACATTGTAACAAAAATGTATCATCTATTATTTCAATTAAGACTGAAAAATAAAGGTAAACTACTATTTAAACTAGAACTGTCCAATAGGGACAAATACCCCCCGCTGGGTTTTTCAGAGAAGGTGCCAATTCAAAAATACTTTATGGATCTAGAGGTGTTCACAATTTACTTACAAAAATTTGCAGTGAAATATAATTGCTCATCATGTTTCTTAATGAATGAAACAAAGGTGCAACCAGATGAAACATCAATACTAATACATTGTAATTCCATTGTAACAATTTTTTTTATTTTTTCATTTTATTTTTTTTTATTTCTGCATTAAAAAAATATATTGCAATTATGTGTTATGTCACTCTGCAAACTGATTGTTAAAAAAAACCCATTATACAAAATCAAATTAATCTTGATATATCAATTTGAAATGCATTTTGAAAATAAAGAGCTGGTCATCCAGTAATGAAGTGCTTTGACAGAGAATAAATTACAATTAAGAAAATAAGAGAAGAGAGATCTTTAAGTCTTGTGCCTTATTCCCTGGAGATTAGATAACACACACACGCTTGATAAGAGATATGCCTTAACAACTTCCAACACCAAACTCATTAATTTATCTTTAACTGGATGCATGTCGTCATTATTCCCAAAAGACAAATGAAATTACATTATCTTCTGTGCAATGTAAAAACTGTTTTTAACACTTGATGATGTTTCTTTTTTTTAAGTTTTTATGAGTAGTTTTAAGCTGTAGTATTTTTGAACAGGTATTCTAGATTCTATATCTCAAACCTTATACATGAGCCCAAAATGAACTAGTCAATTAAAATAAAAAATAAAACCTGTAAAATGCAAAAAAATTAACAAAAAGAGTTGAAAATTCCAGGTGCACACCTTCATATGGTGAATAATAAGTGTACAAATTTTCAGATTAATCCTTGCAATAGTTTCTGAGAAACGGTCCGGACAAAACCACAAAATAAAAATGAAAAAACACCTGTAAAATTCAAAATAATAATCGAATCAAGATGAAAATATCAGGTGCACAACTTCATATGGTGAATAATATGTGTACAAATTTTCAGACAAATCCTTCCAATAGTTTCTGAGTAATGATCCGGACAAAATCTCGTCTACAGACAGACAGACAGACGGACAGACGGACATGGTGATTCCAATATACCCAACCTAAACTTCGTTTGCGGGGGGTATAACTATTATTAAGTAAAGGAAAAAAAACTGGCATTGCTATTTATAAGTTGTAATATTTTATGCAAATTCCTATTTCATTTTTTTCCCCAGGAGGTTTAGTCAAAACATAACAACGACAATCCAGGCCTTAAGATCTCCACAGATATGGTAGTTAATCCAGGTCAAGGCTTGCTATCCTGGGCCGTTTTACTTTGTAATCTGCCCGACCCCTTTTCTTACCTTGTGTCCCCTGACATGCTCTGTTGCCTCATGAGTCCCCCCTCGCTGTCTATTTTAGCTTTCTGATCTCGCTCATCTCTCTTTTTGACAAGCGCCTGATGCATTTCCTCCTACAGAACAATAATAGGTAAAACTAGAGCAAAGCTCGTTGCAAAGCAACGAGTAGGTCTTCCGTCCAGTATTGACCGGAAGTGCCGAAAATGACATAAAAAAAGAAAGCAATGAGCTGAGTCATCTCCAGTGACTTTATAATTTCAATTTTGCATCAAAAGCCTTCAAAATAAGCTATTTTTGGCTACTTCCCCGGAAGTGACGCCGTTAATTTTTATGCTCCCAAAGAATATGTTATCCAAAAACTTGTCAGAACGGCAAAAATACGACTACTTCCGGTTTGGCCGGAAGTCTTGGACGTATTTTGAAGACTCTAGATGAAGCTTGACATTTTGAACAACTTTGCTTCTTTGAGGTATTACAAATTCTCAAAACTTTTTGAGATATTAAGGAAAAATTTTCGGCCCCTCTCAGCCCTTTATTATAGGGGCCAGCCCTTTATCGTTCATATCCTTTTAAAGATCGTCACATTCTCTACAACTTTTGTTCTATATGTCTTAACAAAATATTTGTAGATGAAAAGATATCGAAGAAAAAGTGTTAAAAATTTTAAAATTCTCGATATGCCCTTTTTCGGACCATAGCGAGCATCGGCGTGCAGCACTTCCGGTAAAAATGAAATGCGTATGCCACATCTACAGACACTGCTCTATCATTGCTAAAAAAATCAAGTTTATATCTTAAGCCGTTTTTGTGTTGACCCCCTGAAAATCACTAAATCGCAAAAATCTCAAAACCGGAAGTGACGTCATCAAAACAAAAAATTATATATCAACTTTGTTTGATGCTTTATCAGTCCTGAAAGTTTCATGAAAATCAAGCGAGCCGTTTTTGAGAAATCGTGTACACAAAATCGGTAAGAAAAAAAACAATAAAAATAATAAAAATAGTGGAAAAGAAACCTAAGAATAACAAGAAGGTCTTCCGCTGAAGACGGAAGACCTTAATGAAATATCAACAGTGTATGCAATGATCTCATGCAAATGTCTCTTTTATTTCAGATAAAAAAAAACCTTTACATTTCCCTTCATACATGTATAAGCATGAGAAAATGATACTGAGAGATCGGAATCCTTGGGTTCCCTTTAATTAATGACTGAGAGTAAATCTGTACTGAATCCTTGAGCTCACTTGTACTGATAGACTGAGACTAAATCTGTACTGAATCCTTGAGATCCCTTGTACTGATAGAGACTGACCTGTTCCTCGGTGGCGGGGGTGTCTAGGATCTGTACCAGTGTGTCCCCCGTCTGACAGGCCACCACGTCCACCACCAGACGCTTGGTCCTACAGAGTACATCATTTACATAGATATAATACTGTACAAGAAAAATAATTACTATACTTAGCATCAGAGGCAATAGCAATAAATTTTAAGAATTTTCTTGCTTTCTAAAATGAAGTATTTTCTCTAAGATGACAATTCTCTGACAGAAAATGAGACTTCAGTGTTTATAACATTGTATGATGATCACCTGACAAGGAGTTGTTTGACATCTGCCTGGTCATCCTCTGGAACCTCAAACTTGTTACTGAGAGTCAGTGAAATCTCCGTCTTCCCTAACTGAGTCTGTAACATCTTCCTCATGTCCTCGTCCTCCGGAAGATCCGTACCTACACAACAGACCGGACAATATCATACACAAATATTTACTACAAAGACTCTTATCATAGCACCAAACTAAAACCATAAACCTGACTAGATAATATAGGAAAACCTCACCTTGGTCAATATCCCCCTCCCAGATGTTTAACCTTTGAACACTTACCAAGAAGTTCATCCACAGTGGGAGCTTCTTTGAGATCTTCCAGAAGTTCGTGAATCGGATCCTGAGGATCAGGGGCGATCTGGTCCTCATGTTGAAGAAGAAGCTGCAAGAAAACATGATACGTACAAAGGCAAGGTCTATAAATAACTACAATACACAGTGAAGATATGCAAAACATGATTCACAAAGACTTGCAATCAAACATTTAACATAGTGAACATCTGCTATTCAGGGAAAAGAATCTATCAAATGCCATTGGAATAATTTTTGCTAAATATATTCCTCAATGACTTTTATCAAAGTTAAAAATCAAGGTCAAAACAAGCCTGTGTAAATTCTTATCCAAACTTAACTCATCTCATCACTTGTAAGCTTCACCTAAAGTGTGTAGCTGGATAAAAGAATACTGTAACCTTGAGTCAAAATTTAAGGTCAGAGGTCAGGTTAAGAGTACCTTGTCTCAAGCATAAAATTATAGTCCACTGAAGAGTTTGGCTGACAATACACCCACGGCATTCCTTGAATTAAGGGTGTGCAGTGTTTAAACAGCCTCAGGTCAGATTATACCTAGATCTTGTGTTTTACTTCATGGAGAGAGTGATTTTTTCAAGCTGAGTTTATTCAAATAACATGGGAAACTATCCCACACATAAGTTGGTATTGACTATTCCTAGCCTTACCTGGTGTGTGTCAATGATTTCTTGGACAGAGATGTAAATAGAAGGTTTGGCAATGGTAACTATATCTGAATATTGGTCCACATTGAAGTAGTGCTCAGGTTCTGGGACACTGCACGCTTCTACACAGTATCTCCTAAAAAAGAAAACCAGGATAGAAATATTTACAGCAAAAAAACTTAGTCTGTGCATCTCTACATTTATGTATTTAATGCTATTACATGAAAAAAACTCAATCAAGAACTGTTAAATATGAGGAAAAAACAAGTTAAAAACATGAATAATTATGCTTCAATAAAGACATACTTGAATTTCTCATGAGCTTGTCGGATATAGTCATTCATTGCAGCAAGATAAGAGCTGTCCCCACCAAACTGTAAAAAAAAACACCAAAACATGCAATACCTGTTTAAATTCAAATGAGACTTAAAAAAGATATGAGAATGTTACCTATCTACCTATCCTTACTTTCAATAAAATTTTTTATTTCATTGTTTGAACAAAAAATACTAAATGTGTCTCTCTTTATGTAAATATAAAATTTGAAAATAATTGTAAGTCAATTCTCTAATACTGAGGCATGCCAAGTCACTTTTAGATATATAAGAGCTATCCAGTAAGCATATATATTGCAATTTCCCCAGGAAAATCCAGATTGCTTTGATGCACGATTTACAATTGGGTAATTTATATAAATTATGATTGAGCATACTATATCACCCTAAAGTAAGCAAGCACTTGAAAATAAAATTCTACCGAGGCAAAATCTCTCGTAAGCAGAGAGAATAAAAACTTTCATCTCCACATACATTTCTGCTACTAATTATCAGGGTTTTTTAAATATGTAAAGATAGAACAGTTTCATTATATGTTGAGTGCAATTCTATATTCAGAGGAGTAATATACTTCGAAGAAAAAATAAATGTTGTGCTTAAAGAAAATAAGGAAATGATTTTTCAGATATTATTGCCATGCAATTCAACCTTTAGCATTACAAACTGATGCCTGTGTGGTTAAGTTTTGTTTCCTGTGGCCATGACCAAAGCAAAAAATAGAGAGGGTGAACAAAAACGAGCAAAAATACATACTTCTGAATAATGTTCAAATGATGTCTAAAATTGTCAAAGTTAATGAAACTTGTCAGGATCATTTAGAATTTTGAAATTAAAGGAGTTAATTCTACAAGAAAATTTAGTAGATCGATAACCTTCATATATATACATTTATCCAGCTTCAGACAAATTTGTTGATTACCGATTGGATAAAAGCGAGTCATGTGATGCCCTAAAATTTTCCGTATTACGTCACCGTTTCCGTATTACGTCTCCGTCGAGGCGTAATATGAAAATCGGGCACGCGATTCCGTTCAAAGCGTTGTTATTGTAAATAAAAATGGGGGCTCGGTTTACCTCCCTGATATTTTATGTTGATTGTTATTGCATGGATTAAAACTTAATTTTTTCATAATATGCACAAATATTTTTTTATATTGAAAAAGGTCTTCAGGGTTTTACACAGTCAGTTTGACCTTACGGATTCATACAGGTAGTGAAATGGAAATCCTACAGCTAAAAAGTTTTGGTTTTGTGTAATCTATTTCACCCCCATCCCAGACATGAAATCAAAATTCTCTCATATGGGTCATATTCTGTAAAATTGGGTTTTACATCTTTTTCCCCAGAATCCTACAGCTAAAAAGTTTTAGATTCATTAAGTCTTATCATCACTGTAACATGACTATTGTGTTCAGTATGATTCTTATATTTTTAAAAAAGAGTGATGAAAAAAAGTTTACATCAAATAAATACTTCTTACAATGTTTAATCTGTCAGACAGTGGAATGTATTTAAAAAAAAGCAGAAAAAATTGATAAGAATTAAGTTACATGATCCAGAACTTGATATATGTATTTTTTTCTCAAACATAAACAACATGTAGAGAGAGAGAGTAAAAAAATCCTAATAGGCTGCAGGGAGAGTTATGAAAAGTGAAGACAAATCATAGCAATCTGCCCTGAACACTATATAAAGTAGTTACTTGTTACACTACCCACCCCTTTGTTTGATGCAGCAAACTGCAGGATTTTGGCCACAGAGCCCAGATTTCTTCTTTGGTCATTAGAGAGTTGTTTATCAGCTTCCACATTGATGATGTCAAAAGCATCAGGGGCCACAATGGCAGAGTTGATGTATCGGTAGTACAACAGGTTACCCACAATCTACAAAGAATTGTTCCGTGTTTGCAGTTTTTATTTCACAATAAAAACAAACATTTATATGAAAGTATTCCTCAAATACAATAAACAGACTTTTTTCCTTTTAAAGTAAAATGAATCTACTAAACATGGACCTGATGCATAAGGTACACCCCTTCCCACATCTTCAAATAAACAATAAAAATACTAGAAGGCTGACCTTGAGGACGTCTTTTTCTGCAGCCTCCGGGAACTTCTTCTCCAGAGCTGCCTTTAATACTTTTGCCATGTATCGCATTCCGTACCTGTAAATGTAACGCACTAATCAGAAAAGGGCGAAGTAATGACCATATCACTACATGTACTTCATCATCCAACACAGATCACAAAATACGCTCTGGTATATCATCTTTGTGGGAATACTGTAAGTCGTTTAAATTCCATGGTGTCAAAATTTCATGATTTCTCAAAAAGTACCATTCACTACTGTTTTAATTTCACGCTGAAAGAAATTAATTTAAGTTTCGTAAAAGTATTTAAACATCTTTAAAAACCAATGATAGCATTCACGATTGGTTTAATTTCGTGGGAAAATGATAAATCGCAAACATGGTGAAATTAAAACCATCGTGAATATTTGCCAATCTACAGTATTCTTTATACTTAAACAAAATAATATGAAGCTTACCATACCTGTATGTATTAACCTGCTCAGTACTAATGTAGACACACTTACGGAATTTTATCTAGAGAAGAAGAGATTGCGGTCAGGAATTTATCTGTGACTTCAATCAGTCGTGTGATGGACTCAGACAATAATGCTTTGACTTCTTCGTGTTTTAGAGCCTGCTCTGTAGTTACGTCGTAAGGCAAACCACTGAAATACAAACACTTCAGATACATACACTTCCAGATACAATATGAAACTTTTTTGAAATAAAAATTACATATTCTTATTAGATCTATAAACTATCTTCTCAAATTGTTGTATTTCCATCTTACTATCCATATAGACTTCTTAAGACCTTGACCTTGCCAAATTGATATTGAGTCAAGGTGACAATAACATAATTTTAGCAATCTTAAAAAAAATCTAAAAAAGTACATGTATTAACTGCTGATGTTCCTTGGTAAGTAAGTTATTCCCCATCCCCAAAGAAGTATTTTGAAGATTCCCTTTAACTTTGACCTTGGCCAAATGGCCATTGACAACCAATGTGACAGGCCTTTATAACACAAATTATATGCACTAAATAGTGCATACTTTCCTGCCTTGTATGTTGAGGACATACCTAATTTTGTGTAATTTAATACATGGCTATGCATGTTGAGACATACCCGTTATATGTGGCCTTACCTGGCTCTGCCTGTAGAGACATACCCGTTATATGTGGCCTTACCTGGCTCTGCCTGTAGAGACATACCCGTTATATGTGGCCTTACCTGGCTCTGCCTGTAGAGACATACCCGTTATATGTGGCCTTACCTGGCTTTGCCTGTTGAGACATACCCGTTATATGTGGCCTTACCTGGCTCTGCCTGTTGAGACATACCCGTTATATGTGGCCTTACCTGGCTCTGCCTGTTGAGACATACTTGTTATATGTGGCCTTAACTGGCTCTACCTGTTGAGACATACTCGTTATATGTGGCCTTACCTGGCTTTGCCTGTAGTGGCCTTACCTGGCTTTGCCTGTAGAAGTTTCTGTCTGGTTGATCCAGCTTTTGTACACTTCTACTGGGTTGGTGTTTATCTTCATGTGCTTATCCTCAATCACTTCATTTATCAAAGGGTTCAACATTTCCCTCAAAGAGTTCTGTCCCCTTTGATTTCTGTAAGAATAAAATAATCTTAATGTTGGGGTTCCTTCTTTAAATGTCAATTAAACAAGTCATTAAAATTTTAACAACTATTCAGATAAAAAAAAAATATTAAAACAAATAAGCTTATTCAATTTGATGAATTTGATAAATTAAATTGATAAGTCACTGCAACATTATTTATCTCTTAAAATAATATCCTGCTAAATGTTTTTTAAACACTAAAAAAATTCTTAACACAGCACTAAAATGATAAGTAAAGAAATTTAGTGCTCGTATTTATTACATGTAGTTGCTTAAATGGTTTAAATAATCAGTATGCAATATTTTCAAACTATAATATGTTTTGATACAACCCCTTTAACTTTTTATACACATAATTTTTGAAAGATTAGATAGTTGAATTATAAATATGTACAAAGATTACATTGTTGTGTGTACATTTAATAATAAGTGTAAACTAAGGTTGTACATTCCTAACCCCCCCCCCCCCCCAAGTGTATAATGTTAAATTCCAGTGTGTCTTTCAGTGTGTCACATTTCATATAAATATTGTCTTGTAATGTATGGTACATAAGTTAAGGCTTATAAGGCCATAATAATGCCGTTATTTGCAAAAACAAAACAAAAATTGCAAAACTGGATTGTAGGAATTTCCAAAATCCTTGATGGTAGGATGTCAAAATCATATCTTTTTTTTAACCCTTCTGCATCAGATTTGTCTTGCTTCAGACAGTTGTGTTAATGTGATTGGGATCAATTTTTGTGGTGAATTGTTGTTAAGATAATCTATATATCTTATCATAATTGAAAGTTAGGAACTATAGTACCTTAGGATTCAGAAATCTGTAAGTATCTATATATAACAGAGAAGTTTTATAGTATTGGCTGATAGAAGAATTCAAATATGTGACTATTTCCACCTGGCTGTGTTAGGGGAATAGATCTCAGGTAATCTGCAACAGAACTTGGCACAATACAACCCTGAAATAACTACTGCAGAACATGTATCCTGGTTTACAAGAACCAGAAAATAAATGCCATTTTTACAAGTTTCCATATCATTTTGCTGTCTTGACAAAATAACATGAAAAAAATATTCTACATGCAACTAATTAGTCTAAAATATCTGACCTCTTCCAGGCTTTGTTCATGATTTTGATACTTTACGTGCCAGAAAAATGTCAGAACCAGCACCATTACAAAAACTTTGAATTCGCCATCTCCAAGATGTTTTCTTTTGATCCATATTGGTAAATACTAGAAGCACTGAGCTATTGATAAATTGTGAGTTTGGCATTAATTCAGTTTGCAAGTATCTAAAATCAACTCCAGTTGGAAAAGAGGAAATTCCCAGCTTTCGTAATGGTGCCAGTTCTGTTCTTTTCTTGGTACGTAAAATATCAAAATCCTGAAAAAAGCCAGGAAAATGTCAGATATTTCAGATTAGTACTTAACAAATTATAATTAAGAATGGCAGCTCCAATTAATGTCTAAGTCTTCCATGCATGGATAACTATGCCCCCCTTGAATTTATCTAACAAAACATGTGCATAAAACACACACTGATACCCTACCCCCACGTCAGCAATTCCTCTTGAAACCCTTTAACCCATATATTTCTATGCGACTTCAGCTGTCCAATCCTGTTATGTTTTTACATATCAAAATAATGTTTAAATAAAATTAACCCATGTTTTTTTAAAAGAAACAAGCAAATTCAAAGAATTGTGGTCCCCCACTTTCGGTGTCTTTGTTGGTGAGATGTTATTTTTTATGACATATTGTGTCTAATATGAACATCCTATCATATGTCATTTCATAGAAATTATCATTGAAGTTGATTTTTTTGAAGGATGAAAACCCTTATCCTGACCGTTAAAAAGTTATGGCCAAAGTTAACGTTTTTTAAAAGTAGGTCAACTCCAAGGTCAAGATCAAAGGGTCGAAGATGTTGATGAAATGTTTTTTCACAAGTATTACATATGTGAAGCATGAAAGCCCTAGCCCTTACCGTTCAAAAGTTGTGGTCAAGGTTAAAGTTTTTACATAAGTATGTAAATCTTTAAGGTCAAGGTCAAAGTTGTTGATATCCAATGAAAGGACTTGTCACAATGAATACATATGTGAAATATAAAAGTCCTAGTATCTACCGTTCAAAAGTTGTGACCAAAGTTAAATTTTTTTTAAAAAGTAGTTAAAACTCCAATGTCAAGGTCAAAGGGTAAAAGTTGTAGGTATCCAATGAAAGGTCTTTTCAAAAAGATTACATATGTGAAGTACGAAAGCCCTAGCCCTCACGTTCAAAAGTTATGGTCAAGGTTAAAGATTTTCCATAAGTAAGTAAATCTCCAAGGTCAAGGTCAAAAAGTCAAGGTTGTTGGTATCCAATGAAATGTCTTGCAACAAGGAATACATATGCGAAATATAAAACTCTTAGTATCTACTGTTTAAAAGTTGTGACCAAGGTTAAAGTTTTTAAAAAGTAGTTGAAACTCCAAGGTCAAGGTCAATGGGTAAAAGTTCTTGGTATCCAATGAAAGATCTTTTCATCAGGATTATAAATGTGAAGTATGAAAGCTGTAGTACTTAATGTTCAAAAGTTATAGCCAAGGTTAAAGTTTTTTCATAGATACGAAAATCTCCAAGGTCAAGGTCAAAAGGTCAAGGATGTTGGTATCCAATGAAAGGTCTTTCCACAAACAATATATTTGTGAAATATGAAAGTCCTAGTACCTTCCATTCAAAAGTTATGGCCAAAGTAAAAGTTTGAAATTTCTGTGTAAAAGTGGGTCAAACTCCAAGGTCAAGGTCAAAAGGTCAAGTTTGGTGGTACCCAAAGAAAGGTTTTGTCACAAGGAATACACATGTGAAATATGAAAGTCATAGCTCTACTAAATCAAAAGTTATGGGCAAGGTTAAAGTTTTTGTGACGGATCAAAATAATGTTTAAATAAAATTAACCCATATTTTTTTAAAAGAAAAATTTACTCATTTATATATACACAGTCACTGCATATAACCCTTTAAAGAGAAAGAGAAGTTAAGCTTAAAACTTTACCCGTGCAAAATAAACACCATCATATTTATCAGGAAGATCAGGAGAGTAGCCCAACACTGATGTGATCTATATTAACATGTTGGAAGCAATTTCAAACTGCACTCAAGATAAAAGGAGTGTTACTGGTGTATGATAATTTACCTGTTAAATCCAACAATCATTTTAACAACCAGAGGATTTCCAGTGACAAAATCACTCATTTTGTCTACCTTAGATCTGAAAAAGAAATAAAACATGATGCTAAAAATAGATGACATGAAAAGGGAAATACGCTTCAATTGATTACTACCTAGGTAAAAGAATAATTATATGTCATATACAATGGTTAGCTGCAAAAATTATAATATTTCCGTGAAAAATATCAATTAACAAATTACTAAATATAAATTCTGATAAGGAAAAATAAAGATTTAACAATCATATTATAATTACGTTAAAAATACATGGATAGAATATCACCAAACACAAAGAAAACGAATTTATAGGGCTGCCTCAGAAAAGACAAAGAAAACAATATACTTCATAATCTGTGCTACATTTTTACACAAAATCTCTCACTGAATTTCCTCCCCATCTTTTTTTGTGTTTATAAAAATTCAACATGGCCAGGACAGGCTTGATAAAATCCAAAGGTTCTACAGTGTATATAGATTAAGAAAACGAAAACAACACCAAGAAAAAAATCACACACACACTAATATAGAAAGAGAGAAAATATATCAGAGGTTTAAATCCCAGGCATAAGTTCTTATAGACTTTCTATCATCAGTAAGATAATGGTGAAATGACAGAAGTTGTAATGAAACCATGACTTCTGAACCATAGTGCCTCCAGATTGACTATCAGTGTGTGTCAGCCAGTCTTGTACAAGAGTTCCAATCACACAGGGCACCAGTCATTTTTTACTGTCAGTGTAACTGTTATTGTTCTTTTTATATATTTGTATATATGAAGTTATCAACAAAGTACATGAATTAAAATACTACAAGTACAAATATTGCAAATTAAGTGAAATACGTGAACATGTAACACATCTTATTCCTTAAGGATTTCGCAGGTTTTTGTCCAAGTACTTTCACTGATATTCCTGGGCATCAATTTTTGAGGATTTAGTAATTGTTTTGAGGGTAACTTCATACATACAATTGTCATAACAGAATGTATTTTGTAACATTTTTTACTTTCTTTATGTATGAAAATTATGCTTCAGCAAAATGTTCAAAATTTTGTCAAGTTCAATATTAGGATACTCTTCAATTTATTATTTAAATCTTGTTTATTTCAATGCAGAATATTCTCTGTTTCATTTATTTATTTCACCAAATACCAGATGTATTAAATAACTTCTTTTAAGTATTTTGTTTTGATGTTGAAAATCTATTGTGTGTTGTGTGTGTGTTGGGGGAGGGGGGTTGGGTGGGTGTTGAGCCATTTCTTTATGATAAATCTAAGTGGATTCATCAAACTTTGTTGAACATTGATTTTGTGGATAGACTCAACATGAAAATTAGTGTTCAATAAATAATCATGAAATCCCAGTATATAAATGTCCCGTTTATCATGCAATTAATCAAGCTTTTCTATGTGGACTAGCACATTTGAACTGCTCTGTTTTGATTTCAATCTGAACCTGGTGTTGGCTAATGTGCACTATTGCTGTTCTTCTCTCTTTGAATTAAGATAACATTGGCATGCTAAGCATCAGGACTTAATCAGGAATACTCTGGTGACAAGATATAGCTGAACTAGAGCATGAACAGAAGAAGTGACCACTATCAGAGAATGTTACTTCTATCAAGTCTATATATTGGTCTCAATGCCATGCCTGAAATGTCTGAGAGTAGGAAGACTTCTTTAAAAATTTATAAATTATTTAATAAGGAGTATGTGGCAAAATGAATGATCTAATGTCCTTAATTAATAAATCTCTGTTTACATGTATTATTCATTATGCAACCACGACATTTATTGAACAGCGACAGTATTGTTATTGTTTAAAAATATTTATGAATCCCAAGGAAAGAAATTATGATGAATTAAAGTCTTCAAAATTATGATGAATTAAAGTCTTCAAAATTATGATGAATCAAAGTCTTCAAACTTTCAGCATCCATTAGGAATACAAAATTCAAAAAAATCACTTGATATCTAAGTATATGGTATCCAGAAATCAGTTGACTTGTCTAATGAAGTATGAAAGTAAAACACATCCACAAGGCATGTTGATACTTACATTCGACTGTAGCATTCAAATGAAACATTTACCAAAGATTAAACTTCAGTGTCTAATTGACATACACAAAATACATCAACAAAAAAAAATGAATGACATGCATCTTGCTTGTGTCATGCTATTAGTAAAAAATGAAATTAAATTAAAGGAAATACAAATGAATTTTATGACATCATATAAAATGCATGACATTATTGAATTAATTAGTCTTGAAAGAAAATAGGTGCCTGACATGATCATATAGAACATTTCCTACAAGTTTGATTTCATGTTACTTGCATCATTCTAAAACATTTATGTTGTGATAAAGTGTAATATGTTCAAGACAAAAAAAGAAAGCATTCAAATTCAACAAGACACAATATTTCTGGGTGTTATTTAACCAGTGACTTCTAAATATCACTTTGACCTGACATAAATCCTTGACATTGAAACATTCAGATCAGTTGTTAAATCTCTATAGGCTAGTCTACACAGCATTAAACTGGTCAAGATGAACTTGCATGATGTCCTAATAAAAGACTCATTTCTTATTGTGACATTTAGCTTGACCTTGACCTTTCTGACCCCCCTCCCCCTCCAAAACACTTACTCAATTTCTTCCTCCAGTGCTTTACGGAACAACTTCAGCAACAGGTATTCCTCCCTCTGATTGGCTCCATAATTAAACAGCGAGTAAATCACTGCCTCCATAAACTTGGTCATCTTGGTCTGTGGCATTTCAAAGATGAGTTTTGCGAGGTACAGGGGGTTGGTCTGTAGGAGGTAGAACAGATGTTGGTAGGCCTCCAGGCGGTCGTGACATGCCTTACTCAGCCCCTTCAGTCCTTTAGGCATCTGTATGCTGTCCTCTCGGTGCTTAGAGAGCTTCTTGCCATGGGTAACTACATCCTGTGTATTAGAGTGGTTATTACACAAATATACTATATCTACAAAGTAATCTTATACAAAATAAAGCAAATAAAATAAAGCAAACTATTAAGTAAAAATTGATGGGATTTATTCAATAATTTTAAACATTTACTTTATTCACTGAAGCATTGTGATAAAATCAGTTTTGAAATGTAATTTACTTTAAATTCTCCTACTAACAACAATGTTGTATAATCACCATCTTTCAAATTTATAAATTTTTAAAATCTTCAAAGCTCTAATAAAAAAAACTTAAAACCACAGAGATATAATTTATTGGTAAGGTGACCCCCCTTTTTGATGAGTTTACTAGTAAGGTGACCCTGTTTTTGATGAGTTAACGGGTAAGATGACCCTTTTTTGACTATTTTTGCCTGTAAGGTGACCCTGTTTTTGATGAGTTAATCGGTAAGTTGACCCTGTTTTTGATGAGTTTACCTGTAAGGTAACCCTATTTTTGATGAGTTTACCTGTAAGGTGACCCGATTTTTGATGAGATTACCTGTAAGGTGACCCTGTTTTTGATAAGATTACCTGTAAGGTGACCCTGTTTTTGATGAGTTTACCTGTAAGGTGACCCTATCTTTGATGAGATTACCTGTAAGGTGACCCTATTTTTGATGAGATTACCTGTAAGGTGACCCTATTTTTGATGAGATTACCTGTAAGGTGACCCTGTTTTTGATGAGTTTACCTGTAAGGTGACCCTGTTTTTGATAAGTAGACCGATTTTGATATCCATTTGGTCGAGATCATCTTCCAGTTTTTTAGTTGACTTGATCTCAGCCACCACCTTCTGACGGGTCCTGTGTAATTCTAAAGCAAAGAAGACAATTCTGTTACATATCAATCTTTAGCTCCCACTTTTTCTACTTGTAAATGACAAAGGTCTGAATCACCATTTGTGATTTATTTAAACTGAGGAATGCTGAAAATCAAGCTTCAACAAATCTGAGCTAATTTACATAAAATGATTTTGAGTAAGGACTCTGGGCAACTTCCTTTACAAGTCTGAAAAAAATTGAGTTGGGTTAAAAACTTCACATTATGCAATATCCTCATTCAAAATTATGATGGAGTTCTATAAATTATGCACACTATAAAGTTGTTGGTATTCTTGCAGCCCACTGTAACCCGAGAGAAGTCAGAGTCTTACCGATTTCTTCAGCATAATCAATATCACCGAATTCCAAAAGATGTACAAATCTCTGAACAACAGGTAATGGTGGGTTGGCTTCGTTCACTGAAAAACAAGAGAAAATGACAGTTATTGAGCCAGAAGAACAGTCTGGAGTTATCTACCTTAAAAAAAGAAGTCTGTACATGTATCTGTGACCATTATCCTTAAAAAACATGGTAAAAATCCTATTCAAAGTCCTATATGCTATCAAGTGATTAAAAGTTTTGATCATTACATAGAATTATTTTTGTACAGAGACTGTTCTAAGGAGCTGGGTTCTGGTGATCTGTAGACCCCAGCTCCAGTGACTTACTGAGTGAGATGTAGTCATGTCTGGCCTTGTTGGACCTGAAGTAGGATTGAAGTTTTATAACTGCTGCAACCTAAAATACAAACATCAAATCTATTATTCAATTTATACCTACTAAATTTGTGAATCTTTCAATTCCCTCTACTCCATTTGTTTAAATTTCAATTGTTTGTATAATTCTCAGATTACACAAACAATTGCTTAATAAGAAATCTTATTATTATTTTCAACCCCAAATGCGAGACATTCTATACATTTTTCTCTTGATGTGGTTCCAGGTTAATATCAAAGTCTATGATAAAAACCACACTTACATTGTCATTGAAGAACTTCTTCCTTGCCTGGAATGCCTTTCTAGCTTTCAATCCTCTAAATTGAGCTTGCAGCTGGAAAAAAATAATAAAAGTACAAATATCAGATATACATGTAATACGTAGTGAAGCTTTAATAAATTAGGTGTACCTGACTACTCTTAGGAACATTCCATGGGAGTATAGTACAACTCTTAAGTTGTATGAAAGGCCACCAAGTTTTATTTGAGCGAGAAATATCCTTGAGTTCCGCGACAAACTTTGACTCAAAAATATTTATCATCATGAACCATTTATTTTGCTTTTTTTTTTATGTAGACAATATTTCCTCAGTCGCAAAAATTAATCCTTATGGATTGATTTCAAAATGACCAATTGCGAATAAAAGATGACACGAATAATAGTTGGGTTACAGTAGTCCCCATACTGCGAACAAAAACATTAAATTTCAGTTATTAATTCAAATTTTCGCAGTGATGTTTTGAAGCAAATTTAGGTAATATTGATCAAGTGGTTCTAAAGTACTTAAACTCGTAAGTGCAGAAAGTTCACAGACACCTCTGTTCACTTAGAATTTGCCCAGGTGAGCTATTAATTGTTAACTACAGGTAGTTAATACCTTTATAGCAGCGTCTTCATTATCTCTCATGTATTTTAACCTGTCCTGGTATCTCTTCCTCTGCAGCACCATCTTCCATTTGGACTGAAATGTTATCATCAAACTGACACAATTAATCTAATAAGTTTTTACTAAACATTTACTTGATGCAATCCTTTTTTTCTCCAAGTTCGGATCCTGAATCATTTGTTTCAAATAAGCTGTTCAGTAAAGTGTAACTTATGCCACAAATATTATTTTCTTTTCTTTATCTAAAAATTTCTCCTTTAACAACTATTTTGATGATGTATACCTGAATCTTTAGAATAAGGGGCAGCTGTCTCTTCATGAAGTCCAGCCTTTCTTTATACGTCTTCCTGGCCTGGTAGCCACGGTATGTCGACTGGATTTTAACAACCAGATTTTCGTTTGATTTCAAGAAAAGTTCTCGGTCACGTGCCGCTGTCACATCAGAAATGACTCGCTATAAATCAGCAAAATCAGAGGCTGCTTGAATTATCTACACATTGTTAATGATATGAATGAATGTTACACAATCTTCATAATATGAATTGGGAAAAAAACATGCAGGTATTTCCTTCAGATAACAGTCCTTTAGAGCTTGTCTGTATTTCCTTCATGCTTACAGCACAGTAAAATTTACATCTGTTTCCTTCATGTTTACAGCCCAGTAAAACTTATCTCTATTTCCTACTTGTTTACAGCCCAGTAAAACTTACCTCTACATGTATTTCCTACTTGTTTACAGCCCAGTAAAACTTACCTCTACATGTATTTCCTACTTGTTTACAGCCCAGTAAAATTATCTCTATTTCCTACTTGTTTACAGCCCAGTAAAATTATCTCTATTTCCTACTTGTTTACAGCCCAGTAAAATTATCTCTATTTCCTACTTGTTTTATAGCCCAGTAAAACTTATCTCTATTTCCTACTTGTTTACATCCCAGTAAACCTTACCTCTATTTTCTATTCGTTTACAGCCCAGTAAAACTTACCTCTATTTTCTACTTGTTTACAGCCCAGTAAAACTTACCTTTATTTCCTATCTGTTTACCGGTTTGTGTAGTTACCTGTATTTCTCACTTGTTTACAGCACAGTAAAGCTTACACTGTACATCCTTTGTGTACTTGACTCATAGAGCTTGCCTGTGTTTCCATCTTTTTTACAGCCCTTACCTGTATTTCTTCCTTGTTTACAGGCCTGTATAGCTAACCTGTGTTTCTTCCTTTTTACAGTCCTGTATAGCTTACCTGTATATCTTCCTTGTTGAGTAGCCCATGGTCTTTGACCACACTGTCTGGGCGGGACCATTTGTACTCCTTTGTGTGTGTATTGTAGTAGAACTTGGACCCATCCTTCAGTCTGCTCATCATCCAACCACTTCCACTCTCTCCTGCAAACAAAATCAATCTTAATTTACCACATGTCACAAAAGGTATTGAACAGTAACTAAATACTACAGATTTATCATGACTATAAAAGAGATATCAACTACTGTAAACATGATCAATCATTCTTTTGAAAGCAACTGTTTGACAAAATATTCCCAACCTTTATTCCCTATAACCTTGAACCAAATGGCCTTTACCTCAATTACTCCTCCCTCATATAACCTAGGCTGAAATTCTATCTCCTCTTTTCTAGCATCCTATATTTTTTCATGAAATACCATAACATTCTTCTCCCATTACCCTGAGCCCCCCTCCTCTTTATAAGCTTTCTTGCATTTTCTTTAGATATCAACTAATTCTCCTTTTTTCCTTCTTGTGACCCCTACCCTGCTTGACATGCTACATCCCACCATTTCGAAGTTTAATTTATTTCTTTTCTCCTTCTTACCAAAAACACTTTATTTACTGAAGTAACTTTACTTCTCCCTAGCCTCAATTTATACTTATCTTGACCTTCACCACCTTTAAATACCCTCCCCTATTTACCATGCTATTTTTTCCTCTTTCCCAGCTTTCTCAGGGTTTACTTGACCCTCCCCTATTTACCCTGCTCTTTTTTCTTCTGCCTGGCTTCCTGTAGTTTTTCTAGGTATGTTCCCTTGCAGTCTGGGATGACACTGTGGATGGCCAGCTCCGGGGAAGCCATGCTCTCTAGGAGTTTGTCTCCATCAACTTCATCTACTGCTGTGTTAACATTCTCCACTCCTTCAGATACTGATAAGGAACAGAAAACATCCAAAAATTTAGCTCGATTGATGAAAAGGAAAAGATAGTTACCATGTTCAATACATGCTGACATCTAAAAATATTTGTAAATGACAAGTACATTGAATGCCTTAGATAGAAGCGGAAAAATGGTCTGAAAAGTCTTTTTTTTCCCTTAACATATTCATTTTTTTACATTTAACTCCAAATTGAGCATCTTTGTTGGCATTGTCCACTGAAGTCTGAATTTCTTCTAGCCACAACTCCATCTCTTCATGTTGACTTTTCTGAAATAAGGCAAACAACATTTATAATGAAATAAAATTATAAATCTAAAGGACAAAAAAAAAAAACCAAGGGATTCTCTCCAATAATGGATCAGACCATTGTTACTACATTGACAAGTTTTGCCGAACTTTGGACTGGACTGTTACCTCAGTCTTTTTGTTTTTCTCCCGTACGAGGAGGACGTGATAGCGGTAATCCTGGGCCTCCACCACCTCCTCGAGCTTGGCCTCGGGGCTCTGCAAGGCCTCCAAGGTTATCTTAGGGTCACCCTGTTCTATCACTTGGTTTATGTGTCTCACCGCTTCAATTCCTGTAACAGAACATATTCCATAAGAGCTCATAATGTCCCTTAAATTTTTCTTGTGTCTATACAAAATTCATTTAAATATGCTTTTCAAAATTCCAAAAAATTTCCGTGGCAGAAATAAGCATGATGCTTACGCTGGTGTTCTTCAGTGACTTGCTGGTTGACCTGATCTATACATGAGCAAATCTCAAAGTGGGTCAGTAGGTCACAGGGACTCTAAAAAACAAACATACCTTCAATATTCCTAACATCCCTTACTTCATTTTAATTTCTTTTATCTTTGTGTATTTTTTCATTAACACAAAACCTTTTATCTTTCTGCACACTAAATAATGTAAAAGCAAATACCTGCAATCATATCCCTTTTTTAAATCACTGTAAACTTATTCTTTAGCATAACAAAATGTATAAATATTTATAAATAGAAATTTTAAATGAATGTACGTAATTTAAGACATACAACCACAATAACCTACTAGAGATAACTTACATCGGATTTAGCTCGTTTACTCTCTTGGAGCAGGATTTGGTACCTATCAGCATTGGTCTCATCCAGGTTAGATATACAGGTCTCTGGATTACGGAGAGCTTCGTAGGTCCCCTCTGCATTCCCTATGTCTATAGCTTCATTAATTTTAGCTACCGATGACAGCACTGAAAATCAAAAAGGAATTATATGAAGCTGAGAAAATTTTTATTAATACAGTCCTACTACGGGTCCAGAGGCCATTTAGGCCCATGGAGATATTTGTGATCTGCATTAGTTGATCATAGTTGATTCTATAACTTCTGAAGGAGAAAAACAGTAATTCATTATTGGAAGATTAAATAAAGAAATCATAAGGCATACTTAAGACACTCAATCCCCAAGCCCTATGCCAAAATGTTATGGGGTGGCAGCTTAATTAATGGTCACTGATGAATAAATATGGAAGGTGGAAATTTGTTTTTTCACAGAAAGCTTCAGAAGAAAAGATAATAAACTGAAGACAGTCTCGTCATTGACACCACATTTACACAGAAAAGACAGTATGTATTGCGAATGTAAATAAAACACATAGCATGATCCTTTACTCTTCATTGCCATAGAAATCACCTCTAACAGCTGCAGCAATCTCGTCATAATCTAACTCCGATTGTTTCTCATCACGCATATTGTGAAACTCTTCAAAATAGAGAGCCGAGGCATAGTCGTACACGGGAGGCAGCTGGGCCCCGGGATTCTGGAGGGCCTTCAGTAATTGTTCTGCGTCACAGCTGTCTATAGCCTCGTTAATCAGCTCTACAGCTCGGGCTCCTGTAATTAAACAATACTGGATAAAAACTTAATTAAATAATACTTGATAAAACATTGTTAAAAGATTCTGGTGAATGGCTCAAAATATGAGAGGAATTGCTTCCTCCTTGTGCCAATTTGGAGTTAAAAGACAATCACAAAAAAACATCATGTAATAGTAAAAAATTTTATCTTATAGTATGGAGAGATGGTTTTATTTGATGTACTGATATGAAATACCCTTTGTTAGGAGTATGTAGTGCCTGAGTACATTGTATATACGACTCTACTATGTATATTCTTACTTTGGTATTCTTTATCGGCATCTAGGTTGGCTTGGTTGACCGCCTGCTGTATCTCTTCTTTCTCTAAGGTTACCACTTCATCGCTGTTATTATTCTGACACACAAAAAAAGGATGTCAGGTTTTTTGGGGGTTTGAAATTGTAAATTTGACAAATATTTTAATTTCAAATTCATTTCTAGCCTGGTATTCCTTGCCAAAATAAATTTTCGCTAAGCCTACCTCTTTAAAATCCCTCAATTCCTCTAGGCGCTGTATATAGTAGTCAATGTTGTCGTCCTGTACGGCTTTAATGCCGAGACTCGAGGATTTCAGATTCTGAAGGATGAGATTCCGGTCTCCTTTGACTAGAGCATCCGTCAGTCTCTCTAACCCCACAACAGCTGAAACGAGAGTATCGATCAAATTTTATTATAAGGAACTGTTCTTTTTTAAAAATTCGAAAGAATTGTTAGCAACATATACAAGTGACTCTCGATCTCTCGAAGTTCAAGGGACCGCGAGAAAAGTTCGAGAGATCGAGGGGTTCCAGAGATGAAAAAAAAAAAAAAAAATCCGGAATTTTCAGTTCCGATCGTCGAGTTTCTACTTTTACAGATACCAGAAGTATATGTAAATAATGTCATTGCACGTTTTTAATCATACTTTACAGGTAATTTACTTGATATCAACAACAATGATTGTATTTCGAATAAATAAAATGAATTCCTAAAGATTCAATATTTATTCGTTCCTATTTCATGATTACATGAAACCCGAATAGCAATTTTACTGTCGGTTTGGCTATTCCGTGGCTTGATCTGGTCCTTCACAAGTGTCCACCACATTTTTCTTAATCGTTATTCTCTCCTCGAGAAAAGAATTTCTTGTGTAATATTCCCCATACTGGAATTATGTAGACTCTGTATAATCATAACGAAAATTCATAGTCTATGGGAACTTAATGAAACGAACATCTATAAATTAATTTCAAAAAATTATCGTCTCGGTTTCAATTCAAAATAAATTGTGAATTTTTTTTCTAATTTACCCTGTGAACAATAGCTAAATAATTATAACAACACAAGGACAACCCAGGTGTAGTGTCATCTATGTAAACACCCAAAAAACACCTCCATGCCAGCCCATGGCCTTCACGATTTCCAGGTAAGTCTAGACTGCATCAATTTTACGCTTGATTGGTGTGTATACACGTGCAATCAAAACTTCGAGAGATAGAGAGTAAAATTCAATGAAATATGTGTAACGGGACCCAGGTTTTGGTTCGAGAGATAGAGAACTTCGAGAGATGGAAGTTCGAGAGATCAGGAGTAAATTTGCTTAGTTATATAGAGGAAAAACACGGGACCGGAGGTTCACTTCGAGAGATAGAGAACTTCGAGAGATCGGAGTTCGAGCCATCGAGAGTCACCTGTATGTATACTAATCATCCACTTGTCACTTTTGAAAATCACCAAACTTTGTCAAAAAGCCTTATAAACAATTAATACTGGATAGTTAATGAAAACAAGTCTCAAATGATAGTGGGAAATTTAACATTTTTCAGACTGTTTACATATACATTTGAGTATCAATTTGAGGTCTTCACTTGACAAATCTAAGTTTCTTTGAAGTACATAACTTAACTTTTTACCAATTTTGTGTTCAAAAGGACTCATTTCCCTTTCGAATCCTATATGTTTACACATTCTTTTACCTTTTTTGGAAAAAGCTCTTCAGTGCCATTACTTATACACAAGAAATATAACACCTCCTTGACAGGAACACTGGCCTCAACCTTGTTATCATTAAAATAACAAGGCAAAGACTTGAGGCTGAATTCACTTTGATACTTTTAAGACTGAAATATTGTTTCTGCCATTGAAATTTTTAACTTAGTCTGAGCAAATTTTGTTTGCATTGTCTTATATTACTATAACCTTTGTTAACGTTGTCTTTGACATCTGACTAGTCTAGAGTAGTTTTATTTACATTCTACAGTTATTCTAATTTGATTTGACCTTCTGTTGATTTAGGCTGACTTACAATTGACTTTGTTTTTATTGTCCTGTATTTTTGACATGGGCTGACTTACTATTGACTTTGTTTACATTGTCCTGTATTTCTGACTTGGGCTGACTTACTTTTGACTTTGTTTACATTACCCTGTATTTCTGACTTGGGCTGACTTAATGTTGACTTTGTTTACATTGCCCTGTATTTCTGACTTGGGCTGACTTACTATTGACTTTGATAACATTGCCCTGTATTTCTGACTTGGGCTGACTTACTATTGACTTTGTTTACACTGCCCTGTATTTCTGACTTGGACTGACTTACTATTGATTTTGTTTACATTGCCCTGTATTTCTGACTTGGACTGACTTACTATTGACTTTGTTTACGTTGCCCTGTATTTCTAACTTGGGCTGACTTACTATTGACTTTTAAACATTGCTTTGTATTTCTGACTTGGGCTGACTTACTATTGACTTTGTTAACATTGCTCTGTATTTCTGACTTTGTTTGTTTCCCTGTATTTCTGAATTTGTTTACATTGCCCTGTATTTCTGACTTACTATTGACTTTTTTTACACTGCCCTATATTTTTGACTTGGGCTGACTTACTATTGATTTTGTTTACATTACCCTGTACTTCTGACTTGGGCTGACTCACTGTGGACATTGTTTACATTGCAGTGTATTTCTGACTTGGACTGACTTACTATTGACTTTGTTTACATTGCCCTGTATTTTTGACTTGGACTGACTTACTATTGACTTTGTTTACATTGCCCTGTATTTCTGACTTGGACTGACTTAATGTTGTCTTTGTTTACATTGCCCTGTATTTAGGACTAAGACAGACTGACTTACTATTGACTTTGTTTACATTGCCCTGTAATTCTGACTTGGACTGACTTAATATTGACTTTGTTATATTGCCCTGTATTTAGGACTAAGACAGACTGACTTACTATTGACTTTGTTTACATTGCCCTGTACTCCTGACTTGGGCTGACTTACTATTGACTTTGTTATATTGCCCTGTATTCAGGACTTAGACAGACTGACTTACTATTGACTTTGTTTACATTGCCCTGTAATTCTGACTTG
The DNA here is from genome assembly GCF_032062105.1 of Saccostrea cuccullata. NCBI lineage: Eukaryota > Metazoa > Mollusca > Bivalvia > Ostreida > Ostreidae > Saccostrea > Saccostrea cuccullata. The sequence continues at coordinate 1,539,403 of NW_026920828.1, read as the reverse complement.
GACTGACTTAATATTGACTTTGTTATATTGCCCTGTATTTAGGACTAAGACAGACTGACTTACTATTGACTTTGTTTACATTGCCCTGTAATTCTGACTTGGACTGACTTAATATTGACTTTGTTATATTGCCCTGTATTTAGGACTTAGACAGACTGACTTACTATTGACTTTGTTTACATTGCCCTGTAATTCTGACTTGGACTGACTTAATATTGACTTTGTTATATTGCCCTGTATTTAGGACTTAGACAGACTGACTTACTATTGACTTTGTTTACATTGCCCTGAATTTCAGCCTGTGTAAGTAATTCATCATACACATCATGTTCATATGTCTCAGGGTCCATACTCTGCAAAATATCAAAATGGAAAATTCTGATATAATTTTACTCATTATTTAGGATTTCATCAATGACAAACACTGAAGACATTTTGACATCTGAACAATGTACCTTGTTTCTGGCGATTTCAGCTTTTGATTTTTTGGCCTCATACAGAGTAACTTGGTAATTTTCGGGAATATCCTCAGCCAGATTCACCAACATGGCAGAGGGGTTCCGAAGGGCCTTCATTGTTTCTTCGGAATCCTCATTGTCTATTGCTTCATTTATAGCAATGATGGCTGCATGCACTAAAAGCAGATGGTGGATATTTAATTCTTCATCGCCCTAGATGTAATGCAATTCTTAAGCTCATTTTCTTTTGACAGACGACTTGCTTACAGAATGATTGGTTTGAATAGTGCCGTAACTTATTATTCTGTTTTGCATACAGAATTCTGCCAGAGTTTACCTGACACAAACAAATGATTGTGGTGTAAAAAATCATTCAAAAGAGACATTGTATACATATTTAAAAATCTCAAAATTTATATGACATCAGAGTAATATTCATGCAAAAACTGTAAATATATCATTTTTATAGGACATAGTATCTTCACCACAAGTAAGCTTTGACTGACAAAAGATCCAACAGATTTCTTAGGAGAGGTGATTGTTTACTTTCCTTTGTGTACCTAAGTAATTATCCCCCTTCACTTCAAGGAAACAATACAAATTGCCCTGAGAGTTTCAGATTATCTAGCAATGTAAGGTCCCCCATTCTATCATACTAAAGGGAAGGTGTCACAGAAGAGAAAACATCTTATCTTTGACAAACATTTACACGACCGAGATGAGAAGAGCTGTTAAGTATCATTTATCTACACACAACAAAATTCAATAATCACAGAGCTTTAATCCCTCACTACTTTCTACAAAGTATGAGAATGTGTTTTTCTCTATCATTTACTGTATAAGCAGAATTTTTAGTGAGGATTTAATTTTGGCAATATAAGCGAGGGTGCCAAGATCGCTAAAATTGAATATTGCTAAAAATTAATTGCACTTTATTTGTAATAGTTTCTTTAGTGAGCTTTTTAAAATCGCTAAAATTACATCTCGCTAAAAGTAAGATACCAATTTTAAAGGACAAATCGCTAAATTTGCGTCTCACTAAAATTTCCACTTATAGGGTATTTTAATTGGAATATTCTGTTACGAGTGATTGACTTAATTAGATGATATTATTAACAATTAACAATAACTGTAATTAACTTACATGCTGCATCATCAACTGACATCTACAAAACAAAAATAAATACTACAAATAAGAAATTATTTGAAATCAGATACCCTTATATTGGAAGAATATATGCTAAACACAACTTTATCTTTGAAAAGTTTATGACTCAGACAACACACTTTACACTTGGAAAGGTTATGACCCAGACAACACACTTTACACTTGGTAAGGTTATGACCCAGATCATACACTTAACACTTGGAGAGGTTATGACCCAGACAACACACTTTACACTTGGAAAGGTTATGACCCAGACAACACACTTTACACTTGGTAAGGTTATGACCCAGATCATACACTTAACACTTGGAGAGGTTATGACCCAGACAATACACTTTACACTTGGTAAGGTTATGACCAAGACAATACACTTTACACTTGGAGAGGTTATGACCCAGACAATACACTTTAAACTTGGAGAGGTTATGACCCAGACAATACACTTTACACTTGGAGAGGTTATGACCCAGACAATACACTTTACACTTGGTAAGGTTATGACCCAGATAATACACTTAACACTTGGTAAGGTTATGACCCAGATCATACACTTAACACTTGGAGAGGTTAAGACCCAGACAATACACTTTACACTTGGAGAGGTTATGACCCAGACAATACACTTTACACTTGAAGATGTTATGACCCAGACAATACACTTTACACTTGAAGATGTTATGACCAAGACAATACACTTTACACTCAGAGGTTATGACCCAGATAATACACTTTTTTCCATGGGAGGGGATTCAAATGTAACTAATTCAGTACCTCATTAGCTAAAATTCCTCCAATTTTGCTGAAGGCTGGCATCTGAATTCCATATTTCTCCAGCTCTTGCTTCATAGCACTGATTTCCTCTTCTACAAACAAAAATCAGATTTGTTAAGTCTAGTTCTTACTTTTTTAATCATGAAACTTTTTATAAGTATCAAACTTGTATTAAAACAAAGAAATGGTATCTAATGAATTTACAATTTAAAGGGGTAAGGATATGGAGCCAGGCTTAATTACTGCAAAGAGGTCTTCTCTGACCTGAATTTATAATCTCAAAATTTGTCAGCTAATTTACCTGTAAATTGAACTTTTCCATACAAATCCTCTATCTGTGGAGCTATACCCAGCTTAAAACAATACAGACTGAAAAAAGACGACAAAAAGATCAAAGTATTATTGCATACAATGTAGGCCAGTTGCAGCATTTTAAGCATCAGTTAGTGTCCATTATCATAAGATATGGTACATAATATGTGAATATGTTTGATTCAGCAGATGTGATATAATATGGTTTTTAATTTTTGATGTCTGGGTAAACATTTCATGCTCTGGGGGTAAAAAATTGTTCATGTGTAAATTTTTATTCTTTTTTAATATCTACCTTAATCTATATTGTATAATTTGCAAAATTCGTAGTTTGTTGATGACAATATTTGTGGTCTGGCATAACCACACAAACAAAGAAATGGACAACAATAGCAAATGAATGAAATTGATTGACCCATTTTGTTTTGATTGGTTACCTGAGTGCATGGAGACAGTAGATGACCCTGGGCATATTTTTTCTGTCGTACACATCTGTTGTTTCTGGGTAAAAGATCTTAAAACAAACAGAAATATCAATAAACACAAAGGTACTATCAAACACAATGGCTTTATCAGTCTATGCAAAAAAAGGTATGATAAGAAAGCTCAAAAACATATTTATAACCCGAAGATAATACTGAAAATTTTCTTGGAGAGGATTAAATCATCAACTATGTTTTATAATAAAAGTAAACCAGACAATCATAATACATGGCTGTAAAGAAGAATATTTAACATTGGTACAGCTGTACTGACACATTGAATCCCCCTATAATTTGTTTACGTTTAGATGTGGACCAGACCACCCCCACCCAAGCTAAGCTCCTGCATCTCTAGGTGGGCAGTTGTGCCTAATTTACCTTAATTTTATACACCAAGTCAAATACAACTTCCAGTTTTTTGTGTTTGACAAAAAGTCTATGGAGACTTTGTAATGTTACCCAAAGTATGCAAGAATGGGCACAGAATGGAAAGAAAAACCATTCAACAGAAAAATGTAGAAAATGGCAAGAAGGGATCGATAGATCTATGTACACCTTTCAGGAATGCAATATTTCCTACTATAAATATGGAGAGAATGTGTGAATAATTCATTAGCCTCCTGCGTTGCCTACACTTGTCACTGTGTATTGTTTTGCGTCTTTGAATACATTAAAATTATTTTAGACACCACAATCCACGTCTCGATTTATCACAGCACAACAGAAATCTACTAAATTTAAATTATTTCATATCTGGCAGTTTGAAAGGATCAAAGCAAAAGAATTCAGAATACAACACAAAAATTCATTTTCACGTAAAATCATTTTTAAAGTCCTGGTTTTATTAGGGTTTAATTGCTTCAGCAAATTCACATTCATATGGTTCAGGCCAGACATCAATTCTGACAAATGCTTGGGAAATGTCCCCTAAAATTAAAACCAATTTTCTGGTTGTTTTTTAAATGCATGCCAACAAATATTTATTTTCTGTTTTGCCATATTTGAAGATATATAACTCAACATCCATCCCTCCTCATATCTTCAAAAGAAAAAGTCGTTTGACCATGATTGGACTTCCGTAGACAAGCCTGTGATAGCTTAAAATAGCATTTTGTTTTTGTTTTTAAATCCTTGTCAATTCTTCTTATATAACCAACGATTTTAATAACTGTTTCTATGGACGACTTCATGTACAATACTTTTTTTATGAATCTGCATACTTAAATCCAAGAATACTGAAAGGCTGTTATTTAAACCTGTAAAAATGTGCTTATCTTAACTTCAACTTCTGAACGTATTTCCCGGTGTCTAAGTGAAGATGGGGGGGGGGGGTGGGGAGGAGGCTACAAAATTATATTAAGCAAGACAGAGGACCAAGATGTCAGTACCCGACTGTACGTAGACTGTACGTAGACCTACTTCTAGAAATCTGTCTCTGTAGTTTGATAAGACCTGTTTAATATTTTATCTATATTTTTTTATTTTTCAATACAAACCTGTGGTAACCCCACTTTCTCCATGGCAACAAACCAATGATTGATATTATCTGTGTGCCGGAAATGCAGCCCCCTGGACTGTAAAAAGAATGTACCAAAAACTATATTATCAAAAGTGAGTCATTGTTTAAATATGATCTACTATTTCTTTTGTTACCTAAACAAGGAAATAAATTTTGAAAGGCAACATCAAGCAGTTTACTCTCATAAATTATTTGTGTTTAACTTCTAGCACAAAAAAGAGAACACAAATAATTCATATACCCCATTAAAAATATAGCCTGATGTTTATATACACAAAGGAAAATTTACTCCAATCACATTACGAGACATACAAAGAACCCTGGGATAGGTGTTTACCTGGTATCGAGACTGATCCCGATCGTAGATCTTCTTAAGGGGCACCACCTGAGGGGCCAGAAAGTGCCCCAGTTTTGCCAAGTAGACCCCATTCCTCAGCCCTTGTTCTAACTCAGTGGTTGGTGGGAGCTCCTCATTGATACAGGCCTGTATCCAGCTGTAAAATATAAATACATCAAAAGGTTTCATTTTCAAATATTTCCTTCCGTCCTGGGTTCATCTGCAAAAAATCAATTTCTAGTACGTACATTAAAGATTCAAGTACATCATACATACTGTAAATTCCTAAATATACGCGTGGAATTAATTATCGCATAATTTCGCGAGAAGCACTGTACACGAAATAAAATTACTTGCCATTATTATTATGATGCTGAAATCAATGTAAAATCTCTTGATCAACCATCCCTTCGCGAATAATTATTCTCGCGATTTGCCGTTGAAGAGCCTATTGGCGATAATAAGTACTCGCGAAAAATAAGGAATCTACAGTATTATGTACATTAATTGGCAAATTATGTGAACTATTATATTTTTCTTTAACCTGCTTGAATTCATAAACTGACTTAAAATCAGCTAAATATACCAATAGGTTGGTCCGGGTGATAATAAAATGAACTGATCTAAATGATTATGTTCAGATGAATATATAATTATACAACTAGAGCACATGAATACACCTATATCTGGTATACTTAGAGTTTATACTTAGACCACTGTGTTTCAAATTTCGATGATCTAATTTTCCTAAATGCCTGCTATATAGAAATAACCCAGCCTACTACATTGAATGGTATAAACGTCATAATCCCAATTTCCCTCCGGGCTATTTCAAGTGATTGCTACAAGCTAATTGGATTCATAGTACTATTTCATAGTCTTGTTATGATTGCAGGGATAATACCTCTTCACAATAATAACAAAATTTATCATTATGTCATCGTAACAGTATAAAGTCTGAAACAAAGGGGAAAACAAAACCTAGTTTGGTCGTCAGATGAGATGTCAGTGATGCTACCTACATTCCCCTCCCCCTTCTATCACAGAGATAACATACCAGAGATCATGTAGCACCCAGAAATCAATACAACCTCCAGCCACGACATCCTAACATATTATACAAGATAAAGTCACTGAAATAACTCTAAAAAAAATTTAATGCTAAAAGTTGCACAATTTTCAAAGCAGAAAAAACATGTTTCTAGCCTTTATAAAATAAAGTAGAATTTTAATTAATTTAACAAACTGTTTTCATTTTTTTTTTCAAACTCTAGCATACGCTGTCCTTCTGATATCTGCTGAATTTATTTTTCATTTTAGTATCCTTTTAAAAAGATTTGTTAGAAAAATGAACTAGGAAGCCTCCCTTATTGGGCCTGATGTAATTTCCCACCAAATGGTTCCAAGGTCCAAGATTGTAGTTTTAAGTACTTTGAGAAGTTATATACTGGTTTTTCACTATACTTCAGTTTCAAATTGCATAAAAAAATTGTTTTTCCAAAAATTAAAATTAATAACACTTGCAGTAAGTACTGATAAAAATCTGGGATGATAGGAGTTGTAAGACATTTGCTAGCCATTAATGGACTACTTAACACAATGGTCTAGCTCTTCCAATGTGAGTCATCCAGTCACATTTTACCAAGTTATGCCTTAACAAGCATTAAACATTAACAAACTTGTTATTGTATTAGAGACACCTTGTAAAACTTCACATTTACTAATTCCAAGGTGATCCTCTTATTTGTCTACATTAATTACAAGATAATTACTTTTGGTGGCATTGTTTTTATCAATTTTGTCCTTATACTTCAAGCTACAATGTGTTGTTTTTTTTCTCACCGAGGTTACAATAATGTAAAATATACAATGAAATGACTGATCTGGGAAATTATCCAAACTTTTTGATGCTGAAACAAAATATAATTGTGTTGTTGATCAGTTGATATTGATATGATTCAAAAATCAAAAATGTTCTGAGATCATAATGATTTTTGAGTAATAATAAATTAAAACTCTACAAAAACATTTTTAAAAAATCTTATCTTGGTGGAAAACAGGTACAAAGATCTGCTTTGACCTTGGAATAGGAATAGTCAAGGTCTTATTAGTAATTATTTTCCATCAGCATGATCAGAGAAGTGAAGGCCTAGTAGACTGATCAATTTAAAAAAGTTAACATTTGTTCATAATATTCTGAATAGACTTTGGTTCAAGGTCATCCCGACTCAAGATTCATCAGTCAAAATTAAAGTAATGTAAATCTTGAACATTGGCTGGTAGAGCATTAGTTCAGAATCAATGCTCTGGTTCATAGATCTACCCACCAGGTAAAACGGATGTTCCCTGAGGCAGAAATAGAAACATACCAGCTCAGTTGATCAACAGTTAGAAAGTATATTTACTGTATTTGAAAAAGAAACAAACTTGGATACATGAAGCATTATAATTGTAAATTAAATATTGCAGAGTCTGGCAAACTTAAGTTAGCTATGTATTTTGTAAGAGATAATTGAGGACGAGTTTTCATCAATAATGGTAAACAAACAGTCCCTGCAGCAGTGTTGTATGCATGGTTTATCTAAATCAATACTACTACACAGCAGACTGCATTCTGACAAATTTCTGGCCCACAAGTAACCACACAATGCAATTTCAGCTTTTAAGGGAAAACTCAGGTGTATAGATAGAACGGTATCAACTGATTGAATTCTAGGCCTAACAAACAGATCTGAGATTGGAATTCCACTCTCTATTGTATAAAAGTTACCCCATGTACCTGCTCTTTCATTAAGGAGATACAACATTTTGACACATGTATTAAGTACGTTCCTACAGCTGTTCTACACCTGTAATTAACACACTGAATTTCTACCTGTTAACCTGCCAGGTCAACATTTACATTACATCTTGTTAACTACAGAGGTTTCTGTCTCGGTTTAAAACATGTTTTACAAACTCCCACTATAGTTACCACACACAATCACTAGGGGGGAAAAAACTAAATTGCCTGCGTCTTCAAACAAGCATTAACAAACAAAAGATCAGAAAGACTTAATCCCATTGACAGGCAATTTACACAATTTTCATCTTCTTCAATTCATATCAAATTAAAATTTAAAAAAAATGGACAGTACCGAAGCTCCAAAAATACAACAATCTTTAAATGGACTTCCTTTTAATAATTTGACAACAAACTTCTCCAGACCAAAAACAAGAGGCCCAGGGGCCACATCGCTCACCTGAGCAATTTGCTAGGAAAAAGCACATACCAGATCAGAACTGAAAGTTTACCGAGTTTGGGGGGGGGGGGGGGGGGGGGCTTGAATTTAACCTCCCAGGGGGCCATGATTTGACAAACTAGAATCTACACTACCTGAGGATGATTCCATATAAATATCACTAATCATGGCTTTGAAGTACTTGAAAAGATTTTTCCTATATATTCCTATGTAAAACTTTAATCAGCCATTTTGGCCCCAACCTACCGCCAGGGGTCATGATTTGAACAAACTTGAATCTACACTATCTGAGGATGAATCCACATAAGTTTCATCTTTCCTGGCCCAGTGGTTCTTGAGAAGAAGATTTTTAAAGATTTTTCCTATATATTCCTATGCAAAACTTTGATCGGCCATTTTGGCCCCACCCTAGCCACGGGGGTCATGATTTGAACAAACTTGAATCTACACTACCTGAGGATGATTCCACATGAGTTTCATCTTTCCTGGCCCAGTGGTCCTTGAGAAGAAGATTTTTAAAGATTTTTCCTATATATTCCTATGTAAAACTTTGATCGGCCATTTTGGCCCCACCCTACCCCCGGGGGTCATGATTTGAACAAATTTGAAAACATGAGTTTCATCTTTCCTGGCCCAGTGGTTCTTGAGAAGAAGAAAAGATTTTTCCTATATATTTCTATGTAAAACTTTGATCGGCCATTTTGGCCCCACCCTAGCCCCGGGGGTCATGATTTGAACAAACTTGAATCTACACTACCTGAGGATGATTCCACATGAGTTTAATCTTTCCTGGCCCAGTGGTTCTTGAGAAGAAGATTTTTTAAAAATGCCATTAATTTTTTTCTAATTCATAATTATCTCCCCTTGGAAAAGGGCGTGGCCCTTCATTCGAACAAACTTGAATCCCCTTTACCCAAGGATACTTTGTAGCAAGTTTGGTTGAAATTGGCCCAGTGGTTCTTGAGAAGAAGATGAAAACGTGAAAAGTTTACAACGACGACGATGACAACGACAACGACGACAACAGACAATGGACAAATTTTGATCAGAAAAGCTCACTTGAGCCTTTGGCTCAGGTGAGCTAAAAACTACTGGCCTTGAAAACAAAGAATGACTGCACTTAAACTATGAGAGTTGGATCCCGATGTTTTGCGCAAAATGAAATTCCAAAATTCATTAAATTTATGTTTTATAGGTATTAAACAACATCTTAAGAGCAGGTTTTGGTATATTATTTTACATGAAAGTATTAAACAATGCCGAGCGACACTAGCTTTTGAGACGATGGTCTAACAGTTTTGTCTCATTTCTATTGTTATTCATATGCATACCGGTTTTCAACGACTTTGTTTACATCAAGCCGCAACTTGGCCATTTTTCTTATTTGCACAGAATGTGTATTTTAACTAAAACTTATACATATCCAAAGGACAATGTTGGCCAAGTTGCGGCTCACAAACTAGGGTCGAGATAGCACTAAATTAACCGGTCACCGAGCATCAGCGATTGATATTATAATCACCTTACTCACATGACATTCTGCTGTTCGATACGCTTACGCTTTCATTGAAAATTTCATTGTGTTGAAGTCTCTGTTGTGACAGTATGTATCGTACTTCCAACTTCAAACTATGGGAGATCTTTGCGCAAATTTTAATAGGGTTTGAAGATAATATGTCTCTTATCTAACTTTATGCTTTCCATTAGGGGTGTTTTGAAAGAATTCTGGTATTAACAGTGTCATTAGTAAGTACATGTATAGGCTTATGTCGCCTCTGTATTATGGTCTGCAGAGCGAGACATCTACCCCATCCCTTAACATTAGAACCACTTAATAATTGTGCATCATAAAATCAACAGGATCTCTCTCTTCTCCATTTAAATTCTTTGTGCGAAAAAATCACATGTGCTAATGTTTACATTCCACAACCATGCGGTTTAAATCTCTCCGCCTATTTGCGGATACCTTAAATTCGAAAGTGGTCCCCTTCAATTTTCCGGAATTTAAGGCTTTCACGTGTTCTTTTCAATTACATTTTCTGTAATTATAGAAATATGTATGACAAAAATTCTAGAACTAAATATCAAAAGCATATGCTTGCACATTAATCGTAGCTTAAATTAGTGATATATTGTAATGTTAAGCTTATAATGGGTAGCCGAAAAGGTTCCAAATGACGTACTTAAGTGCAGTCATTCTTTCAACAAACAAGAGGCATACACTTCACCTAGACAAGACTTTCATCTAGGCCAAACACTACACCTAGACAAGACATTCATCTAGACCAAACACTTCAACTAGACAAGACATTCATCTAGACCAAACAATACACCTAGTCAAGACATTCATCTAAACTAAACACTACACCTAGACAAGATATTCATCTAGACCAAACACTACAACTAGACAAGACTTTCATCTAGACCAAACACTACACCTAGACAAGATATTCATCTGGACTAAACATAACACCTAGACAAGATATTCATCTAGACCAAACACTACACCTAGACCAAACATGACACCTAGACAAGACATCCATCTAGATCAAACACTACACCTAGACAAGAAATCCATCTAGACCAAACACTACACCTAGACAAGACATTCATCTAGGCCAAACACTACACCTAGACAAGACATTCTTCTAGACCAAACACTACACCTAGACAAGACATTCATCTAGACCAAACACTACACCTAGACAAGACATTCATCTAGACCAAACACTACACCTAGACAAGACATTCATCTAGACCATACACTACACCTAGACAAGAAATCCATCTAGACCAAACACTACACTTAGACAAGACATTCATCTAGACCAAACACTACACCTAGACAAGATATTCCTCTGGACTTACACCTAAACATCTAAATACACTACACCTAGACAAGGAATTCATGTAGACCAAACACTACACCTAGACAAGACATTCATCTAGGCCAAACACTACACCTAGACAAGACATTCTTCTAAACTAAACATGACACCTAGACAAGACATTCATCTAGACCATACACTACACCTAGACAAGATATTCATCTAGACCAAACACTACACCTAGACAAAACATTCATCTAGACCATACACTACACTTAGACATGACTTTTATCTCAACCATATACTACACCTAGACAAGACATTCATCTAGACCAAATACTACACCTAGACAAGATATTCCTCTGGACTAAACACTACACCTAGACAAGATATTCATCTAGACCAAACACTACACCTAGACAAGACATTCATCTAGACCAAACACTACACCTGGACAAGAAATTCATCTACACCAAACACTACACCTGGACAAGATATTCATTTAAACAAAACACTACACCTGGACAAGACATTCATCTAGACCAAACACTACACCTAGACAAGACATTCATCTAGACCAAACACTACACCTAGACAAGACATTCATCTAGACCAAACACTACACCTAGACAAGATATTCATTTAAACAAAACACTACACCTAGACAAGACATTCATCTAGACCAAACACTACACCTAGACAAGATATTCATTTAAACAAAACACTACACCTAGACAAGACATTCATCTAGACCAAACACTACACCTACACAAGACATTCATCTAGACCAAATACTACATCTACACAAGACAATCATCTAGACCAACCACTACACCTAGACAAGACATTCATCTACACCAAACACTTCACATAGACAAGACATGAATCTAGACCATACAGTGAAGACATTCATCTAGACCAACCACTACACCTAGAAAGATATTCATGTAGACCAAACACTACACCTGGAAAAGACATTCATCTAGACTAACCACTACACCTAGACATGATATTCATTTAAACAAAACACTACACCTGGACAAGACATTCATTTAGGTCAAACACTACACCTAGACAAGACATTCATATAGACCAACCACTTCACCTAAAAAGATATTCATGTAGACTAAACACTACACCTGGACAAGACATTCATCTAGACCAACCACTACACCTAGACAAGACATTCATCTAGACCAAATACTACATCTGGACAAGACATTCATCTACACCACTATACCTAGACAAGACATTCATCTAGACAAGACATTCATCTAGACCATTATACCTAGACAAGGAATTCATGTAAGCCAAACATTACACCAGACAAGGAACCAAAAAACAAACATCCTCAATGAACACAACCACAAACTTTCCAAAAACCAATCCAAGAAATTCATACTCAAACGCCAATATCATCGATCATACCTTATTCTAAGGCCAGCATTTTTTTATTTTTAGGTTTACGAACATCAGAATTGTGGCCCCATCTTCCCTTGGTGGTTAGGAAATAAAAAAAAAATAAAATTATATTTTGGATACATTATCGACTTTTCTACATTAATTTTTGCTTCTTTTTTTATGCTCTCCTAACAGGCTTCTTACCACTGGACACATAAAGGTTACAAAGGGGAAAATACAACCTTTAATTGTTTATTTCATCATCTACCAGTTGGGGGCAGTGATATAAATCTTTTGATGTTGGACAAAATACAGATTTTTTTTTTTTAAAAATCAATTTTTTAAATCTCTTTTAATATATTTTCATTTTTGTTTTTAATGTGTGTTAGGTAGAAAATATTCTAAAATATTAATATACTCGAGGCCTATAAAAGTAATAATTCCTTTCATAAAACAGACAGGGAGTATTCCAAAGGAGTATTGAGGAGTAGGGTGGAATTTTTTTCAATTAAGTGTAAAATAATTTTTCTGGCCGCCATAAACGATACTATATGCCTGTATATATTTGTATATTCTTGTTTTTAAATAGTTGAAATATTTTATTTCTTTAGGATATTGTTTATTTCTTCCTCAAATGGACTTAACTTCTCCCATAGTTTTATTCATTACATCTGATGATGATTTCACATGAGTTTCATCTTTCCTTTTCTTGAAGAAAAAGATTTTTAAAGATTTTTCTATATAGCTATGACAAAACCTAAACAATCTCTCTGACAATAGCTACCATGGGCAGTTTTAAACCAACTGGGATGAAAATAATTTAGGATGATTACATGAGTTACTTTTGAACAGTGGTTCTTGATACAAGATTATTGAAAAATGTCACTTTTTTCAACAAAGTCGTCAGCATTTTATTGTTCTCTTTGAAAAGGGCTTGGCCCTTTTGAATGGCACCCCTTCACCTAATATTTACTTTGTGGCAAGTTTGGTGCTGCTATGGATTGACACCATTTAAAACCGAGAAGAAGATGAAAATGTGAAATCAGTTTACGCCGACGACAAATTTGACATCGACGACGAAAAAATTCTGGACAAATTTTTTTCCTGAAAATTCAAAATCTTGAGCGGCGGGTTTGTAAACCTAAAAATAAAAAAATGCAGGCCTAATGAATGAAATGTTTTACAAAAAGGGTAAAAATGAAATAAAAGTTAATGGCATCTTTGATTTACAAACTATGTAGAACAAATAGTTGGTAGGTAAAAAAACGATGCATCATGGCCTATTAATTTTGTCTATCAATAACAAGACAATATGATACATCAAATTGTTATGAGCAGCATGATGGGCAAGCATCTGATATCTAATAAAAACCAAGGAAGTATTTACTAAGTACAAAGAAAAATTGACTGGGAACTAAAGGTTTTCATAATGGATTGAACTCATGACAGTGGACTTTTCCATCCTTTGCCATTTGTTTAACCATAAGAACTACATGTGTGAGTGCTAGGTCTGATGACAAAGCTTGTGTATATAATACAATAAATACAGTCATGTATTATCAGGAGGTCCAGCAGGATGTCAACTTCCTGCTAACCCTCTCACTTCCTGTTGCCAATCTGCAGCATAAGGAGTAACTTTTTTCTTCTATGTCTGATTCATATACTTCTTAACTGCGTAATAATTCCTCGTAAACAAAAGCCCCAATTATTTATACACATAGGGTGAATGACTTTGACTATAAAAGGTGCACTGCATATGGTAATCTTAAGATTAAATGGCCATTTACAAAATGTATAGAATTGACCGAAGCAGTAGATTTGATATGGCTTATCATTTGTATGCATTAACATACAGCCCGTGTTTCCCTATTGACATACTGCATTTACTTTCAATTCAATGGCTCCCACAATAAAGTTTTAAACATGGAAATGAGCTCATTGACATTTGCATTATTTTCACTGTTTCTAGATTGCATATCATGTATTTGGATAATTGAATCCTGTCAAGATGCAAAATGATATTTTCAAGATCAAATTATTTAGAGGTAAAAATGTTTTACAGACAACTTAAAAAAGTCAAGATAACTAATTTTTTGTCTTCTTTTTACAATCCTTGTTCAGTTAGATGAGTTTATCCATATATAATCATGTCAATATTTGGGCATTAAAATCACCTTATAACGAATTCCCTCATTGATAGTCTAAAGAAATAGCCTTAGGAGCTGTTACCTGTATATGTATGTGAATGCTTCGTTGACTTCGGACGTCTCAATAAATGTTATGTGAAGCTTTTAAACTCTTTTTAAAAAATGTTGTGATCCAATAATAAAACCACAGAGCTTACATGTATAGTATCCCCTTCCTAAATTAGACTTCAAAATATTAGTTTACTTTGAATCTTGTCTGAATCATTTATTGTTGTTTTCTAGTGGACTGGGTTACCTTTGTAAGAGATGTGAGAGATGTGAGATGGCAAAACAGGAAAACATATCCTATTACTAGCCCCTCTAACCTATGTATCTCCAATACCTTTATAAATCATATGTGTGTGTATCCTGTCTTCACATTATAATTTACTAATAGAAGATATATTGTTTCTGGTCAGACAACACAGAGTAGACAACAAGTCCTCCATCACACCCAGAGGTGGGGCCACATTAAAAATATTGTTTGATGTACTCCGACCCAAATTTTTCAAGGTGGGTATTTTTTTTTATATTCTCCATCTCTAATTATAACCATAGGTTCCTCCACTAGACTGAAAATAGGAATAAAGGTGTACATTGTCAACTAAATGGGGAGACAAACTAAAAGTGAACAACTAAATGGAGGGGGGCAAACTAGACATGTATGACTAAATGGAGGGACTGTGAATCTAGAACAGCACAAGATCAGTTTATCTGATAATTCCAACTACTCTCTTTTTAAAGGTTATGCTTAAGGCATATTCTATCTATCAAATACAAAAAAGCTTTCAATTTTTTTTATAGCCCTTGATTGATATAAAACACAAACCACCAAGGAAAAGGCCTGCTTAAGAAACAAATTTCTGAAAGTTAATTTTGGGAACCTTGTTATTTTGTGATGTCAGAAGTGTAGAGGCTACAGGTGACCTATTAGTAAATACACAGAACTTGTTAATTATTAATCATGCCAATCTAGCGGATTAACACAGTATTACTCGGAACCACAATGTAAGCCCTCAGGGAAATATTGGTTTCACCAAAAATATCTCATTCTAAATATGGACGACCCTGCCAATAAGTTTCATCTCTCTTCACTTTTATATATCTTCACATTGTACAAGAATGACAGATATTATGCAGTCTATTCATTTTGCGACCTAGGTTGTAAGGAAAAAAATAAACCTTTTCACCTAAATGCTACAACATAAAAACCTGTTATCACATGTAATTTACAATAAATATAAGCGATACACACAACATTCAATTTAGATTCAACATTCTTTTAAATTAAAATATTTTTTTGTTTTTCTTTTTTCTTTTAAACACAGAAAATTTGGAAACTTCATTCATCAAAATATTTGTCAAAATGGATGTTTGATAAATGGCTAGTGATTGAGTAGAATGAGTTATCCACTCAAAAACTGATTAAATGGCCTCCAGGAAAACTTAACCATCAACCTTCATTGCACAGTTGGTATGGGCTAGTTCACTTGCAGTAGTCTGAAAGAAAAACTGCACATTCTTTTTTGATTTTTATATTCAATACAGAAAACACTAACTTGCATATATAAATTTTATGTACAGTGTAGTTGCAGTTTTACTTACTAAAAATTATGTCATTACATAATGTATTTGACAGTGATTTTGTTTCATTAAAATTAAAACAAAACTGCAGCAGCAGAATTTTTTCTTTAAATTCAAGTTCATCTAAAAATCACATGATATGCCTGTCAGAAATATAATTCATAGTAAATAACTTCAGAGTCATGATGCATCATGTTAGAAGATACATCAACTGACACGGTTTGATGATTCTAACATCTAACACTGTGTAAGATTAAAACAGGACATGATTTGACTATGTGAAACTACAGTAGTTCAAAATGAGGTCACATTGACCTACTTTTGTGTTGTGCCATAGTACCCTGGACACACTGTGCAAGAAATGTTATAGAAATGATTTGACTATGCTAGCAATAAAATTCCAAAAGTATGTCACTGTGGCTTGGGCTTATACTAGTATAATTGGTATCTTCCACCAAGATGCATTACTTCATGAACAAGGTCTAATGAATCTTGACCAAACAGATTGAAATAAGAAAGAGTAACCAGAATGGACAGAAAGAAAAGTCTATCAGAATAAAAATAAAAATTTACCCACAGATAGACAGACAGGTGACTCATAACACTCTACCACTGCATATTGTGTTATGCACATTGACTGACAAATAAAAACCTTGTAAATAACTAAATTTGACAGAAACTTCATCAAAACCCATTGAGATGCCTTAAATGTTTCAATGAAGTTGGATAGGTCAGAAATGAAATAAATACACCCAAATAAATACAGAATAGACTTCCTTGATGCCCTTGTGATATAAACCCACATCATATCAATGTTTATATTTCATGAGAAATTTGAATCACAATTGTATATGATTATATGTCAACTTTACCTTGCCTACATGCAAAGGTAGTGTGAATTAAAAATTTTTTAATCTTTTCTAAATGAAGAAATTGAATCAGTTTTTAGGATAATCTTTTTAAAACTTGTAGGAACATTGTAGTTTAGTTCCTTTTTGATATATTTAATATTTTAGCTCCAATACATGAAATAATGTATATAATGTCTCTATGATACATACACTTTGGCCTCTTCCAAGTGACACAGGTATTCATACGCCACATTCTGCTTCCTCTGCTCGTCCATTTCATCAGCAGTCATGTGGGACCTCCCATCAGCTGTAAAGGTCAAGGTTACGATTAGGAGGTCAGGGTCACATCACAATCAACATTACATTCCCATCTTTACAGAATGGAATTTAAAACTGGAGTTTGATATTTGAAAAAAGTATCGTAAAAGAAAGATTAAGATATGGATACAGAGTAGAACACATTTGTACAAAACAATACTTATCAATTTAATAAACATTAAATATTAATTTATGTAGAATTCTGAACCCAATCACTGAATTATTAGAAATGATTTTAAAAATTCTTATACTATAGGCATTATACTATGGGATGTTTTGTGAATAGGTACACACAAAGCTTAATACAGAAAGTCAGAAATCTGGAATGACCTGACCTTCTTTATTTAAGGAATCACTGTCTAGTTAGGAGGGTATGTCAGGGCATCAACAATAGTGGGAAACATGGGATAATTTGCATAACGGGCGAAGCCCGTTATGCTTAAATTATCCCATGTTTCCCACTATTGTTGATGTCCCTGACATACCCTCCTAACTAGACAGTGATTCCTTATATTTCCATTTCATTGTGAAATAAAATTGTAGATTTAGACTTTAAAAATGTAGATAAATAGATTTAAATCACATGATGACTTCCATGCCAATTTCAATAGTCCTCGCTAACCGACGTCAAACACAAAGGCAGCCGCACGAGATTTACATGCATATTTGGCCTCCTTAGCGTCAGACACAGAGACAGATGCGCACGAGAATTGCATGCGTATTAGGCCTCCTTAGCTCCCGACCTATCGACCTGCCTAATTTACATTCCGGCAGAATTATCAAGAAATAAGCTACCCCTAACTTTCAAAGAGTTATCACAGAGAAAAAAATTAGAAATGGAAATATTAATAAATAAACAAAATTTTAAAAGCTTAAAAAGGAAGTGATTGAACCTTTTTTTTCTATATTAAAATAAAACCTATATATAGATGTATGTTTGAGTGTGTGTGTATTTTTCAAAGACCAAGATAGTTTTCTCAAGATACTGCTAAATCATACGCGAGATTTCCTGTCACAATCCTCCGACAAATCAGAGTCTCATCATCACTTCCTGATTTTTATATCCATTCTCACTTAACAAGATCTGAGAGCTTAAATTTAGATGAATAATGTATGTACTGTAGACAAACTGTCCCTTGTGCATGTTGTGTATGACCATCCTTGATGAATACATGAATATAGAGAAATCAAAGATTATCTCCATTAATCTACATCTTGAAAGGAAATAATAACTTTTGAAAAATATTGCATTAGATAACGAAGCACACAAGTTGAGCAACAACATGGTGCAAACAAAATTTTGTTTTTTAGTACTTCAAACTTAAAAATAGCAAAGTCAATCAGAGAGGGAAGATTTCAACAGTCAAGGTCAGGGGAAAAGAAGACATAAAATTAAAATAAATATTAACATTTAATTTATTCTCAAATCCAGAATAGTTGCCCACAGTGGCACAGTGGTTAGAGCCTCAGCAAGTCGCAGAGTAAGAAGTTGATCCTTACGTCACAGATTTGAATCCTATTGTGGGACGTGGAGAGGGGTCCTTCGGATGAGACCATATAAACTGATGTCCCGTGTCGCAGTAGGTGCTGTCACAAAAAAAATCGATCCTCCCTGCTCAATGGCAGTAAGTACTGAGTTCAAGACAAAATTTGCACCTCTCCACTGTCAATTGGTGGCATCTCCATTATGAATGACAAATTCTCAAGAGGAACGTTAAACAACATACAAACATATCCAGAATAAAAGATTTTGCACATCTTTTATGATACAATCAGTCAACCTAAGTGATTTCATTAGTATTTTTGAGGTACCAACCCTGTTCTAAAGATAGGTCACCTTCTTGGAACATGTCATATTAACAGACAAAACGAATGCCAATCTGAACCTTTTCAGCTAGCAAAGTTGTTCTTAAGACCCGGGGAATTTCTAAGCAGCCTATCAAGACATAATCCATGGGTTTTTCTAGTATTGCTCACTCAAACACATTTTGGGAAAGGAACCTTAGACACCCTTCTTACTTTCTTAATGTCCCATTTGCTTCATGGTTAATATTGACAACCCTGTGCTAGTACTAGACCTGTAAAAAGTCATTTATTGAGTTGGAATTTCCAGAAATTGAAAATCGAGATCTTACAGAAGACAACCTTTTTAGTACTTACTTTATCCAAACCAGCAGCACTGTACCACAGATTTACCATCTATCAGAGGTCCAAAGGATAGGCTTCTTATCTACTTTATCTACCCCATAGATTTACCACCCATTGGAGGTCTAGACATTTCTTACTATAGCCACTGTCTACCAACCCCCGTGTACATGATGTCTACTCACCCAACGTCAGTGTACATGATGTCTACTCACCCAACGTCAGTGTACATGATGTCTACTCACCCAACGTCAGTGTACATGATGTCTACTCACCCAACGTCAGTGTACATGATGTCTACTCACCCAACGTCAGTGTACATGATGTCTACTCACCCAACCCCAGTGTACATGATGTATTTAGGCAGTGTTTACCCACCCAATCCCAGTGGACATGATGTCTACCCACCCAACCCCAGTGTACATGATGTATTTATAGGCATCAACTACCCACCCCACCCCAGAGTACATGATGTCTACCCATCCCACCCCAGTGTACATGATATCTACCCATCCCACCCCAGTGTACATGATGTCTACCCACCCCACCCCAGTGTACATGATGTCTACCCACCTCACCCCAGTGTACATGATGTATTTATAGGCACTGTCTACTCTGAATACGGACAAAACATCATGCTGATTGATACATTTATAGGAGTAATGTAACTGATGCAGACTGGAATACTAACAGGGGACGGGTTTAGATTGGTTTGTAGTAAGGCGTACTACGGATGTGACCACTTCAGCTATGAGACTGATATTTTGTACTTTGGTCATGTATTGAGCTTAGTCACCGACATTATAGGAACATGTTTAACAGTTTTCACAGTATAATTTTTTGCTTTGTAACTGTTCAGTATACAGCTTGTCTGGACGTATTGTAACACTGCATATTAATGAACTAGACTGTACTCAGTGACAAGTACATTAATCCATTGTTATGTGTTCTATTCTAATGAAACCTGAACTCATGAATACTGTGAACAATTTATATTTTACACATCATTTAAATGCTACAGATTGCTATCTGGTGGTCAGTCAGAATTTATAATTAGGTCAAAGTCTTTAGCATGTTTAGATGATAGACATAAGCTCTTCTGAACGCTGAGCAGAAGACATGGTCGAGCTGAAAACTTTAAAACAGTAATACAGAACCTAGCCTCATCAGGATCAAGGGGTGCATGGACATACTTACCATGCTTACTTTGATCAATCCATATTTTTCAAGACAATATAAAATTTTACTTTAAGGAAAATGAGCTTTCAAATTGGATTGATTCTTCTCTCAGAAGAAAATATTACCAAAAAAAGAATTGAATGCAATTTAATTGTTTAAGTGACCCTCTCAGATATGTTGCTCACAAAAATGGTTCCAAAGCTGGCAATATTTGTAAGGGATGGTCTACAGATTTTTTTGTTTATTCTATTTTAAATATTCAGTTTACAAGTAAGTATAGAAATGCACAATCGCAATAATGCAAGCACTGTTAGGACTATAAAATTTCCTAGTTTTCAAATTGAAAGGGGGGGGGACTTAGGAGGACTGAGTTGGTATAGACCATTGCAAATTTATATGCACCTTTCCCTTTGCCCCTTCACATCTCTCTAATAATGATGTTTAGTTTATAGAAAAGGGATTATTTCACAACATATTTAATATTCCACACCAAATGCATACAACCATAGCTAAATCAAACAATATTTACATATTAATTATCTATCGCATTACCAGGATGTTAATTAGGTAAAGGATATGTCATCAAACTACTGCGGTGTGTATCGAAACTAACAGGATGGTCAATAACACCATAGATTGTCCAAATATTGTATACTGATCAAATGACAACTTGTAACTCATACATACAGATTGAGAAATTAATAAATAAAAATAAAAATTACCACGGGAAGAGCGCTTTGATGACGTGCCGTTGTTTGAATCCATTTTCAAATTGGTACTAAAACGATCCAATGACGTTATATTCCTAAAAATCACAAAATCATTTTTCTTGTGACATTTACACTTTCATCATAACACACATGTCAACATAAACTGCTAAAACACTTCCTCAAAATTTCCTGTGCCTCTCTTGAAGTGCGTAAACTTTAAAAAGATTTAACTCAGTCGGTAACAATAATTCCATTGCCACACATTAATAAGATTTTTAATTTTTCTTCCTTTAAAATCCCTACGACTTTTTAGGGCACCTGTTTGCAAGTTGAACGAGGCGCGATCGACTGCTTGCGCGGCAATGTTGGTTTAATTTGACCCCGGTTGACCTCAATATTCCCTCTTACCGCTAGGGGGCACTTCGGGCACATTGTTTACAAATGGCGACGACGTAGAGAATATTCAACAAGTGGAAAAAATTGATTATCAATATTTTGCAGGTAAAAGTTAATTTGGTGTCATAATTTAAATAGTGTTATTTAGATGTATGTGTGTTTATCAAAGTTTGTAAAAAATTTCAAATTAATGACAACTTTCTAAGAATTGAAATATCATGTT
Organism: Saccostrea cuccullata; assembly: GCF_032062105.1. NCBI lineage: Eukaryota > Metazoa > Mollusca > Bivalvia > Ostreida > Ostreidae > Saccostrea > Saccostrea cuccullata. Next base: position 1,517,293 of record NW_026920828.1, on the reverse strand, counting down.
GGTGCGTTGCCAGGAGAAATGACCACAAAAAACTGTAGAACTTCATCAATATTTTCTATATTTCTTTTCAAACATTCTGATAACTGTGTGATTAGACATCATTTCGACATATTCATTACATTGATATGAATTTTATATTTATTTTAATTTAAATTAATTTTCATATTTTAACTGTAAGAATAAAAATAAAATTGATGCATTTAACTGAATATTAAAGGAATAAAAGTTAAAAGTATTGGAAGTGTACATTATCAGGGACCTACATACTAAGTATATAGGTCCCTGACTTTATTAAAGATTTAGTAAATGAAATTAAACAAAATTTATATTTTTTATCATCTATAATAGATCCTTCCTGTACTTGCAATGTACTACATGTAGTCACAGGCACTTGTCTTGTATACGGGATAACCCCTACTTATATTTACCACAAGGTACCTAACTCAATTTCAGACATCCCCACTTCCAGTTTGTATTTTGTTAATATATTACTTATTAACCTACTTTAAATGACATCATTCACTTCAAAAGACTCTATTCTTGTCAATTAAATCATTTCAGAAGTCTCTGGTTGAACCTCTTTATCGAAAACCACTCAGTCATTTATTCCTCAAAAATTACATAGATACATAGTAAGACATCTTCTAAGATACATTTACTTCCAGTTGGGGTTATAGATGCAGGATAAAACCAGAGGCTTCCGAGTATTCCATTCCGAGGTTTCTGGTTTTGTCCTTAATCTGTAACCCCAACCGGAACAACTTGTATCTCAAGGAAAGTCTTAAAATGTATTCAAGGAATAAATGCATAGTTTATGATAAAGAAGCTCGACCAGAGACATCTAAAACATTGTTATTGACAATTAAAAAGTCCCTTGAACCGTACGATGTCATTTTAAAGTAGGTTAATGATTGATTCATTATCAAAATATGAGTTTGAAGTGGGGGTGCCTGAAAATGAGTTAGGTATCTTGTGGTAAATATAAGTAGGGGGCATCCCGTATACGAAACAAGTGCCTGTGCATGTAGTGCATGTTTTCCTTTGAGTATGAAAAACGAATGTGTTTCAGGAAGTATAAATACAAAATGTTTTCGGATAAATTGAATTTCATATATACCAGTATTATATAAATACTTAAGAAATTTACCATTGGTTTGATATTTTAATTTTTTCAATCTTAAAATTACAATATAAAAGATGTAAATAGTGTTATTTTAACTCCTGTGGTACACAAAATCAGTTTGCAATATCTGTAAATTTGCTACAGCAGAGCTCATTATAACTGGAAAATATGGAATAAGTAAACATTTATATACAAATGTATCCCTAAATTCACATATGTTTTTGTACTAGAGAAGTTTCATTGTATGAAAAATAATTTAATATATAATAGGTATAATAAATACAAAGTATTGTATGAAATAATGACATTCGAATCTCAGAAAATGTATAGGCAAGTAGTTATACAGGTACATTTGTCAATGTGGGAGAACAGAATATCAAGCGAGCACCACCAGTTTTCGTACTTGGCCAATATTTTTTTTTAGCTTATCCTCCTGTAATTTCAGTTTGCCCTCTAACACTCTCTTTGCATTTGATATACTGTCATGTACGGAGGTGAACCCCTCCCTGAACTCTCTCTTGGCTTTGGCCAGCTCTTCCTGATGATGTCGAGTATGCGTCTCAAGTCTGTTCACTATTCGTGTCTCTACTTTCTGAAATTGAAATTATTATTAATAAATTTTAGTTAGTATGATGAGAAAACTGGTGATTAAAATTCAACATAAATATAAAGCTTTTGATTCAAATAATAATTTGCTCTTGTTTAAATTTATTTATTTTTGTTTGTTATATTATTTATTTTTTGGAAGGATGGGGGTATTAAATTCTTAAACATTGTTATTGTTAATAGTGAGAAAATTGTTAAATGCATGATTTTTTTCTTTTTTGTTCTTTGATACTCTAAAAACTACTTTCCTTATGCCAAAATATTTAGATAGCTTACTGACATTAACAAATGAGGTACCAGAGTACTCATGTATTTTAAATTAAGCTAAATAATTTCAAATACGTATGATATTTGATGTTCATACATCTATAATTAATAAGAAAATTTACACTGTGCTGTGAAAAGGGGCTTAACTCATACTTACCTTATTTATTTATAATATAAAGAGTGAGGTTTTAAAAATAAAAATAACACCCCACCCCCAAAAAAGAAAAGAAATAAATTAATTAAATAAAATAATTACTTAAATAAATAAATTGAAAAGAAAGGAAACACAAACAAATTATAAAATAAAGAAGAAAAAAAGAAATATTCCCAAAGAATGACTATTTTGAAAATAAAAAAATATCTTAAACTTAAAAAAGACATTTAAATCCATAAATGGCATTAAAAAAAAGAAATGGAAATGCAAGTTTAAAAATGATTTTTAAAAAATTCCTAATAAATTAATTAATTTTACTTATTATATGTTAATTTTTGTATTGAACTGAAATTTCCTTTAACCCCCTTTCAACAATTAGTAAAATCCTGGTCGTTAATTATCATATAAATACTGACCGCCTGGAGATCGGATATGACATGTCTGTCATACGCTAGTGCCTCCTCCAGTTTCTGAAAGCGAACATCAAAACCATACACACTTTCTTCTATCCGTAAATCAACCTTCTCCTGTAAAACACATTATTACTTGTATTTTATATTATATACATATAGTAACACCAGGTTGGAGCAGAATAAGATTCTGAGGCTGAAAATGATGACACAGGTTGTCAAAAATTCAATAGATAAGCAGTTGTAAGTATTATGTCCAAATCTTTCAAAACTTATTACTCAGTGGTGAAACTGTGTGAGAGTGAAAAAATGCCTCAGCATTTGAATGTGCAAATTTGTATGGAATGATACGTTATTTTATGCTTAAATTTTTTTCACGAATGTTGATACTGAAAATTGTACTAAGTGTAAACTGTAGAATATTACCGGTATAATCATTCAGCAAGTCCAAACAAATCCTACAGTAATCTTACCAAAGGAGATATTCAGTTGCCTGTAACCTTTAAATGCCATTGATTACTTTCCATGAGAGATTTCCAATTGCCCATCACCTTGTCTAACCATGACTTACCAAGAGAGATTTCCAATCGCCAGTAGCCTTTTAGAACAGTACATCACCTGTGGTCTTGTCTAATTTAGACTTTCCAAGAGAGATTTCCAGTTGCCCATCACCTTATTATGTTCCCCAAACGAAGTTGGGGAACATATTGTTATTACTCTGTTTCTTATTATTATTTTTCTTCTTCCTGGGTACTTATTTGTCCGCGAATGATCTTGTAAACTGTTCATCTGGTGTAGGTAAAATCTTTTCAGGGTAAGTAGACATGTTATGTAGATTTGCGGAATCAAGGTCATTTTGCGCGCACATGCGTGCAAGAGCGCGCACGTGCAACATGTCAAATGACCAATATAATTAATATAGCCGTAACTTTTCTATTTTTTGATGAAATGTGTTGAAACTCAGAATATAAGAATATATTAGTATTATAGACAAGAGGACATGGTCAAATTATCATGAACGCACGCGCATGCACGTTCGCTTTGCTCTGATTGGCTGAAACAAAAATCTCAATATCTTATTCGTTTTTTGACGAAATACTTTGAAACTTAAAACATAGTCATGCATTAAGATATCCTACGATATGATATAAAATAATTTTCATGAAATCACGCGCATGCACGTGCGCTGCAATCTGATTGGCTAAAACTTTAAATGGCTATAACTCCCTTGATTTCAGCCAAACAGGATGGGATTTAAAACATAGATAGTCTTAATGGACCCCTACAAGAAGGCATGGCCATCATGCACATGCATGCACATGCGTGCATGTTCAATATGTATAATTACAAATGCACTTGATTTAGCGTATTTTCGAATATTTTTTGATTAAATGCCTTGATATTAAGTACATTAAAATAAATTAATAGTGTAGATACAATGATATGGTCATTCCGCATATGCATGCAAGTGTGCGCACGTGCAATGCTAAAATTTGCTATATATTTGGTATACCTTAAGAAAAACGTTGTTTAAGTTTAAGATGCATAGAGTTTAGTTTATTTGATGAAGCTTAGAGGGAATGAGACACCAAAATGAAGTTGGGGGAGCGTTTGGGGAACATCTGTAACGGTTCCCGTTACAATTAGCACTAGTCTAACTGTGACTTACCAAGAGAAATCTCCAATTGCCTGTGCCTTGTCTTACATAACTTATCAAGAAAGATTTTAAGTTGCCTGTGGCCTTGTCTAATCAAGACTTAAAAAGAGATCCAATTGCCTGTGCCTTGTCTTACATTAACTTATCAAGAGAGATTTCAAGTTGCCTATGGCCTTGTCGAACCAAGACTTAGCAAGAGATCCAATGACCTGTGCCTTGTCTACAGTGACTTACCAAGAGAGATTTCCAGTGGCCTCACGGTGGCCTTGTCTACTTTGACTTACCAAGAGAGATTTCAAGTTCCCTATGGCCTTGTCTACTGTGACTTACCAAGAGATTTCAAGTTGCCTGTGGCCTTGTCTACTGTGATTTACCAAGAGAGATTTCTAGTTGCCTGTGGCCTTGTCTACTACTTACCAAGAGAGATTCCAAGTTCCCTATGGCTTTGTCTACTGTGACTAACCAAGAGAGATTTCTAGTTGCCTATGGCCATGTCTACTATGACTTACCAAGAGAGATTTCTAGCTGCCTATGGCCTTGTCTACTATGACTTACCAAGAGAGATTTCTAGCTGCCTATGGCCTTGTCTACTATGACTTACCAAGAGAGATTTCCAGTTGCCTATGGCCTTGTCTACTGCTTGCTAAGAGAGATTTCCAGTTGCCTTGTCTACTGTGACTTACCAACAGAGATTTCCAGTTGCCTGTGGCCTTGTCTAACAATGACATCATCCTCTCCTCGAATCTATCCCGATCGTTCTCTATGGACAGTTTGAAGGCTGACAATGTAGCTTTGACGTCATTCAATATAACACTGTTCCTCTCCCCTACCAGGGCTAGTTCTCGGTTTGTGTCTTTTTTCATGTGATTTAGTTCTGTGTTTTGTTCACCATGAATTCTCTCCAGCTCCCCCATCATGGTCAGCATCTGAAATGACAGAGATCTTAGTAGCAGCATGGTGAAGGAACCCTCACATTAGCAGTGGTATAGGGTTTGGTTTAGATCATCAGATTTCATGTTCAGCAGAACTTTTTAAGCCGATTTTCAGGTGTGGAGACCCTATGTAATACTTGCTTTTCTTCAAACAGCCACTATGTCCTAATAAGTGAATATCATGCTGCAGAAATAAACTTTACAGGATACATACTGTATTCAATCTTTTTCTATGTTTTAATGTTTACAAAAGTTTTTTTATTTTTTTTTTGGAAACAGTTGTATCCAGTTGACAAAGATTTTTAGCAAACTATAATATCCCCCCTTTCTCCCTGAGGAAGATGGAGTTATATTGTGATTGGGGGTCAGTCCTTCCATATGACTGAACACTTAGGGGTACCCATCTCTCATTCACCATATCTCCTGTACCAACCTAACAATACAGAGATTCTCTAGTATCTTTATCATAGTGCCATTGATTATGACCTCCTTTTTAAAATGTTGGTTGGACAGATACTTAGGGCTCCCATAAAAAAACATGGACATTTGTTCTAGAATATTGAGAGTACCCATCTTTAATGTGCATCTCCTCAAACACTACTGAATACTGCAAAATCACATATTTTCATGGGGCTAAGAATGAAGAATTATTTAGAAATTATGTATGTAACATTTTACATTTCATGGTGGACATGAATTGAGGGTCTCTTCATACCTCTAAGATAGCAAAAATTAAATCCCCACTAAAATTATTGATTTCACAGTACTGTAGTATATTTTAATGAGAATGTCCCAGAATCTTGATTAAAATCCGCATCTCCTTTTTTGCTTTAATCAGACAGTCATATGGGTTTTCCCATTATAAAGAAAATGAATTTTGCCATTACTTATACATGTATATGAATATGAGAGCGAGCCAATTAGCAAGATTTCATTTTGTATTTAGCTCAATATGATCTTAGTACCTCTAGTTTTTTAATATAAACAGGCCTCGACTTATTTATTGAAGCTAGTTAATCTGACTTCATATACTTTTTCCTTACTTGTGAATTAGCAATAAAAGAAATGCTGAAGAAAAGTGTATTGATGATCTTCTACAAGAAATGGGATTGAGCAAGCTGCAGCTTTTTGATTCATCTAACTGTTAGGATTGATCATATAATGGCTCAATGTTAGAACCACATTGTGACAGACCTCTGCCTCCATGCGGTGTATATACAGACCTCTGCCTCCACGCGGTGTATATGTTCCTTTAGGTTCTCTTTCATGGACTGCTGCTCACGCATGGTGCTGTTGATCTCGCTGCGACAGTTGGTGATGTCAGCACTGTGCTTTGTCAGGGCCTGATCACAGCGCACGACTCGGCTACGAAGGTCCTGCAACATGGTCACTTGATGAACCTCCAGTTTCCCAACAGCGGAGTTTGTGCCAACGACTGCCATGTCTCTCTGGTGAATCTCCTCCTCCAGAGACTGAAATAAAGTGTGTAAACAAATGATTCACAGCAAGGGTATAAAACTCACAGTGTATATAGTCTACACTAAAATGTCAAGATGTATCCTGCATGAGAAATAAAATTCAAAGATGAAGTCATGGAATAAACATGGAAAAGTTGTAGATGATTCTGATGGAAAAGAATTTACTGTTTGTCTCTGTTATTAAACTAACTACTATTTCTTTGTCCACTCATGACACTAAGGACTTTTTGAGCACTTTGTCTTGGTTAAGTCATAATGTCACTATAAACTTTCTGAGAAGTATGTCTTGATTAAATCATATGACACTATAAACATTTTCAGCACTATGTTTTGGTGAAGGAATGTCTTGAGCATTATATCTTGGTAAAGTCTTGAGACTATAAATTTACTATCTGCCAACTCTTCAGGCTAACTCATGACTTATTGCAATGTCCTTATTGGGTCAGGACACTATAAACTTACTGACTGCTATGATTTTGTTAAGTGGTAACTTACTGCTATGTCCTTGTTGAGTCTGGACACTATTGCTGTGATGTAGTTAATGTGGTTCTGTAATAGATGTTTCGTGTTTTCCTCCAGTCTGTCATTCTGCACTCGATTCAGGTTTTCTATAAAGTCCTCACGATTGTCAAAGGCCTTCTGAATAAGACCCTCGGTCATCCTTTGTTGGTCATTCAGGGCTTTGGCCACCTGTTCCTGCTGGGAGAGGACCTGGGACTGCTGCTCTAGGGCCCGCGTCACTTTATCCTCCAGGGCCAGGAGTCGACCAGATTTAGGGGTAACGATACTCCTCCCATCTTCAAATGTTGTGACCGTCTGACGGCGCGGGCTCTGTACTCTAATGGCATCGTAATCTTGTTCAACAATTTCAAACTGATTCTTGTGATGTGAACGCCGTATTTGTGGCAGAACTACACCTGTCTGTGTCGCCATTCCGTATGATGCTTTACTTTTTTACTGTATGTTTTGGTTAATTTGACTCTTAAACTGGAATGATGCACTCTTTCTGAAAAGAAGATATGGTCATAAAATTTTCCTTTTAAAAATTCCATCATCTGAATTCACTGAAGGATTTTAATTTCACCTTCTTTTTACAAATGTTTAAGTAATTTGAATATATAAGAAAAGGCTTTTCAATTTTTGCCATGGTATAAAATTGAAAGTGTTGGGAATTTGTTTGTTGAAAGATTCAACATGGTAACTATTGAGTTCTCACTTTTGATCATGTTGTATGTTGCTCTCTATTCAACAGCCAGTGTAGATTTAAAACATGCTTATAGTCATTAAAGGGAACAGTTCTATAGGTATCAATTAATTCTTATTTAAGTGTCTGAGGGTATTCAAAATTTTGTCAAAAACTCATTGAACAAATGTTTGATTTGCTTTGCTGGGAAGATGAAAGCCATGTTGTTGGATTGGAGGAAATGCATTATGATACAAGAATGTAATGAGAAGATATCCTGAGAGCCCTTAATGGCTTGCCATATATAATACAGTGTAAATTAATTAGGATATTAAGATTTTGAAGAAATATCAAGCTGTTTAAGAAGTCTTAGCTGCTTATTAAACATTTCATAATGCTGGATTTGATTTCTAAGAGTGGTATTTATTTTTTTGTGCTGGTTAATTGTTTGAATTATTTTTTCGGGGGGGGGGGGGGGGGGATTATGTTTATATGCACTTTTTTGGTTGTTGTTGATTTTTTTTAAAGACGAGTGTGTATTTTGATTTTGAATATAAAATAAAAGAAATAATAGATCACCAACACATTGTGAGAAAGCATAACTGATAATTTAGACAGAGAGAAGTACTTGTAGGAATCTTTTGCCCTGTTCACATGGAGAGTTTAATTCACAGTAAATTAATGGGAAGTAAACTAATGCGAATTTAAAAAATGCGAATTAAATTGCGTTCACATGACAGCTAAAGCAATGTAAAATATGCGAATTAAAATTTTATTTCTACAAAAAGGCTATAGATTCAGTAAGGCTATTATGACATCATTTGTAAATTACGTCATGTATGCATCTTGCCATCCATTTAATATAAAAATCATAATGGCTACAGGTATACATTTGTGATTAACATACATTTCCTTGATTTTTGAACCAAATATAGCACAGATACCCAAATCTTACCACCAACTTACCTGTGACTCAATTCTGGCCTAAGGCATGCGCCAAAATTTAATTCAAAATAGCTTTGCTTAGCATTCACATGGAGTTAATGCGAAGTAATTTAATGCGCAGTAAATTAATTCAAATTAAACTAATTCACATTAAATTCTCAGTGTGAACACTAAACGAAGCTAATTCACAGCAACTTACGTTTAATTCAAATTAAACTCTCCGTGTGAACAGGGCATTACTTATATCCTTAACCCAAGGAACTAAATTATAATATATAATATACCCTATCCGTTTTTTTTTTCGCGTGTCGCAAATTTTGCTAAAAAAGGTAGTTTTGTGCAGATTTTAATTTGTGTAAATTATATTTGTGATTTTAAAATTTTTTGAAAGAAAAACGGTAATGTTTTTTATGGCACGTACATAATAACTGACATCAATTTAACTCGTTTTATTTTATGTGAATTGAAAATGATCGCAAAAAATGTGAAAAGTAGATCATAAAGGGAAACAAAATGCATTAAATATTAAAGTCTGTGGACTACATTTATGAAAATTTTATAGACAAATTGTAATTAATATAAACTCTATCCTTTATTTCAATTTAAAAAATTTTCATAACTGTGGGGATGTGTTAAATTCATAATTCATAATAATCAGGTATTCTTTAGTACAGTTAAGCTCTCAACAAGTTTTTCTGTAATTATTAAAAGCATGGGTTTTTTTTTGGGGGGGGGGGGGGGGCGGACTTGACATTTTTAGGACATTAAAATGCAATGGAACTTCAAAGTCCGATGGTCATGCCAAACTTATAATCATATTTCAGAAATCTGTGAAATATTTCTAAATGGGATTTTCACAGTAATTAACAAAACAAAAAATATTTATTATGATTATGAAATATATACCATATGTTGTTAAAAATTACACATCTGAGCAATAATCTTAATTGGTAAACTTTAAAGAAATGAAGAAATGATAGGTGTTACATTCTTGAACTACTAAATTTTTAGTGAATTAATTTAGATTTATCGATGTATACAGTGTAGCGGTAATATATTTATATGAAGAGATTGAGGTGAAGCTATACATCCATTTTCAATCCACTTTGTAGGTCACAACAAAATTTTACATTTACCTGGGACTTCATTGTAAATAAGTATATTTTAAATTTTCACAAATTTACAATTAAAGTTTTTACATCTGAAGAAAATATTCTTAAATTGCAGGAATTTTTTTTGATTGGCAAGTGTATATTTCAAAAGTTTACTTACTTAATTTTATTCATCATTTTCAATCCATTCTATAGCTTTTGTAGTTTGGTGAGAGTTTGATAGAAGAGAAATCACTTTTAGACTTGCATCAAATCCTCCATTTTGATTGGCTGTCTGCCTGTACCTTAGTTATTGTGTGGTAGGAGAGGCATATCCTTTTATGAAATGCATAAAAATGATGATTGACTTTGTCAATAGAGGTCCATATTAGGTTCCTAAGAACAAAATCAATTTAATTATTGGAAAATTAATAAATAATAATAGTTTGCAACATAAAAAAATCATGCCTTTAAGGGAAAATTGTTCAGATTTATTTAAGAACTTTAATAAATTAAAACTGAAAATGGAATAAAAGAAGTTTTGTACCTCTGTTATGGCTTTCTGACCACCAGAGTATGTTTGTGTGAGAATCAAATTAAATGGTCTGTGAAAAGATGTATTATTAGGTGACAAAAAGACTTTCATTATGAATATAGACCTTACCTATATGTTCAGATTTCTTGTTCAGTACAACTCGTGTATTAACCGACTCTTTTGTACAATACAAAGCAATTTTCTTTAGAATCAGAATTTTAAATCTATTTGATGGAGATGCCATTCAGTTTTTGTTCCAAAATTTAGCTAGGGAGAGATTCCCAAAACATTAAATGGATTCTTTCAAATTCACATTTTTTTAGAACTTTAATGTTTAATTATTAACCTTAAGTTTTTTTTCTGCTTTTTGAATATCAGCTAAACTTTGACCCTGCCATAGATGAATAAAATTCTTGAAAGTAAACAAAACAAGAAATCTCTATGTATCAGTCTTAATTCCAAACTGGGCCATAAAATGGTCTTCTTTACCAAAGAATTTAAAAAAAAAATTCAATCAACCAATTGTAGCTGTAGGTTTAAAGACAAGTTTTGAGTAACACTTGGTTTGGATGTGTTGACAGTATTCATATTGAACATTTACATACAGGTATCTCTCTACTTTTATCTTTTATATCTAAAATTTACTTAGGCTTATAGCAGGTTGGAAAACTTTATTGTCTTGTTTTGTTTTGGGTGTATGTAAATGGCTTAAAAGTTTTCTTCTTCACTTCCTAACGATACTAGGTGTCTAATGTACCAGCAATTACTGTGTATATCTTTAATGCTAACAGCTTTTTTGAATTTAAATGTTCTTTTATCACTCTGAATGTGAATTGAATTTTTATTTGAAAACATGAAATTTCTTAAAGTCAAATTAGTAAAAATATGGTAATGTCCAGCTTTATGTTCACAAAAATTCAAAAGTATTCCTTTATATAACCACTACCTTTTAATAAAGGGAAATTTCTAGATCTGAGTTTAGGGCCAGTATGGGGGGGGGGGGGACTGTCATTCTGAAGCATATTATTTTATGGTCAGTTTCCCTGTCACAAGACAGAGAATTACCGATTTACAGTACCTCAATTAGATATAGCTTCATTTTGTTCTTATATCCTCAGGAAACATTTTAGGTTGTAGAAGATAAAACCTTGTTCTTTATGCTTGACTTTAGTTTTCAAATAAAATCTGTTCACATTGATGAAAAATTTAAAACAAACCCCTCACTTCGAGTATTATTTCTTATTGAAGGAAAAGGTCAGCACCAACAGATTATCAAAACTTGAGGACTTGGAGTTCATTAACTACTTCATCTATCCTCAGAAGCCCCAGTGTAAATGTCTCCAAAATCTGCATTTACACAATTGTCATATTCATACATGCAATATTGTAATCGTACTACATTTGCTGTGTATTCTTTTTAGCACCTTTGGTGGAAAGAAACATTCGCTAATTCAAGTACAACACTAAATGTCTTGTGCATATATTCATGTTACTCATGTATACGAAAATGAATAAATGGGCGAAATCAAATCTACACTAACATGTTCAAAAATCAATTTCTGCCAAATATCGTACATACCAAATATAATACATTTACAGTATTATGCTAATAAAATAAAGTATATACATTGCTTTTTATGTTTTTCCTTTTTCATCCACAGTTTATTGAAAAAGAAAAAAAATAGCATGTCTCGTCGCGGCCAGCTCCCAATTCTGAGGGCTCCTTATGATACACAAGATGAGCCATTTCAGCGTCCAAGTCCCCGAACTAATGAACCTGAGACCCGGATACTCCCGTACTCTGGGAATAACACAGAGAGGCAGAGTCGCGGACCCTCCAGGCTTGACCTGCTGGAAGAAAGGTTAGCACAGCAGGAAAAAAACTCACAAAATCTGGTGGACAGGGCCTTCAAAATCAAAGAAGATGTCATTGACAGTTTGAATTTCACCCATGGAACTTGGCAAGAGGAGAAGCATGCCAGAAATATGTTACAGGAACACATACGTACAATAACCGCAGTCGTCAATCGACTCAACAATGATATATCTGTAAGTTAATAGACTTAAGTCAGTAAGTCAACAGACTTTATTTAAATTAGTTTTTTATATAATATTTTAATAGCCTAAATTGATTTCTAAACAGTTAGTTTATATTCCTACATCAGTAAATAACAAAATTGATGTCCCGAGTAGCATTAGGTGTTGGCATGAAAAATATATCTCACTGCTCAGTCTCAATGAGTGCCGAGAATAGGATAAAATGAGCAGCTCTCCCCTGTCCATTGGTGGCATCTCCATATGAGTGGACAAATTTTCAAGAAGGACATTAAACAACATACAAACAAACATAAATTTACATTCTTAAATTTACATTCTTAAAATGCAAGTTAACAATATATATAACAAGATATAGCGAATTCACGTATATAGCGAAGTTTTTCTGAGTTCCCGGCAAAATTCTTAACAAATCTTTCAAATTGTAAGATTTTACGGTTATAACGAACTCTGATATAACAAATTTATGGATAAAGCGAACTGAATTTGAGTCCCGTTGAGGTTAAATATAATGAAATTTACATCTTTTATAACGAACTTTCTAAGATCTGAAAATTTGATAAATTGAAGTGATTTTATTTTCTTTGTATATATAAAATTCATTCAAATAAATCTTAGTTATTGAAGGTATGTTTTGTAATAATTGCTTCCCTAACATTTTGGTAGTAACACTTTAAGGGAAACATGCATATTGCGAATTCGCTATATATGGTTATACAAATTCGTTATACGGATAAAACGAATTACGGATATAGCGAATTAAATTCACAGGTCCCCAGGACTATAACCGAGTTTCACTGTACTCTCTTTTAACAGCAACTTGAGGAAAGTGTTCGTGCCCGAGACAATGCCAGCATGGGAACTAACAACGCGGTGAAGAATTTGGAGGTCCACCATGTGGCGTCCCTGACTGATCTCAGGGGACGAGTGGTACGCTGCGATACATCCATAGCTCGTCTGTCTACAGAACTACAGGGTGCCACAGCCGCCATTAAACAAATGTCACAGCAACAAAACGACATGCAGGGAAAAATCTTGGAGCGGATCCATGAAGTAGAGGCACGGGTAAGATAAGAAGATATGATGTTGTTAAACAGATTTTTAACTTATTCAGTTAATTATATATTATCAATAGTTTAACGAATTTGTACAACATTTACAAAGGAATATAGCTGCAGAAGTGAATGTTAATTGTTACAGAAATACATGTATTTATAAGTTCTTGCATAAGAAAGGAACATAACTTGCTTTAACTTGGATTTCTTTTAATACAAAACTAGTCTGTTGTCATTACAGGGATATAAAGTAGATTTTATCAAAATTTCTCTGCAGATGGTCTCAATTCAGAACAATCAAGACAGAATAGCCAGTGAGAATAAGATGAAGCTCCAACATTTAGAGGGTGACACAGGCCAACAGATGGCAACACTGGACAGTCGTACCAGGAGTATCATAGACGACCTGAAGAACACGCTGACTATGTACCAGTCCAGCTCAGACACCGAACGAGAAAAACTCGAGTCCAGAATGATGTCAAATATAGAACGAATCTCTGCAGCCAAAGATAGTCTTATTGTAAGAATTGTCTACCATATAAAGAGTGTACAGTCAAACTTACTCACATATAAGATAAAGTAAATCATTCATGTTCACTTTATATTATTTTTGATACTTTTTATTTGATGCAGGAAAGAGTTGAGAGAAAGATAGATGAAAGCACTTTTGTGACTGACAACAGAATACAGAAAATGGAAGAAGCTATAATGGAGGAAAGAGCCAAAATAGCAGATATTGAACATGTAAGTAAATAGCAGATATTGAACATGTAAGTAAATAGCAGATATTGAACATGTAAGTAAATAGCAGATATTGAACATGTAAGTTAATAGCAGATATTGAACATGTAAGTAAATAGCAGATATATTGAACATATAAGTAAATAGCAGTTATTTTTGTCCCGTGTTATTTTCGCCCTTTTACACTTGTGAACAATTTTGCACCGTTTTAAATGTGACGAGGGCGAAAAGGGCGAAAATTTCTCTGTATACAGTATGTCATTAAGTAGCTGGTTTTTAATTTGTAAGTATGTAAAAATATTGAAACTGTCATTTTGTAAAATTTGGAACAGACACATTTTCAAAATACATTGATTTAAACTTGCTTTTGATTTTGAGACCAATTGATGTTAGCTGCAATAATGTAGCTCTCTCCTTTTTTCCAGAAAATATCAGATTGAAAAAAATTCAGAAAGGGCTATATTTTTGCAGCTAAATTGGTGTTTATAATAATTTGAGACATATATTTTTAGCTCCTCTGGTCAGCTACCAGAAGAGCTAATGCTATAGTACGGTGTCCATTGTCTCTGTATCTAGTTGCTTGCCTCCCTGTCCATCTGTAAACATCTTTCCAAAATCTTACTCCTCCTACAATTTAATTTGGCCAGATTTCAATTAAAAACACATATCCTATATTAAAATACATAATTCAACATAAAATTCTACAACCCCTACAGTTTTGGTCCTATTTCAATGAAACACTTTGTACACAATAGTTGACACATCTTTTCAGATTTCAAAACAACTTGAATAGCATTGCCTTGGTTTACTTTCACAAATAATTTTTTTGATATCCTTTCAAAAGGCTACCTCTATATTAATATGCTGCAACTACAGGTGCTTGGGGACAGGACAGGGAATAAAAATTCATACTCTCTGACACTAAATAGAGTCATTTTGTTTTAGTATCAGGGAGTATGAACTTTTATAAAAGGCTTTAGTTTAGACCTATAGCTTAAATTTTGGATTCTTCAGTTGCAATACTTTGTGAATTATGTCAATGACATAGAAAATACTTTTTATTTCGAAAAAGTCAAAGAACCCTTGGGGGATGGAACAGGGGCAGTAGAGCTACAGTTTTGTCAAAGATTTCAAAGATTAAAGCCTAGCTGCCTTATATTGCTTAATAGCTGGGCGGGTAATATTGAATTCTCACATTTGCATAGAACGAAAGTTATCTATGTGCATGTCAGATATCAATATAACCTGCAATCTGAGGTTTCCATGTGCTGGAATTTGTTGATAATAAATGCAATTCATACTGCAGTCAAAGTTACAACCTAAGCATGTTAACAATTCAGGGTTTAGGCCTGGGTGGCAGTAAGGTACTGTAGATGAATGGGTGGATCTAAATGTTTCTTGTCAGGTGTGGCCTAAGCTTTTCTAACAGACTTGTTGATCATTGTACAGTGTATATATGTACTTTAAAATATGTTTTTCTGAATTTAGAAAGATTTATGTCCATTGTGAATTAATCAGGCTTGGAGAAACTGGGAAACACATTAATTCATGCGCTTGTTAATAAATGTTGCAGCGAATCTCTGGATTCAAACAAAATAGGACAAAAAGTAATAGAGTCCTGATATAGGAGACTTATTATGTGTATATATTTATATATAGGGTATAGGCCTTGATGCTGAACAGGTATAAGATGAGCTAATGTTATGATCTAACTATATGTGGATTGTCTTGTTTCAAACTTTTGCAGAGTTACTCCCCTTGTACATGTTATAGAATTTTTTTTTGGTTTATAAATGCAGTGCTGGTTTTGCTAATGATAATTAGGACAGAGTAATAATATTTGTATTATTGTTGATTTATTTTAATATTATGTGCAGTTAATATTATTAAATGATTAAATTAAGTTTTCAAATTTTAATATATATATTGCAAATAGTTTTTTTAAATGTAATTTCAAATGAAAAAATTTGCCAATTTAAATTTCAAACAACAACACTCAATAACTTCAGAGGAATTTTTTTATAATTTTACTCTGGATTTCAGCATTTTGAGAGGATGTGCTATTTTAGATCAGACATTTTAATATTGTTGACATTTTCACATGCATTAATGAAAGATCCACTTGTAGTTTCTTTAAAAATGCTTGGTTAATTTTTTCTTCTCTTCCAAAACTGTTGTAAGAAAATGATAACCCTATTTGAAGACTAAAATAAGCTCTCTTGACTAATTAATAAGCAAATCTTTCCATCTGTATCTAATTATATTTTATTTGCTTTAAAAACTGCATGTACCGAACCATGTCTGATATAAATATGGACTCTCTCTTGATAATAATTTGCTGTTCATTTGTTGTTGTTTTTTTTAAAAAAATCCTTCTTTCTGTCTTCTGTTAGCATTTGGAAAACAAGATTTCTGCTCGATTAGAACAAATGGCTACTCAACAAAAGGAGGAATTTTCTCGCCTGAAACGTGAAGTTCGGGAGGGCTTCTCTACAGTTCACGAGAGCATCAGCAACATGAAAACTGTGATGGAGGGGAAAAGAAAAATTCTAGAGGATCAGCTGAGAAAGGAGATGAGCCAAATCCGCAAAATGGTCGTCCTTGTGTGATGTGGAAATATCGCTAGGTAAAACAAGGCACACTGTGTTCAACTCGGAGCAAGACTATGTTTGTAGGCATTCAATACCACTGCATGAAGCTTCACAAGTAGTTAACAAGAAGCAAAAAATAATAGCATAACGTATAATAAATCTGCCTGTTTAAAGTATCAACTGATATATATATATTATTGAGTAGATTTAACACATCACAGATTTAAAAACAAACATGATCAAGATTCTGCCATAAACTATGCATCTTTACGGGAAACATTCTGCCTTTTACAGTTCAATGCAAAATTGTAATTTTCAGTATTCAAGACTTTCCTGAATTACAATTTTAACTTGTACTGCAATCACTCCAGCCTAATACATAGGTCTCTTACAGGCTGACCACCATGCTTTTGCAGCTAATGGTTTATATAGTTTTTTTCCCACAACTATCTTAATTAATGGAAATTATAAAAGGTACATATTTGGCCATTCTTCAACCCTTTCTTATATAAGGAAATTTGGTTTGGGGGACTAAGAATTCATGTCCCCAGGGCTTTATTGGAAGGAAGATTTGTTACTCATATTTTGTTTGAGTTGTTTAATGAAAGCACTTTTAATCATGGGTTTAGGTGCAAAAGAGGTGGTGAAAAATAGTTCAATTCAAATGTATTGTTACTCAAACGTGTAGTGTATGTCAAAAATGTTTTTTATTTATGCATACAAATTATATATTTTTGTTATTTATTGTAATTATGCAATCAAAGTCAATTTCCTGTTTAACGTGTAACCAAAGCATCTGTCGCCAGATATTTATTTTTTCAATGTATATATTATTATATGCCATATTTTTTCATGATCATCTTGTAGCATACTTGCATATTCTAAATATTATATTGCATGTGCCTGTATTTAATAAGCATGTTCATTCTACACATGTATAGTGTGGAGGAAACCTCACAGATAATAAAGTATATAGTATACATTGTTTCTGCTATCACTTTTCTTTCCATTACCCATTAGTATGATCTGCCAGTCATATGCATCAAGATAGAGCATTATATCAAGATAGATATATATATATTTACCAGAAAATCAGACCGACAGGTCAATCATAGAGAGCTGCAGTGCCAACCACTGAAAAAAACAACATATATTTGTCTGCACACTAAAAAATGTGCTGTATGCTTCATGACTTTCCCAATATTTAAACTACCATCTCAAAATATTACTGTGTACATTATACATGTATTGATCGAGTTCAAGGGCAACATGCGTTTTGTAGGACCCAAGAACCAAACTGTCTGCCTGAGGCCGTAAGGCCAAAGGCAGACAGTTTGGTTCGAGAATTTGAAAAATAAATCCAGAAACAGCAGCACATTTTCTGTGCAATGAATATAGTTTTTCCTATCATTAGTTGGCAGTGTAGCCCTCCAGTCTATCAATAAATATTTTTCAGAGAGCTTTGATTCTGATAAAAAGTTACTCTTCAGTCATCAGTAATCAAACCTGTTTGACCACCAGACTTGGTCTAGTACCAATGTTCAAGTAAAGTATTTATTTTTAGTTGTGTGAGAAAATTACAAACAGGTGATGCTTGTGTAACGGGAGAGGAGAAAATGCAGCAAACCAGACCGGGATTCGAACCCGGGCCCCCTGAAACATTGGTCAGGTGCTCTACCAACTGAGCTATCTGGCCACCAGCGATCAAACCCGGCTGACCGCCACATTCCTCCATCCTTAACGGTCTTTGGCCCTCCAAACACCCCAACCCAGGCTCATCCCTGGCAGGTCTTTCACCTATCAATTCCAGGGCATGGCACGGCACCAAATGTAACGAGAGAGGAGAAAATGCAGCGGACCAGACTGGGATTCAAACCCGGGCCCCCTGAAACTCCGGTCAGGTGCTCTACCAACTGAGCTATCTGCCCACCGGCGATTGAACCCGGCTGCTCGCCACACTTGTGAAACATTTAAGCCCCCCCCCCACCTCCCCCATTGTTAAAAGATTACTTGATTGTACCAAAAACAGAACTTGACCAAAATATTATGCAAAGAAAATGAATGGAAACTGCAAATAATTGGAATTTTTCTATGTCCAAGGGGCATAACTCTGTCAAAAATTGCTTGATCGTACCAAAAACAGAACTTGATTTAGATATTCTTTTATGATAAATCAGTATATTAAGTTTCATTATAGTATGTGCAACCTCTGCAAAGAATTGTAAATGATTAGAATTTTTCTGAAGGTAAGGGGCATAACTCTGTCAAAAATTCCTCGATCGTACCCAAAACAGAACTTTACTTTGATAGTCTTATACATGTACCAATTTCATTTCGGTAAATGCAATCTCTGTGAAGAAAATATGAATGGACTGTAAATAATCGGAATTTTTCCAAGTCCAAGGGGCATAACTCAAAAATTGCTTGATCATACCAAAATCAGAACTTGATCTAGATATTCTAGCAAAGCAATATGCTCCAAGGGGTGCATAAATATGGCACTCTTATTTCTTGCATAAACATTTTGACTCTGTATGGAATTTTTACATGCTTTATTGATAGTACCTGCTGAATTGTAGCTCCCTGCTTGAGAAAATTTGGACAGATAAAGCAGAGAGCTACATATCCATGCGTTGTAAAAACCTTTGATTTACGCCGCCACTTTTTTTTCGCTCACTTCAGGTATTATATCTGAAATCTTATGTTTTCCCAAGCTTTATAACTGAAATCCGTTAATTAATTGCACATTCAAATCCTATTCCTAAATGTTTATTTACCTTTCAATGGTTCAAGAAGGGCCGTTTGTGGATGGAAAACCAAAACCAGAAAGAACTGTTTATGATCGTTGAAAGGTAAAATTAATAAATTATTAAAAATTGCAGTAAAATATATATGATTACTTATCGAATACCAATCTAAGAGCGAAGGAAACCATAAACTACAAGAAATAATACCTGAAGTGAGCGACAAAGAATCGACGGCATAAATCAAATGTTTTTTACAATGCATCGATCTGTAGCTCTCTGCTTCATCTGTCCGAATTTTCTCAAGCAGAGAGCTACAGTTCTGCAGCTATGTTGACAGCAGATATTGAACATGCAAGTAATGTCAGAATACCTAAGATTTCAGGTTCCTCATCCCTAAGACAGTATGGTGGGTTTTTTTTTTTTTTTATTTAAAATGCCAACAATTCCAGCATACCTTGCAATTCAAAATTTTGAAAAGAACTTTTGTGAAAGAGCAAGATTTTCATCAAAATGAATAAAATAAGATTTTAAGTTCAATTAATATTAAACATATTGTCTAATTTTGTTAAAATAAAGACCTGCAGGGAACTTATTTGATGTAAGGCAAGCCAACATTGATGATATTGGAGAGGATTTATAAACAGGAACTATTAAAAAATACACAGACTTGAAATATCTTGTTTTGGTACTGCTCTGGAAAAACACAAAACACACTGAAAATGATGAAATCTTTAATACATGACTTTTGTTTTACATTAAAATAACAAAAACATACTATAATAATGATAAATATGTTTTTTTTTCTAAAACTCACCAGTTTTGTAAATCAAAACATAATTGTCTACACATATATCAATCTTCTACTGACAACTGTAAAATACTCGAGATTTAAATGAGAACTGACAAAAATATGACAAATAATTGAGTATGGCTTGTCGTGACACAATGGAATTTCATCTATGTGAGAATGAGAAAGGTGATACAAAACGCGTCTATGACCTAAAAAATGTCTTTGAAGATGGGTGTTGGATAATGGTAACCATGGCAACAGTCTTGTACAATTTGTTTTGTTTTCAGTTTTTTCATGTAAAACCCTTTTCACGGCATTTTCAGTACTTCCCAGAGTATCTTTTAACACTGAAATTAAAAGAAAGTATTAAAACAAACATCTGTCACTATGTATAATTATATGAAAGCAGGAAACAGACTTTTTTGTCATCTCTTCTCCACTGAACTTAAGTGAACCAAGTACCACGGCAAAAAGAGCCTAAACTATTAAGAAATAACCAAGAGACAAATCCACAGAAATCTATGTGAAGTTTTCTGACGCCCATCATAGTTTTCCACATGACAATTTGAGAGAGAATGACCCAATACATAAAATACATATTTCTACATCGAGTCGAATGCAAGTCTCTACATAGAGCACACAAGTACTTCATTTTCTTCTTCCAATCAATGTATCTACCTTTTGTCATCTATAATATGTGTCAGAAATAGATAAATGCCACAATTTCCCTGCTCTCCAGCTGAAATAAGACACGATCTGATGACACAGATCAGGAGGAATCACACCCAGCTAGTCTATTCTCAAGTATTGGATTACATGCTAGCAGCATTGGTTATAGAGGCTGGTTAGTAGCAAGCACCCAAGTGAAATCGGAGAAAACTGTGATTTATTGTTTCTGAATATAATAACAACAAAATCACTAGTCTTCCAGAACTCACTGGATAAAGATTAATAAGCATTCCCATCACCAAGCATGCCCAGAAGAGGAGTTTGATTATATAATTAACATTCCAGCATACCTAACAACTGGTCAGATTCTGCATACCATTACCATGCAAAAAGGTGAGAAATAATTCAAAGAGTGTGGTAATGATTTCACATAACAAACATCATATATTTAACTATGCTGGTAGATTTAAGCAAACTATTCCAAAGTCAATTTCATCAGAAAAATTGTGCCATAGCCCTTATACCATTACCAATACCATTCTACCATAGCAAGTGGATATAACCTATGCAGAAAGCAGCTCTAGAGAGTGAAAATTTAGGAGAAAAGCATGCTCATGGTTCTTCATATTGAAGATTGAATGTGCTAAGAGATTATATTCTGATATGAAAGACTGTGAAAATTACAAAGATTATAGTATACATTGTACAGGCCATATAAAGGTAAAATATGAGAGCAGAGTAGTTATTGGGTAAATAGCAGAAGAGTATATGGATTGCTGAGTGTTCAATTTCTCTGAATATAAATTATTGTAAATTCCCTACAATGACATGTATGAAGAGATTATGAGACTAAAACTATTATCAAATACATGTATAGAATCTATTTTTTAGTACACATAACTTACCTTCAATTAAGGATGGCAGTATTTGTCCTTTTTATTTTACCTACCTAAATATCTTTCTGGTTTCCTCTCAAGAATGTTAATAACTGGTGTTTACTAACTGGTGACCCAATAATCAATCAACAAGTATACATATTTAATGACAGTCCACCCCCTGTAACTGGTGTCCACTCTGATCTAATTATATCACACCTAGATGTCACTTCACTCTCCACTACCGCTGGTTACCATGGCAACATAATGACTCCGTCAACTGTCCAATCAGGTGACACTTTATGTTGGTCACACAAATCCCCCACCTGTCCAGATGTCGTTAATAATTAATCTAGCCTTTACCTCAGGTAACATTAACAGAATACCTGTCAGAACTTCATTATATCTAATGACAGGTGCAAATTGCATTGTTCTGAGCAATTGCAATGTAATCATTATAATTTATTAAAAGCTGCCAACACTAAATACAACCTCAAGTATTCATACTAATCCTTCCCCTGAGAAAACTCTGATCCATTTCATGTATACAAGCAGTCCAGTCTTACTCAGTATACGTACAACATCACTGACTAACTGATCTATTCACATAGAGAGCATATTACCTGCCTCTGAGGAAGAAAGCAGAGGATTGCAATGATAAACATCTGATTTTATACCTGTTTACTTCCAAACACATAACCTATTAAACACAGAAATAGAGAGTACCTCTTTCACTTAGAAGTGTTCCAAACACAAATTCTCTTTCTAGAGTGATAACTTCATCGAACAACACTGAGAGCTCAATCATAAATCCACTGAAACATTTTGCTTATGACTCAATTTTGTCCTATAAATAGAATCCCTTGACCTACTTACCAGGCCTAGTAATTGTATCCTCCTCCTCCCCTATTGTAGCGGCCTCCACCCCCGCCTCCTCCCTGGAAAAACATCACAGCTTAGTATCACCTGACATTACCCTCCCAGCAACCAGCCCTGTGACACCTGCACCAGGTGACTCTTTATAGACACAGAGTTACACCTCCATGTCTTGTCACGAAGGAATCGGACAAGTGAATATGGCCAGCATAAGCCAAAACCTCAGATAGTTGAGAAAGGAAGGACGTAAGGACGTGGGGTGGTGGACTCTAGTGGAGGGGTGGACTTTCCCAGGTACAATACTTACCTCATGTCTTACCTAACTGAGCATGGCAAGAACTACCTACCTGCTTTGTAAAAGAAATTGGGCATTTTGGATCTGTTCATGGCTGCCAGTGATAGTGATGATTCGGTCATTAGAGCCGGGCAGGCCCTCATCAATGACTATCTGGGCATTAGACTGACGCCGTATTTCTTGTATACGAACACCACCCTTTCCAATAATAGCTCCAGCAAGCTAAAATATGGACATGATTTTGGAATAATAATTGATCATTAGTGACAATTTAGACAAGGTGTTGAAATGGGCTAAAACTGGATGAAGAATCTTGAGGAACTTACGTCCTTTGGAATGGTGACTTGGGTTGAGGGTAAATTTCCTTCGTTTCCAAACATCTGACCCATACCACCCTGTGGAAAGAGATCAAGGGAGATTACTCACAGGTTTAGATTCAACAAAACCTATGAATGGGCACTACCTATCTGCTATAAGGGGGTCCTAGTTTGGGGGCGTGCAAGAGAGAACAAGAACCAGATGGGGGTGTGGAAGGCACCTTAAGATATTGAGGGTGAACACAGACCGGGCCTGAAGGCTAGATACGGGGCAGGGATCTGAGGTTATGACTTACTTTGACATATCTTTCTGCATCAAACAGGCTGCTTGCTGTGGTTTAGTTTAGTCATATACAAAAGTAAAATGGTTTATGGCATACATTTTTCAAAAGTTTGAAAATCATGCATTTATTTTGTTTCCTAAAAAGCTTTTCTGGTATAATTTGGTAACAAAAATAATTCCATTTCAGAAAATCTTATAATCTCCAAAATTTAACAGCAATGTTTGTTTTTTTTTCTGAAATTTTCTTAAGTTGTTATACTTCTAACTTTTCTTTCCACTAGCATGTCTTATCTATAAACATCTCAAGTTTTTAAACATCTTTTTAACTAATGATGTGCTTGAGAAACCCTATTTAGTTTGTGTATTAAAAGTGACACAATTCAAAAGGTTTTTAACACTATCATCAATTTATCATGCAGATTTAGTGATCTGAGAGCTCAGAATTAGCACTAAATTTTCCTTTTTTTTTAAAGCTAAAACTTTAGAAACAATTAATTTAAAGGAGAGATAGAGAGCTATTTCTAATTGTTTGCTTTTTTTTTTCAAATCTGTAAATTTCATCCTTCGTTTCATTTAAATAAGATAAAAATTTGAATTAAGAACTACTTACTGAATTGTCTTGAGAGAAATTTTGACCCATTCCTCCAAAGTTATCATAACCATCGTCATAGTTATCTCCCCCTCCAAAGTTGTCATAATCACCACCTCCATATCCTGAAAGGAGATAGGAAAATTTTTACCATGTCAGTATGAGCACAAAACTATAAAATCAGGAAAATTCCACAATGAATACATTTCACAATTTCTATGTAGTTATCATCACCCATCAAACTAAAATAATCTTCATTTCTTGAAATTGAAACTCCATAAATAGAGGATATTCAATGTTTTGTAGTTGAATATGGAATTCATTTCACGAGTGGGACAGGATTTTTGATATTTTCACGAGTGCGAAGCACGAGTGAAAATATAAAAAAAATCCTGTCTCACGAGTGAAATAAATTCCATATTCAACTACAAAACATTGAATTTTCTGTTTATTACATTTAAAAAAAAAATCTTTGATTTTTCCTTTGCCTCTGTCTTTTTGTAACACAGTCATAGGTTCGTGACGTCATAGTTGAGCGGTTGAGACGTCATAGCTATGTAAAGTGAAAACACTGTAAACATTGATTTAGCAACATATTTTTGGTAATTTTGACAGTTCTATTCGCTCTCAGAATGGTTTATTTATTTCCATCTATCTTATATTAGGTCAAGGAAGATTTTTTTACAGCAATCTTTCTTATGGGAAGGGAAATCGAGAGTTTTCCCGCACTTCTGATATTCGTCACACTGTGACAGGATATCATTTTGATATCCTTTCACACTGTGACAGGATATCATTTTTATTCAATGAATAAATTACAGTATTTCACGGGTGAAAATGTAATAATAAATCATCTTTAACATATGCTCAATGATTTCCCACTTTATGAACTTATTAAGAAAGCTTAAAGATTCTGCACCAAAGTTTATATAAATCTGACCCAAGTCTGTAAGTTGTCAGTTTACTTAGGTAAAGTATATGCTATCAACTGACATGTACAGTGGTATTTATTTGGTTACTCACCGCCACTTCCTCCCATGCTGCCGCCTCCAAAGCTACCACTGCTACCACCGCCGCCGCCACTGCTTCCTCCAAAACTACCACCTCCTCCTCCTCCACTGCCACCACCAAAACCGCCTCCCCTACAAAGACAAAAAGTTCATAATTGATTTAATAACATCTGGAAACAAGGAAATGTTCTTCTTTATGTAGCACCCAGCACCTATAAACTCTACAATAAAGTTTCTTTTATGTTAATAGAAAGTAATATTTATTAGTATGATCGGGTTCAATTGGCTAAGTGAGCTGAGTTCACAGAACACGACCATACCCATATCCTCCCATAGCACCACTGCCCATCGGCCCACCGCCAAAGTTTCCTCTGCCGCCCCTGAAAAAAGGAAAAACCTCCCATACACTAACTGTCACCCACACAAAGAACTCCTCCTACAAACTTACATCTCTTTATCTCTAGGATTCATCTCCTCTCCAGATGAAGGGACCATTAATGGTAAACTAACTTGTTAATCCCCTATAAACACAAGGCATGACATTCTGTGAAACACCTACCTTCCTTGGCGGTTTCCTCCTTGTCTGTTTCCACCGCCAAAGCCGCCGCCACTGCCTCCTCCGAATCCTCCACCGCCTCCGCGGCTACCACCGTATCCTCCTCCACCGCCACGGCCACCACCGCCGCCGCCAGACCTCATCATACCACCACCGCCGCCACCTCGACGGAAATCTCCACCGCCGCCTCGCATACCTCTGTAATGGAAATTTAACGTAGATATTTTTAAAAAGTTCATTATTGAATTGTACCTGTAGTTTAAAATGCCTCAGGGCTATGCCAGGAAAAAAAAGATCTGAAAGGTTTGGGATGCCCCTTTCCCCTTTTTGCAGCTCTGAACTACAATTTAGTACATCAATAAAATATTTGTTCAATGTTTAATTGGTAATCTAAATTCAAACTCGGTGGCATTCCACCTCTCTTTAATAATTTTCACTGGAATAGCTCCTGAAAGCAACATTTGGCATTCAATAAATAACTTCCACAAGTCAGCATAATAGTGTATAAACTGATAAAGATCTCTCCATGGATGCTTTTCAATGATAAACTCGACAGTACCTGCCGCCACCACCTCCTCCACCTCTCATGCCCATGGGTCCACCACCCATTCTACCACCTGGTGGTGCTCCTCTGGGGCCACCTTTGCCACGGCCTCCTTCTGAGGCACTGTAACCACCATAATCTGCCACCATGAATTCATCCCAGTAAAGTGGGTCATAGGGCTGGTTTGGGCCCTTGGGTGGTGCCTAAAATACAAATTAATGCACGTTATTTTTGCTATTCATAAACTATGTGGAATGTGATAAAAATCTTACAAGATAAATTTACACTAGCAGATTTTACATTTCAGAACACTGCACTCAAACACCCAGGATAAATGGGTATCCAGCAGCAGACAAGTCTTTGTTTAGAATATAGAAGTTTAACAAGTCAGAGAAATTTAGGCAACAAAGGGGTAAGATACAAGATTGAGAAAGCAGCACTTTCAAGCTGCCAAACATTATAATCAAAAGTTGTGCAATCAAAAGATGCTTCATGTATAAGCATTCAACTTCAAATGCACTAATTATCATAGGTTTTGACAAGAGATATCAATACTAAGCTAAAATGTCAATAAAATGTTAAATAAGTATGAGGGTCTCTGTGTTCAATAAAGGTAAGCTTTTAAGCTTTATATTTGTTGACTTCATGGCTGGTTTCTACAGTCCCTATAGTGAAGACATTACTGTCTGTAGGAGATAGACATTACCGTTTGTAGGAGATCGTGGATGGTCTCTATACAGTCCACCACTGTCTTTGGCTTTCCTCCTATTGCCACCACTCGCTCTGTGGATTCGGGACAACACTGAGAATATACTTTGATTTGTGCTCCAGTTCTCTGTCAAAGAACAAACAATGTGTAATGATATCTAACAACTATCATACACAATTCTTATGAAATAAAATATAACAAGTATCAGTCGATTCTGAAGTCCAGTAAAAAAGAGGGGATAAAAATGACCTCGAATACTAGTAAACCAAGGGTGTGTGGAAGCTCTAGTGTAAATGTGCAAATTTTCATTCCAAGCTTTTCCTACGATATAGTTCTTCACTCTGAAATTCTTTTTTAATTATAAAAAGCCACACAAAAAAAATTGTGCATGTTCATACTGACCTCTCTGAGTTCCTTGATTTTGAAACCTGCTCTACCGATGATACATCCTGCTTGACTTTGGTGAACAAGAAGTCGCATCTCACAGTCAAAATCATTGTCTCTGTAGTTTTTATACTGAAACAAATACAACAGTCAATCTTAACCCTTTACTTTTATCTATTTACACCTTTTGAATTTATTTTATATTCATAAAACTTCAAGAAAGAGAGCAATCAAACTTTGTATAAAATGTAAATTTTCTTTCAATGTTCGTCGTTTAGAAATTAATTGTGGTCAGGTGACTTACATCCTCTAGCTTAGGAATGATGTCAAGGACACAGTCCAGTGCTGTTCCAAGATTGGCCCCAATGGTCAGCACCCTGTAAGCATACAGAATTAGATTACACACAGGGCACAACCAAGCCTTCATATTTATAATGTTCAGCAAAGGAAAAATCAAATGTAGAGTGCATTTGTTCAATAAAATTAAAGAAGAAAGCATTGGCAGAGCATCCTTTTTTGTTGAATAGTATTTGTTTATTACATTTGCATTCCATTACATAAGCATTAGAATAGAAACTCTTGCATTATTTTGATATAGAAATGCTTCAGTGTTGAGGAATTTGTATTGTGGTATTTCACAATGTTAATGGTGAGTCTAGAGTCACGGCAGAGTGCAGTAGAGACAGCAAAGCATAACCCCTCATGACTGATAAGTCATCAAAGTCGTATATATGACCTTGACCTGTCTGGTATAAGGATTTTCATCCTTCAAAAGACAGGGTTTTGGATTTGACTTTATCAGAGATGAGGGGTCTTGGTAAAGCTTGACTACTTCACTGGCAAAGTAGACACAACCTCTCAAAAGAAACGTAAGGGTCACATTACAACAATTTAAGATATTAAAAAAAAAGAAAATAGGCATCAACATTTACAAGACTGGCAAAATTTGCAATATATCAAGGCCATGAGGTCACTCTGAATGGGATTTCTTTTTTTCATTTATGTAAAGAAGTGTCAAGCCAGTATTAAGAAGGCTTGAAAAAAACATTTGAGTGGCATCTCAAGCATCTGTTTGAGAGTAAAAAGCCCCAGGATTTATTGAGCTGCTACCAAACATCACTGAAAAAATTGGACCCCTCTGAAGTTTCCTCTGCCATAAATACACAACTACATCCACACATTGTGTAAAGGTTGCAGAGTGCTAGGGTAAATTATAGGACACCTTTCAAAAGAGGACATCTTACAATTTACACTAAAAGTGTACTAGTATTCACGATCTAGATATAAAATCATCACAAAAAGCACAACCCAGTAACTCTAACCACCCATGTCAAGAAAAATTCCAACCACCCCTTGTTCCTTGTTAGGACCTGGCCGAGTTTACACCTTAGGAAGTTCTAACACACAGCATTTCTACAGATAATATTAACAAGGCCAAGCAGTTACAAAGGAAGCAAAAAGATCTGTTTACTTTCACAAACACACTGGTAATAAGGCCTGTTGTCACAGACACCAATTTTTACAAACATATTTTAGTGTAAACTCGCTCAGAACTTGATTTTGTCCAAACTTGTACGATAACTATATACATATAACAAACCAATTAAATAAATAAAAACTATGATAAGAAACATATATATAAATATATCTGTTTTTAATTTTTTTTTAAAAAAAGGTCATGATTCATTACATACATGATAGCAGCTCAAGGGTGAGTTTATGATTAATCATATGATGAAAAGGAAAAAAAATGAAATGAACCAATTCTGCAATGTGGAGAATTGGAGGATGTCATACCGTTCGGGGCTTGTCGAGTCGGGCACTGTTACACTGGCTTTGTACTGCATCGTGGGGAGGGCAGACCAGGTGGACCAATCCAGTGGGCGGGTCACGGGAATCAATTCAAACATTTGAATTGGACAGGGCGGGGAATGGGAGAAAAGGAGAAAAAATGTCACATCAGTTAAACATAGGGCATCAGAAATGTCTAACGGTATACAGGTGTTTAATGGTTTACTGAATCGTTCACCATCAAAACAATTTCTTACTTCCTTCATAAACTTATCAGATATATATATTTATTAAATTCCAAATCGATTTGTATTTTTTTGGAAGATGGAGAAGATAAAATTTTTCAAAATGTCTTTTCACTCTGAAGGACAAATAATGTAATAAAGCAGCGTAGCTATATTTAATCTTCTGAGGAAGGTTACATTTAAAATCTGGAAGATCATTTGTCTGCAGAAAAGAACAAGACAGGTACATTATCAATATTATAACAATGGCAAAGTCATAATATGCTGCAGATTACATTACACAATGATATACAAGTCCCTGGTCTACAGGTGCCAAGGTATCTGATCTCATTTAGCACTAGGATCCCAGGGTGAATATAGAATTTATCTCAGTCTATGTGGATCTTAACAGATTTCAGGTTCAGCTAAGTGAGTTCTGGATTTAATGAATCACAGCTGATGATCTCATGGACAATTTGTGTCTAAATTTGAATACGGAAACTCAGGAACTTTCCAGATTTTCAAAAAATTTTGTTTGGATGTTTGCCAAAAAATGTTGTGTGACGAGTGATGTGCAGTCATGGTAACGCGTACTTACATCCTGTCGGAGTCTTTTAATGTTGCTGCCTCCTTTTCCAATGATAGCACCAGCATTCTACAAGGAAAAGAAAAAAATAATCGTGATCTCTTACACCCAACACAGGAACTCATGTTACACATATGATGAAATGTTAAGCAGCTTTAACTAATTTTATTGCCTCTTACAATTTATCTAAAGCACTGCTATTCCACTCTTTAGCCAAAATTAAAATTTTGTTTTTGTATATATCAATTCATATTGATTTTTGTACATCATTTGTGAAAGATTCTTCAAGGTGCACTGAAGTTTTAAGAACCATGTACCATTTAAAATCAATATTTGACAATCGAACATTTTCTTAAAACTAACAGAGTTTCCAATAAAATCAATAACCTCTGTGATAAAATTGATACCATAATTGCTCCTGTGTAAGCTCTCCCAGATCAATATTTCTGGATGTTTTATTCTGACTTTACAAGGCCTTCCCACTCTTCACCCTATGGATACATAACCTGCCACCATATGTTAACTTAATTGAACATTTCTTTGACTTTTTTTGTGGCAGGAAGCAGCAAATGTTTGTGTTGGACTATAACGCCAGTTAATTTCCTTGTATTTCTACTAATTACATGACTGTCGAGTTCCAGGAAGTGTTGGTTCTGAATCAATAAGCTAGACCCCGTCCGAGCCCCCAGGTGACAAATTTTTACCTGGAATAACCGTTATCTGATCATAACCTCCCTTATCAAACTCCAATTTTTTCCAATTATTGCAAATAAAAGGAAATTTTGCCAACCGCTGGAAAGGAGAAATTCTGTTTCAGTAAGCCTTACTGGTACCAAAATCATACAATTATGATTATCATTTTACCCTTCAGCTAACACTATCCATAGAATAGAGCAATTTCCACATTCACATGTGTATACTTGCAACTCATTACTTTAATCATTTTTACCACGTGTCAAATTCTGGGTGACTATTCAGTAATTCAGCTTTAAATTTTTAAGCTTAAAAATGAATGATGCATTCCCCTCCCCCATCCTCCCACTCCCACAAAATGAAAATTATGACATGGACAAAGTTAAATGTCAGGTGTTGTCTATAACTAGCATCAACCACGCTGTTAGTTTTATAAGAGATTCAGGCAGTAGTTTATGGTAATGACAATTTACATTGATATAGCAGCCTCTCTAACAATGCTTTTACCTAATGCCCTCAGCTACAAACCATATATTACACTGTCCTTGAATAATTCAGCTGCTAACAAATATAACTGAGATCATTACTAAGTCAGATGTCTTTATAATCTTACCTTGCTGGCCAGTAGAAACCTCAGTTCCACCTTGGGTCCATCACCCCTCCTTCGCTTATGATCATCTTCATCTTCCTCGTAATCATCATCCAAAGGACGCTTCATTCCCACTGAAAAGAAGATGCAGCATGCTTATCAAAGATAACATATAACAGGAGATAGTCAAATAAATACAGATTCCTCTTCTTGCCCTATTTTTTTCTAAGGGTGTAAGCAGTCATTAATGTAAGCCTAAAAACATTCCCTTTTATGTGGATGCTGTGGGAGAAAAGTTATGCTAAGGGTTTCTCTTCTCTCTTCTTTCCAACGATAATATCCCAATTCCTGCTGTTACTACCCACTCATAAAAGACAAAATATGAATCTCCTGATAGAAGAAAAAGAATCTCCATATCAGACACAAGACATTCTGCACAAGAAGAAATGTGGCACTAATCAATACCAGGCACCCACCTGAGCCAGAATAACCCAACGCCTTGCCATCTCCAGTTGATGTTCATTCTTTCCATTGTATCTTCAGCCTTCCAACCTCACCTCTAGATCTGCAGCACAATCTCTCTCCCCTACCTACACCTACCAACTGGCCAGGTACAAGTGACAACACATCATATACCCACTAATCAATTCTCCTACCTTTCCTTTGCTTCTGTTGACACGGTTGCCAAGTAACAGCCAATCAGAAGCTGCCACAAGGAAGGAGCTTGAGGTACTAACAGTATAGCTCCTGTCCATTGTTGTGGACAATATTACATCATAGTAAAGACTATCAGATGATACTTCTCACAACACACCCCGATCAATAAAATGTACAAAGGAACAAGCTAATTTTTGTCCATCCATTTTTTTTTTTGTTTAGTGTAATCATTGTGTGCATTAATCAATAGAATACAGAACAGAGTATTGGAGAACAGCTGTATTGATTTATAGGGGAAATTTTATAGTGGTCTCCTGGATATGATACACCTGCAGCAACCTGACATTTTAATGCTTCTCACAACACCCACACTACTTTTTTTACATCCAAAGATATTTAACTTTCAAACTAGATTCAATTTTTATAAATTCTTCGCACAATTTTAACTATGTTTCAGAATTTAATGCAAACTTTAATTTGCTGTCATCAGCATAAACTTGTTCCAATTCCAGTGTATAATTTTATGACTCAATTATTTTGCTTAAACATAGCAATGTCTTAAAGAAAGATACATTAATGCAGTAATAAAAAAAAATTGATCTTACTGTCATCATCCATGATGGCAAGTGTGACTTTCAGAGAATGGTTCCTAGTTCTGTTTCCAAAAGATGCTGTTATATATTAAATCAAATCAATCTGTAAGAAAAAAAAAAGAGAGATAATAAATTCTGAGGCATAACTTGCCTTGGTTTAAAAGCCAACCAAAGACCAAATGCTAAATACTGCGACCTACTTTTGATTAGTCATGACTAAGTTTTGTGCCATAGAAGAACTAGTAGGCTCTCTCATGACACAAGATCAAAGTCCCCACTAACAACATTATAATTTTTCCCCTATTGATTACACCTATCTCTTGATCTTTCTGCTTCATTTCACCATTCTGAAACTGAGACAAGCTCAGGTATAAAATATTCAGTACCTGCTTATCACAGAGGACAAATTCTGCAAATAATTCAATCCTAATTTCTAACCATTCCTGCATTCTCAAATTTGACATGTCCAATACAGAGATAGCCATGCAGACTCTTTGCCTTCCATATAGCGTTTGATCTATAACCATTGGCCAGTATAATTTGCTTTCACTTGTACCTGGATTTTAAATGTACTATGGTTTCTTTTTCAATAGTTCCAATTGATCTGTTGGAACATTACTGTTGACAGAACTTTTATTTTGAGGCACACTGGTCCTCCCCCCTCATTGATCTGTGCCCCTTGTTACACACAGTTTCTTTGCACCATTTGTCAGCATTGTTTTCTAACAAAGCACCTGCAATTTTTGTCTTGTTGATCAACATCCACTGCAAACAAGGCAAAAGTAACAGACATCGAGTTCCCAAATTTGGTCAATATTGAACAAACATTTGTTGATGCTTTACTTTAAATGGATGTCACACAATAAGGTTTTCTCAGGGATAAAATCAATGACCAGCACCCAGCTGGGATAAATTAGGAACTTTTTACCCGAAAGACATATATCTACAGACATGGTGTTGTAATGGTTAAGGTGAAACAGGACATGAATACTAAAACATAACATTATTGGGAAACATCCAGGATAACAAATCTACTAAAACATTACATATTAAATTAGGACTTCAAAACATCAGGGGTAACAAATCTACGCATATGTCTTCATACAATGTATCATTATTAGTCCCATCAACCCACCCCTACACATAAAATTGCAATTAATCAGCACTACTTCTACAAGGTTAAGATCATCCCAAGTAGTGGTATATTGGTATTAATATCACTGCCGCAAATAAAGAAAAATGTTACAGTCCGTTTACTTTACACTTACATTGGTTGGTAGTAACTTAATTGGTACAAGTTAAAAAAAAAAACAATTGTAATGAAACAGCGTTGAATACAACTTTTTGCCATATGCTACATAATTTTTTTGTTGGGTTATTATAGCTGTTTTTTAAATTAACTTTTGCTTTGTGAAACAGGAAGTTTTACATCATTTTACCAAGAAAGTCTATTTTAGGCTTTTCTTAAAAGTTTTTTTTCTTTTGAATAGCACAATGCACAACATAAAAAGTATCAAGATAATTCGACACTGGCAATGAATAGCTTACTCGTCCTCTTTGTTTGCGATGAATGGTAAACCCCAGAAAAAAACCTCTTTTGTTTTAAGGATCAATGCTTTAAAGTTAGTCTACTCGGCTATTATTGTTCCCTTTGTCACACTTTGGAAATTAAAGTTTTGAAGGTCTGCCTTCAATTCATTTCCCATTTTAAAATGAATATAATCATGCCGACATTGTTTTCTTATGAATTTTGACAATTTACTTTTGTAAGGTATTAAAGCTAGTGATTCCAGCCTAGAATTTCTTAGTTCCTCCTGCATAATATATTGACTTGTGTTTATCAGATGGTACAGAACAATTGCATAATAAGGGTCCTGATATATGATAGGCCTAAAACAACATATAAACGTGTGTACTAGCCCTAAAGACAAGTGTTGTAGGAATTTCTGTTTCTGTGCCGATTCTCTTATTACAGAACATGAACATTCACAAGATCAAGCATGAACATATACAGAATCACCTGGCAACCATATAAAATCAATATTTTAAATTCTCCTGCAAACTATATAGGATATTGGAGTCTTTGAATTCTCTATCAGAGAGAGAGATGGAAAAAAATATCCCCTTTTCCAATCAACTTCAATGCACACCATACGGTATTGAGAACTAGGGGTATTTGTCTCTTCATAATGATTTCTCCCTCAACTACAGGTTTCTTTGTTGTAGCCTCTGTCTTGAATTATTCATAGAAATTGATATATTGTAAAAAGTTGTCCTCAGCTAATGACTTTTGATATAAAAACAGCAATGTTGTTAGTATTGATTGGACAGGTGGAGATTGTCAGGCGAGAAACCTCTCTCACCTTTTTCATATGCTACAGCCAATCCGACAAAATCACAACTTTATTACAAAACTAGGAGAACCATACCAACTTAATCAGCACTTTTCCATAATGCCAGTGGTTGAATTTATGATAGACTGGAGAAAAGGTGTGAAAATCTTATTTCCACACGTACGAGTCATTGGTTTTTGTTTGTTCAGCATTGTCTTGTTATCAGAAGTATGAAATTAAAGCCATATGAAATTAAGTTTTATCCATTTTTAATCAATTTCAAACAAAATATTAAAATACTTGTATAAAAAAGAAGGCTTTCATGGTCTCTCATTCTTAAATCTCAAATAATATAAATGCATTCCCCATACATATGTACATAACCCATTAATTCAATTCTTGATACAAAGCATACTATGACAATATTAAACATATTAAATACAATCATTTATTATTTAGATTACATTTAATTTATTTAGAGTATTACATAATCTTACCCTTAGCACACAAAAAACACTACCCTGTCCAGCAAACAAGCAGGAAGCTAAAGTTTGGGATTCCCAAATTTCCTACTTTCGTTTTGATAGCAAGTTTTCCATTTAAAGGCCGAGCTTGACCTACTTGAAAATCCGGTGGTAGTGCAATTAAGCAAATTTGGTGTAGGGCGGCGCTTACTGCAGCAGCCAAGTTAAAAATAAACTCCAGCATGCTGATAACAGAAGATAGCACATGTGTTTATACTTGGCTAAACAACTCTAGTGATCCTCAGAGATAATTATACAAAGCAGGATTTACAGCACATTCTGCTGATTTATTGACCGGTTATCGGCGATTTAATTAGTTAACACTTTTAATTAAAATAAATTTACAATTATTAATCCTCAAAATGTACACAATAATCTTGGCTCAATATTTTTGGAGTCCATTTCAATAAAGGCTTCCTACATATTTACACCAGATATTATCTCTGTATTTAAATGTTAGTTTTTTATACACTTTTTTCCCTTTCTGGTTTCGTGGTGCATTGGGGTTTCTTGAATGATATACAGAGGTATGCTCCCGGTCAACATTTTCATTCCAGTGGCACACAGCAAGGTTTGATCTAAGTTTATATTGGTCTTCTCCAAAAACAATTCTCTTGTCCTGGAATATGTTCATTACATTATTGAAACTCTCTACATAGAAGGTATCTTTTCCCAAAATATAATCTTCAGGATATTTGTATATAACAGATGCTTTAAGTGTATTTTCTAAAAGTTTTTTGGCAATTTTACTGGTTAATACAACTCGGGAAGGCTCATAATTTTCATCTTTTCTGCATCGTGACTCTGGGTGACACTTTTCATGGGAATTTTCGTAGTGAGGAATTACATTCTCTATACACTCTCGTAGCTTTTGGGGGTTTCCATCACAATGCCGAACAGCCCAATGAATATGAGTGGCAATAGGTTCAGTTTTGTCCACCAGCTGCTCACTCCATGTAAAACCCTCAGACTTCTTACTACCACTGGATATATTTTTTAGTGATTTCTTTAATGCCTTTATCGAATGCCATAAATCATTCTGATTTATTGTTTCTTCTGTGTCCTTAATAAATTTGTTAATACTAAGGTTTCTGTCATGGGAGTGAACCTTGATGGTGACATCGTGGGAGGTGAAATTTTCATAAATTATCTCTGTACCAATTCTTTCGTGTCGTTGAGAAACTGGGTCTTGCTGTTTTGTTACATGTACGCAATCCAGAACTTTGTGACATTTCTCACCAATGGCCACTACAGATGTGTCTTTTGCGTTTTTACGCCATCCATGTCTAGCATCTGTTAAAATATTGATGCCATCCAAGTCTTCATAACTCCCGATTTCTTCATGTAGACCGTCTTGGATGGAATCTGTATATTCAGCCTCGACAGAATTTTTATACGCTTCAAAAAACTGTTTCCTTCTGGCCCAGTTGATGCACCCTATTCCACTTCCATTGGAAAACCTAGTGTAATGAGATGGTAGCATTCCACTACACATGAGGCCATGACCTATTCTGTGGTTGACAAGATATTCATCATTAGGTAAATATGGTGAAGATGACCAGGAATAACTGTGCATTTTTTCTTTGGTACATTGAAGGCGCAAAGATAGAACATGTCCTTTCATGGTTTTCTTCAAAAATTTTAATTTTCCACTGCAGGTTTTTGTATGAGCTTCACAAAGTTCACATATATTTAGAAGTGATGAATCTGCACAAACAAACATTTTCTGATTAACATCCTTCTTCCTGACTTGCAGATATGTTGATGGAAATTGTATTTGATCCTCCTCGACACTTTGGTCCTCCAAGTGCTTTTTTAACCAGAAGTCCAAAAGTTCCTCAATTACTCCAGCATTGTTTACAGGTGCATTGTTCTTAGAAGTTAGAAATGATTTCACCTTTTGCAGTTTTCCTTGAATTTTACTTCTAAATTCCCCATCACCTGGAATTTCAAGCCTAAAATTTGGTGGACGTTTCTTTGATGATTCTTCGTTTTTTGCCATGATTTCTAATGATTTGATTCAAGATTTCTGATATTTCTGAGCAAAATTGTATAGATATATATTAGTTGTCAGTAATACAATACTATCCTAAATTGGCTGTGGGTTTGGGGGGGGGGGGTGCAAAGGGAGAAGAGTACATGTTACAGGTAACAAAAATAGAAATAATTAAGTGTTATCCCTCACAAATATTGTGAATTTTGAAAAGAAAATTATTTATCTAATTTTCAATTTTTAAGTAGTACATATATTTTTTTTTAAATCGGCCACAAAATAAAAAAAAAATTAATCTAAATAAAATTCTCCTTTGTTTGGCCCTGTAACAAAATTGCATAAGGTAATAAACCAATCTCTTATCACCTATTTAATCTTGTGGGGGGTTAGAGTATACTTCACACAGCAGCATCAATTAGTACCTACACTGTAATCAGTTAGAGTCCATCGATGTGTTATTTTATTTTGTAAGCAAAATGGGGGAAAGACAGAGATTAATTTTGGATGTGAGTGAAATGCAAATGGAAGCCATAAAACATTTCTATCTGCATAGCGACTGGGATTTTCAGCCTCTTGACTCATCACAGGAAGAGAAATTTGGCGGGAACACGTGTGTAAAATTAGAATGTGTTGACAGAGGTGCAGACAGATGTAGCATTATCTGTAGATACTGGACTTTTGGGAGCTGAGTGCAGTGATAATAATGATGGTGGTGAAGAAAATTTTTTCATCCCTCAAGACATTAACAGAGAGGAATGTCCATTCTGCCTCTGCAAGCCCTGCATCACGGACGACATCAACAGACAATTATGGTGGGAAGTGGAACCCTTCAGACTGCCCCATCCCAGGAATTCCAAATTACGCAAGGAGAAGTACAAAAGGTTTTGGACAATGCTTCTACATCGTGGAGTATGGAGTGATCCCCGATATGCTGAGAAAAAAATGCGAGCGTTGGAACATTATCAACCAGGACAGGAGTGGCACAGACGTGACATAATGCCAACATGTGTAGTAAAACTTGTGAGAACATGGCTACCTAATCCAAAAGATGTTCAATACATGGGTCATTTGTGGGAATAATTTTATGGTTGACCATCACATTGACATGTTTTATCTTTTTTGTTTGGATAATTTGGACTGTTTGGACTTGCCATTTGTATTTTGTGTAAATGTTGTGAGGATTTTAAATTTTATTAATTATTCTCATTTCAATACAGAGTTTAAAAAAAATCTGAATTATTGATTTTATCTTTTGGAGATTGGATTTATCTAGAGATGAAAGTAAGTCAAACACTGCAGCACTGGCTTTCTTGCCGCCATGCCTACATGATAACACAACATCCGGTGTAAACAATAACAAACTAAGTCACGCCCACTGCTGCCAAATTTGAATTTCAAATAGAAATAGAAGCCCTGCTTCAAATGTTTCAATACAAATTACAGCTAAGAAAAAATTTTTGAGTACATTTAATTTGAGACCAAAGGTGCACACTGTTGAGAAGAACAAGCATGACAAAAATCTGATGATAAAAAAATTTCAGTATTTTAGTATTTGTGAATAACTCTCTGCAATCTGAATGTGGCCAGAAAAATCAAATATACCACCATTTTTCTCATTGGCTGCTATTTATACTCCTATGTCCTCCTTTAAGTTTTAGGAGTACCTCTTATCACTTAATGCACCACTGAGATGTGTTGTGCTCTTGACAATGAGGACATGTCCTGACATGAAGCATAGAGCATACAAAATAACTAAAGCACAGAGCATACAAAATAACTAAAGCAAAGAGCACACAAAAGAACTGCACAATGCATATCTACCAAAACCTATTGATTGCAATATTGCAGCAAAATTGAGATAAAATTCTGCAATTTTTTGCTTTAATATTTTGTTTGAAATTGTTATATTGCCCCTATATTTCAAAACAAAGACATTTAGAAAGAAACAAACAAATCCCAGTACTTGGTCATGATGTTAAAATTCTAAGAATAAAAGCAACGAAATTAGACCCCCCCCCAAAAAAAAAGAATTTATCAAAGAATTTATTAAGATATAAATTAACTTGTTAACTAAAATTTTTTTCAGGAAATTGTATGCACATATCTAATTGCACAATATTTCTCAAAGAAACTGAGTTTATCATGAAACAAGAGATGTTTCACTTTGTAAAACACTTATGCCCCCCCCCTCCCCCCAAATTGAAATTTTTTTAAGTCCAAGGGGCATAACTCTGTCAAAAATGGTGCGATCGTACCCAAAACAGAACTTGGCCTATATATATATCTGATAAATCTATATACAAAATTTCATTTCAATATGTTCAATCTCTGCGAAGAAAATGAACGGAAACTGCAAATAAATGAAATTTTTCTAAGTCCAAGGGGCATAACTCTGTCAAAAATGGGCGATTGTACCCAAAACAGAACTAAACCTAGATATTTTTCTGATAAATCTATATATTATATAAGAAGATTATTTTTGTAATTTTCATTGGCTGAAATGACGTCACGTGATATTTCTCCTTTTGTGATATCGATGCAAAAGCACGTCGGCAGAAAATGATATCGCACGACACAGCATTCAGTTGCACTGAAGTTACGTAGAACGTGACGCCATAATATAAGAAGCATCTTTTTAACCATTGTGACGTAATGACAGCCAAGTCTGT
Source organism: Saccostrea cuccullata (assembly GCF_032062105.1). NCBI lineage: Eukaryota > Metazoa > Mollusca > Bivalvia > Ostreida > Ostreidae > Saccostrea > Saccostrea cuccullata. Next base: position 1,477,174 of record NW_026920828.1, on the reverse strand, counting down.
TTAGGTAGGACTGTGTCAGTTCATTCACTTTGATTGTTTATATAATATAACTATTATGGACTTCAGTGAACTGTCAGTTTGTGGTTATAAGGACTTATGGCAATATTGATACTGACCTCAGACACAGAAAATGATAGCGACCTTGCAGGCTCGGTCGCTATCACTTTCTGTGTCTTCAGTCAGTATCAATTGCCATGAGTCCTTATAACCACATATCTACCTACACTGAAGTCCATAACTGTATAATATTAAATTTCATTTCAGTATGTTCAACCTCTGCGAAGAAAATGAATGGAAAGTGCAAATAAATGAAATTTTTCTAAGTTCAAGGGGCATAACTCTGTCAAAAATGGCGCGATTGTACCCAAAACAGAACTACACCTAGATATTTTTCTGATAAATCTGTATACTAAATTTCATTTCAGTATGTATAATCCCTGCGAACAAAATGAACAGAAACTGCAAATAATTGAAATTTTTTTATGTCCAAGCATAACTGTCCAAAATGGCGCAATTGTACCCAAAACAAAACTTGACCTAGATATTCATCTGCGACAGCAGCGAAGGGGGGGGGGGGCATAAAAATGAGTTTTATACAAAGAGCAGGGTTCGACATTCGCGCTCGTCACCTCGTCATTTCCACCCTGAAATGATTTCGGACGACCTGATTTTCAGTCTGGCTCGCCCAAATGACAACCTGGGACAAGTTGGGAATATTTAAGCCTAATAACGATGATTAATATTTTAAACTAAACTTCATAAGACCTTCAAAACATCAGCCGAGTAGATTTTCTTCCTGCCAAATCTTCGTTCAATCAATCAGCTGATGCAATTTTTACTAAAAGTCTTGAATAAAGTTTTATTTGAGATATAAAATATGTCAACTTAGTCAACAATCACCTTAAATATAAATAGTAATAATCATCATTGTAACATTTTGCATTTCCCCTACAACTTTCTGATTATAATGATCGTTTTCTGCTGCTAGGCAGCCATGTTGGGTGTCCACTGTAATATAACACCTGATTAATTCAGTCCAGGGTTATTTGACCCTATTTGTTTAGGCCTTCATGGCAAGTGAAAATGAATATTTTAAGCTACAAACTTTAGCATTCTGCATGTCTGATTCTGCTTATATTTTTGTTTAATAAAATACTAGAAGACATCTTTACATTCCAAAAATGTCTGGGTTTACATTTTTTAATACAAAAACACAACTTCTACTAATTATCATAACAAATTTTAAACAATTTTCACATGAAGTTTTGTTTCTATTGATATTTTATTTGGACGACCTGAAATTCATTCGGGCAACCTGTGATCAAACCAAGGTTGCCCGAATGGCGAGACCAAATTTTGACGAGTGTCGGACCCTGCAAAGAGTTATAAAACCTTTTTTTTATTATATGTCAGAGTTCTTGAAATCTTTCAGTCCTGTCGGCAAAACCGATAAAAACAACCAAGGACCGATTACTTTGCGTTCCGAGTCAGTCCAAATGACCGGTAATTGTTGAAAGAAGAACTTTTGACAATCCGACCAAATTTTCGTACGAATTCCCTTTAACCAACTGATCTAAATCTTTCAAATGCTTTTCTGTATCTTGTAATGGCTTGTAATGATAAACCGAAGTGCCAAACCATGATTGGCCAACTAATTTGTTGACGGCGCTAAGGTAAGCCAGGTGACAAAATCACACTAGATTAAAAACTTATGAAGAAAATGGACCCCCACAAGAATTCAAAGAAAGTTGTACATGTAATACCACGATTAAATCGGCATGAAGTGTGCAGTGTTTACTGACGCTGGGTGCACAATGTATTGATGATAAAATTCAAATACAGTTTTCATCTTTTTATTGAATTTTTTTTTGGGACTGATAGAAATCTGTCTGGGCTGACAAACTTCACGTGGCAGTCAGTCCAAATGACTGACAGCGAAAAAAAGATTTCAAGAACTCTGTATGTACTCTGTACTAAATCTTTATTGATACATGAGTATCAATTTTTTTTTTTCAGTAGCCCTTCACATTATCATTATTATCTGTGCCTACTGAAGACTTATTTCCTATAGTCCTAGCTTTTAAGTACTTCATTTTGAAGTCAGATAGATTTCCTCCAGCTTGGTCTTTTATATAAGTGTTACAAAATCAGACCAAATCTACCAACAAACTACTACTATCAAATTGAATTGGCAGCATACACTTGATTTTTAATCAAAGATTACAGAGTAAATCTCAACAAATGTTGTCTGTACGTAAGACTGCAAGGCAGTCCAACATCAAACTAATAATCTAGTAGTGTACATCCCAAGACACAACATTTCTGCAATTTTGATCTGATAGAGCTTGTAGTTACTTGGAAATAGATTTATCCAAAACTTCAAACTAGTCACTCATGTAGAAAATGTAATTCAGTTTTAGCATCTGAAGCTAGGTTGCGAATTCCCTGTTGAACCATCCATGAACAGTCTTTGCCATATTTTTTTCAGCACATGCCCTTCAGTCAGGTGTATCCACTAATTATAGCAGCCCGAACAAATATTTAGAAGTCCCGAGTTTTGTAAAGTATTTTATCATTATTTGCTAGCACTCTTGAGCGATAGCAACTAAGTTAGTGAATATATTTGAAATATGCATGCTCGACTTCACGGTCGGGGTTTCTGGGAAAACAACTGTTGATAGACTGTATAACATTTCGTTTTGTCAAACAATAATAGACATGATCCAAATTTAAACTGGCCTTTCCCATCTGATTAGCTGCAATAATGTAGCCCTCTCCGATTTTTTTTTTTTTTTTGGGAGAGGGCTACAACTCCTTAGGATCTCTATAATGGCGCAGATGCGGCAGTGGATCACTCCCGCACGGATTTCGGCTCAAATTATCAGTAAACGGCTATTTTATTATCATCTCTTACCTGGAATCCAAATATGTAATTATGCAAAACATAAATCGATCCAAAAATATTCACAGCGATCCATATATCGGTTATTTTACGTGTGTGTCAACAGCTTAACTTGAATTTATCCGCCATGTTTACTGACCTTGATGGATTGTATTTTGGGACAGCCAATGAGAATTTAGGTTCTATAGGAGCGGATCTACTAGGAATTCCCTTATTTTAAGCATACGTATCGCTGTTTGCGCAAAAATAACACTTGAAATGGTCTTATTTATCGATGTTTTTGTAATATATTATAGCACAATCGTTTATAAACATCGACATTTGCTTTATTTGGTTGTTCCAAATTTCAAGCGAAAGTCTCACTACGTCACGCGTGAACTGTCATGGCTGCTGGGAAAGACACAGATTTATTTTACATGGTTTTCGAGTTTAACAGGCTATGTTGTTGACAGTGAATAAAAATTCCGTCTTATAAGAAGTAAGTTTAATGTAAAAATAATTTATTTTGCCTCCAATCACCCGTATCAAAAAAATATATTTGCACCATTACGGAGATGCGATGGAATTGTAGCCCTCTCCAGAAAATATCAGATAAAAAAATCGGAGAGGGCTACATTATTGCAGCTACCATCTGATAAACTCGATATACATTTCGAACACTAAAGAAATGCAAAAATTGTCATCAGGGGAAATGTAAAAGGAACAGAAATTCCATTTTTTTTCTTTTGCTTAAAAAAATTGGTTGAACAAATCCATAAACCAACTTAAAAAAAAAAGGCCTCATTATGTTTATGTTTTGATCATGTTACCACCTACAGCCTACTCCGGATATATCGAAATTCAGGGGACCATGCAAATTATTTCAATATATCCGTAATTCAATATAAGCGAAATCCTGAAGCTGCCATTTTAAAAGTTCAATCCCGATCTAAAATAAAGAAGAACATACCCGAACAAATTAATTTGGTCATCGTTTCTCTATAACAGTGAACAGATAACATGGTATATTAGTCCTAGAAAGTTTAAATAAAATTGTTTCTTTCTGTTACATTGAAAAGACAGTCTTCAACCTCATTATTATTCCCCAATCACATTTATTTACGTTTTGGAGAAAAATCACCAAACTAAAACGGATAAGTACTGCTGAATGTTGCTTGTTATGTATTTCATCTTAAGTGTACTCATCTATTTCGAATTTAGCCATTAACAGTACATATTTAATTCCAAAGTAAAAGGATTTTTCTAGATCTGTGGGAGTTACTATATTACGTTTAGCCTCAATATGTTCGTATAATATAAGTGAAAACAAAGAATTTAACAGTGAATAATTTTATTTTGTAAGAGCATGCAGGTGAAAACTTAATTATTCACATCTTTGTATATCAACTAGTCAATCAGGCATAATTTCTGTCACCAACTATAACGACAGCCACCAGGGAGTACTTCAATATAATCGTTATGAAAACAACTTATTATCACCTGTTGGGACCGATCAGTGGCTTCAATATATGCAATATTTCAATATGGTCAATTTTTTTTAATATAACCGTTATTTTAATGCAAACTGAAAGAATACGAGAGAGGCAAAAACTGAGGATTTATTTTTATTTCAAAATAAGCGATTTTAATATAAGTGGAGTAAGCTGTATTTGGATGTTTGTGTTGCATTGTTATCCTTCGGAAATGTTATTCATGTCATTGAACACATCTGTTAAAATCTGTTAAAAATTCATCTGCAACAACTATCATGTTTTTCTTGTAAAAAAAATAAACAAAGTACCTTTGTTTTATAACAGAATTAATTGTATTTACAATTGATGCAAATCTAATTTCCAAGATTTCATTCAATTGTGAACATTTTCAAAGAAACTGATGTATTGCTTTTGCAATTTTCTTTTGAGGATGCATCAACTGACACATTCGTTCGCATATGTTTTGGTAAAGATTTCAATCCGATGCCAGATAGATAACATTCAAGCTCTATAGAGCTCGATGCCATAAAAAAAATCCCTTTAGATAGTCTACTTGTGTGCCAAGCAAAGAAATCAGACCAAGACTGTAGAAGGAGTAGCATTTTGAAAAATTCTTTACAGACAGAAAATGATGGACACCTTACTATCGCATACAATCTTCTGGTCTCTGACCAGTAGAGCTAAAATTTTGAAGTACTAGTAAATGTCAATTACACACAAACATGAAAATTATCCTCTATTTCAAAATTTTTTTTCTAGGAAACAGACAAATGGCCTATGGGCCCAGTGATTGGGAAGGGCTTGCGCCACGCGCCATAGTCGCATTGAAGTGAAAAATGGCGCATTAAATCATTCAATGTTTGCGCCAAGGTGCGCATTCAATTTTTAGCGATCTTATTTGGAAACATTTTGCGTTTGACATCATTACTTGTTTTACTTTCATTTTATTGCAATCAATTTTAAAACAACAAATCTCATTGGTGGAATACCGCAAAAAAACTGCTTCCGCTTTATCAAAGCACCTAGATTCGGTACATTACGACATTTATTTGTAGGGTAGGATGTGTTCAATCCAAATTGCGATGTAATTCAACGCAAAATACGGATAAAATTATCTTATTTGCGGTTTTATTTAAATTTGGAGCATTGCATGTGTTCAAAATTAGATTCGAATCCGATCGGTTCATTAAAAACGTGTTTTCTTTCGTACTTCACATTTGTTTGTCATTTTGTTGTTTCTTAAAATGGCCCCTCAGATTATTTGGATGGCCCATTCATTTTCAAAATGGCCCATTGAAATTTTTGACAGTTGCGCCATAGTCCCATTGACCATTTTGGCCTTCCCAATCACTGTGGGCCACACAGTCATAACAGCAGGTTTTTTTCTCATGTAACCAGTACTGATAAACGGTACCACTGCCAATGCTGAAATCGTTATTGTTTCCCAATGAGACTAAAAATTTGAATTTCAACTACCAAATACAGTCTTATCATATATACAAAATAATACCTGAAGTGAGAGATAAAAAATTGGCGGCGTAAATCAAATGTTTTTACAATGCATGGATCTGTAGCTCTCTGCTTTATCTGTCCTAATTTTCTCAAGCAGAGAGTTACAATTCTGCAGCTCCTGCAGCTTAAGAGGGAGCTTTAATAACTTAAATTTCAAATAAACAAGAACAATCAACAAGTCAAAAAATAATACATTTTATTTTTGAAGCATTTTGGTAAAAAATACTAACTAGTTTATCAATTATAATGTTGTTATCTTACCATTTATAACCCATTTACCTGGTGATTCAAAAATACCCAAAAGTGATTCGCAATACAAAGGTGTAAATATATAAGACTCCAAAGTCCAATGGTGACGCCAAAGTCCAAACAGTAACCATGTATTTCATATTTATTTGTATTTATTTAGGATCTTGGCATGGCGGGGCAAATAGGCGCAGTAGTACCATGACGTCATAAACTTTTTTTGGTTTTCTGCACCATCAGACTTTGGCTTGTCGAACCAGCAGACTTTGGCGTGACCATTGGACTTTGAAGTCCCATCCCATTTTGGAGTCCTAGAAATAACCCTGTCAAGGCCACTGTATCAAAGATAGTCTCGCCCTGTAATTTGGCTTTCCTTTGATATGGTACCAAATAACCATCTATAAATTTTTAGATAAAATCGTGTGCTGTCAAAACGTAATCATGATACTGAATGCAGGGAAATTTTCGTCACTGTTTTATTTTCACACCCTTTCACCCTACCCTCATTTGGGCGAATTAAATACGAGGGGGAATTTAAAGAATAAAGTAAAATTTCTTAAACTTTAAATGGGACAAAATTGCAAGCAACTGTGAAAGGGTGAAAATAACATGGGGCAAAAATAAACCTGTAAACAGCAAGTGATTCAGAATACCCTAATTGACTGTAACATAATAAGCCAAAAAAAACTCATATTTGAGACGGTCTATAAATTTATATTTATTAGGGCCTAATACAAAAGATAGAGCGCACTCCTCCTAACGGTTTCGCCGTCCAACCTTTTTTTCTATATTATTTACTAGTATTCTAACGATGGCCACTAAATCTATGCTTTGTTTAAAACGCCTTGAATGCTTGATCCGCCTATACTCAGTATGTGCTTGTCCTTGCATGCTTCATGTTTTCAGATGCATTTCACACCGTCACTTTTATTATTATTCATTAAGCTTTTTAAAAATCAAAATACATGTTACACTCTGTACATAATATTCATAACTCAAGCCAAAAACAGTGTACGAGTAGTCGAGCACATTAAAATGACTTGCACAATTTACCACGCCGACTCGTAGCTTATGCGCGAAATCAAATGACCAACCAAATAATTGTGAATGTACCTTACATGTGATCTTTAAGAAATGATTATAACATTGAAATAATTTATGTAATACCTAAGAAGAAACTGCATTGGTGGAAAGACGGACTTGGTCTTTTTCTTTTCCTTGTGCACTGGTATGGGTTTTACAAAATGGCCGCAGCGTGGGTCCGATCGTCAATTTTCGGCAAATTCCGTGAAATCATGTGACTTTACTGAGAAAGCAGTTTAGTCGGTAGATCACGAAATACTCGATTTCATGCTAAAGGGTAAATGACAGGATGAGACGATAGCATGATTTATATGACATTTTAGCGGAATGAAAGCAATAGGATGTGGCTACTTTTTTAGCAGCGAAAGAATTATGTCAAATATATGCATATCCCGTGAAGTCTGTTGCCCCCTACCCTCAATGGTCAGTGCTGAGCTAGGGCCGGAGGTGGAACTTGACATTAACTGATTTTTAAAATACTGTTTTACACTTTTATTAATACAGTTACTATCTTTTCGGATAAGAACTTTTAAGAAATTATAGGACATCTCCGAGAACGTCATAAGATTTTTGTAAGAGGTTGACGAAACATCAACTCAAACTCTGTAATCTGATTTTTTTATGCTTTATGTACACCTTTTTTCTTTTCGTTTCTTCGTTCAGCTCACCCATTATTTTCAGTTAATCTGCTATACTGGTCAATTTATGCTGATTGTTGTTGTAAAGAAATATCATTATCTCTAAAGAATTCACCTAAACCTGAAACTATATTTTAACAGAAAATTTCTTTTCCCTTAAAATGTCAGCTAACGTATTAAACATGTACGCTAGTCTTGCTTAATCTCTTGCTAAAATGCCTATATGCACAGCTGTAGAAATTCTGCTAATATACCTATTCTCTTTAGAAAACTGAACTGTGAAAGGCTTTCACCTATATCCATGTCGGCAGATATATGTCAGTAGCTCTCTGCTTTTGAAAATTCGGACAGACAAAGCAGATCGAGAGCTACAGATCCAAGAAAGCCACTGTATTTGCAAAGATTGACACAATATAGGCATTGAACATTTGGGCGTAAGTTATTTAGACCCCATCCTCACCCCACTTTCAATAGGCAAAGGCAGTTTAGTCTGTGTTTGAAAAAAAAATGGTATACCTTACACCCTTACAGTTTACACTTTATGTTTGCATCCGACGCAAATTGCAAGCGTGTGTTAAACCTTCGTGTGTGTGTGTATATCCCATTTATTTAAATTTACTCCTATTATTTGGGGCAAGCGTATGTTCTTGAAAGATATTTTATGCACGACCAAGATGGACATTGGAAGAGTTTTTCAAAACAGTCATTTAAAAACTAGAAAGGGTTGTTTGGCACCATTATTTTCATGCTAGATAACAGGCTATCATTCTTAAAGCGCGGGGGGGGGGGGGGGGGGGGTTGAGAGCGGCAAAAAAGCGGCGGCGTAAATCGAAGGTTTTTTGCAACTCACGCTCTGTAGCTCTTGGGCCAGTTTTACAAAAGAACTTACGACTATATAAGACAAAAAAAAATTCAGATTGTTGCAATATTTTGCAAAATTAATATTTCTCTTTGAAATTGTTTGTGTAAAATTATCATACCACATTCCTTTTATAAAGTTTAAAATAATTTTCGATATATTGTTTATTAAAAAGTAATACAAAGAATTAAATTTGGTCTTAAGTCGTAAGTCCTTTTGTAAAACGGGCCCCATGCTTTATCTGTCCGAATTTTATCAATCAGAGAGCTACAGTTCTTTAGATAAGTCTCTTTCAGTAATTCAATTTACATGAAGTGCATAGATTTTAAATGATTTCTAATCCATTCCGGTGTTTAAACTTTATATAATTAATCGGTTAATTTTTGAATCAGGGGTTTCGGGTTATCACATCATTAAACTAAGCTATTTGCATGAACCAGTAAATAGTACATAGGAAAATAATATATTGAGAGAATTATATGGGTATCCGTTTACAAACCCATTCAGTGGATTTCACACATATCCAGAGCTTGGTGAACATTGTGAGAATATCCGTTACAACTCTCATACACTGCACTTGATGTTTGCGTCAAATCAGATAAAAGTTACACAGGAATTGTAAAAGGGGCCAATTTCATTAACATTGGGCATCCTAGAGTGAGTAACTTCTGAACTAAACAATTAAAAAAAATTTGTTTAAAGCATATCCGTTTTTTAGATGAATTTTTGATAAAATATCGGAGATGATCATGACGGAAAAATACATTGTACGGTTATTTAAAAAAATAGCTTTTTATCTCCAAGCCCGTAGCAACGGTTTCAAAAGGGGAAGCACCCCCACCCATCTGACAAGTAAAATATAAAAGCCTCGTTAATAGTCCAAGTCGTGGAATTTGTCAGTGCTCGATCTTACAACTAAAAAAAAAAGGGGGGCATAAAAAAAATTCAAAAAAAAAAAAAAAAAAAACGTTGACAAGCAAAAAAAAAAAAAAAAAAGGAATGTGGGCCCATTGTCCACACACGAAAACCCTTTTCGTAGGGGGGGGGGGGGCGGATCGAACTTCTTTCAGTACCAATTTTTTTCCTGAACACTACCACTTACCTTTTTCAGTTTTGGCCTAAACCGTACCGTCCCCTGTTGAAAGGGGAGGGGGGTACACTTACTAGACATTATTCCAATTTAAAGATATACAAAAAGATTAATATTATTTAATTATTTTCAAAATAATGTTACTTGAAAAGTTTTGGTCTTTTGAAAGATAAATTTCCCGCCAAAACCGAAAGACATTCGGGGATCTTCTGCTTTTTCCCCTGTAGTGAATCCCGGAAGCGCGGATTTTTTTTTTTGACAGAATTCAGGAAGTGAGATGTAGTAGATCGGTTGTTTTTCTTTGTGTCAAAGAAGTAAATATGATTCGACCTCAAATATGAACGGAAACCGAGAATCTCGAAGTTCAAATTCCTACGACTGGACTCAAGATATCCAGTTACATGGTTTGTTGTATAAGAAGCCGATAAATCACCAGAGTAACAAATGGACAAAAAGGTATGCCTTACACCTGTTTGATAAATACTTCCTTACTAAGATCTAGCAAGACAGTCTGGTCTCTATAGACAGAGTTGAATCTTTCTGAATTTAAACTCTGATTTCTGTTTTATTTTTGTTATTCGATTTTATTAAAATTTGATATATAGCATATAGCAGCATGTAAAAACAACACAATATTGCATACAGACAGCACTGGTAGACATCAAGGTAAAGATAATTTACAGCTCTTGAAAATAATTAAGGAATACTTTGAAAAGTCTGATGATACTAGCCCCCCCCCCCCCCATTAAACACAACATGTGACACACAAACCTTTCTCTCTGTTTACACCTATGTCATGTTCAGTGTGTGATATAATCATGCAAACTTCATGTAATATTTACTTAATTAACCCACAGGTTTCCCCTCTACAGACCCCCGGGCCTGTTAGACTTTTTTTCACATAAATTATATATGGATGACATATTTGTGATATAATCTATCCTATCAATTCAGAAAATTTGCTTAAACTTACATTTTATAAAAATAACCCTCTCTATATATAAATTAACAAGGTTGCCAACTTCGTCTGCAAACCGAGAGGCACTGCCGAGAATTTTGGTTGAATCGTCTCATAAATCTAAACAAAGCCCTAAAATCAAAAACTCATATTGTAGATTGAATATTCTTTTCATTAACCACCAACTCTCATGAAGGTTAAGGCACTTTAACAGTCGTTATGACCAAGTTTACGAAAGGAGGTCAGGCTACAGTTAGCGTTTTTGCTTAGTGAACGGAAGTGACGAGGAGACGACTTTTTACCAAAATACACAGTTCTGCAGAAAGTCTGAGACACTGTTTTGAAGTAATCATTTGAAGAAATTTGGTTGATATACACTAAAAAATGTCTTTCAAATGTATTGGGAGAATAGAGTTCTAACCCGCTTTGCAAATGAAATGTCTCTAATTATTATTCAAATACCTGATTTGCATGTGAGAGTTATGCCCTTTTAAAAATGCAATTTATCAAAATATCTTCTTTTCCTTAAATATTTGTGTAAATCTACAAAACGTTTGAAAATAAAATTATTATGAAGAATTCGTACAAAAACACAAGAATATATCCATTGTTGATATTTTACACGCATATTTGGGTATATGGGGAACATCGGGAATTAGTCCTCTCCTCATTACTTCCGTTCGTTAAGCTTTTTACGGAGTTGGCAACCTTGTTGATTTTTATATAGAGAATGTAGGGTAGATTTAATAGAACGTTTGTTTTAGGTAATTTTTCGATTTGCTGGTATATATCTTATCACAAATATGGCAATGAAAGATTTTTTATAAGAAAAAAATCGAAAAAGCCCAGGGGTCTATATCGAAGGGGGGGGGGGGGGTCCTGTCCTCAAGCACCTGTGAATTAACCCCATTTATTTCACATTCACAGGACAATGTTTTTTTGTTTTGGTTTTTTTTGTTTTGTTTTTTTTTTTAAAGTTTGAACACTTTGAAGTGTAACTATGAAACTTGCATAATAATCTCATAGCTTTAGAAATATGTCCACTCTTCGAACTGTCAGTCATACACATAAATGGGGGTCATACTTATTAAGCCACAATACCCTATAATATCATGTGGTCACACTCCATTGATTTATTAATTTGGCATTAATATTTGTCATGGTTCATTGATCAAGAAGTCATAAACAATGTACACATGTACTATCCATCAGAGGTAGAATACTGTTTAATTCATTGGGATTTTTTGTTGTTTTGTTTCTTTCTTTGTTCTACTTCCCTTTGAGCAGGGAGGGCAGATGCTCTGAACACCTGCACTGCACCATGCAGGTGACTCGGGCTTTCAAGACAATCCCCAGGTATACATGTATCATAAGACAGTTCCATAGACTTCTGTTCAGATGAATCTGAATAAAATGACTGAAAGATAAGACATGTATAAGAAAATTATTTATTGACTGTTTAGAGAACTGGTATCTGATACTCACCTAAGAATTAGCTGATTATCGATCTACTGTAAACAGGGAAATTTTCGCCCCCGTTTTATTTTCGCTCCTTTCGCCCTATCCTCATTTGGATGAATTTAAAACGGGGTGAACTAAAATAATACAATATAATTTGTTAAACAAAACTGTGCCTGGGCGAATTTAAAACGGAGCAAAATTGTTTGCAAGTGTGAAAGGGCGAAAATAACCCTGTAAATAGTATATCTTAAAGCAATATGAGCTGCAACTTTGATGTCGGAATTTTTTGTTGCGAAATTGTAAATAACTATTTCAATGACAGAAAAAAATAACGTTAATTAACTTCTGTTGTTCATTTGTGCATTGGAAGAACTATTTATAAACTTCGATTGAATCAAAATTCTATTATTGTCGTCCTGTGCAATAATGATTTCTTAATATATAAAACTGTATATTGGATTGTATATAGAAGTCTTGCTTTGTTTTAGTTTAATTGATCATAAACTTAAGGTGGAAGTTACAAACAAATTTATCATAATAACACATTTTAACAGCAAAATAAAATTTTCTAAAATGCAACTCATATTGCTTTAAATGTATTGAAAATGTGGGAAAATGGTGAAGTGTTGAAGTTGACAATTACACATCAGAAAAACTCTGAAAGTGATGGAACATAACTCAGCGACAAAAATGGGAGGGGGACCCAGACTATATTGTTCAATAAATACTCAGATTAAAAATAGACTCTCTACAGGGTAAAGGAAAAGGTCTCCCATAAAGGATAGCACACTACAGTTACTAACTAAATAATGCATAAAAATATGAAGTAAATGTAGCAGGAATCTGCATAATAGTCAAGTGAACATTTTTAATGTCACAAACTGACCCTCAGATAAGAATAGAATTCATAGAAAAAACAGATGCCCAAGCTTCTCATGAAAGTGATATGATGATTTTATGTGTCACTACTGTCTTTGAACTGACTTAAGTTTGTTCCTTTCTGTATTATGTGCATTAGGAAGATAGATCTGAGATTTTCAAGGGGTTTCTCCACAGAGGCAAAAATACATTGCCTCAATGGTGACACACTGTTGAATACACCAAATAACAAGGAAATATGGGGTGTAATTAGATTTTGCAAAATTAATGAAGTCCCTGTATTTCCTCCTTGTATTGAATGGGTTGATCGACTTCCAACAATGGGATGAAATTATTATGCCCCCCTTCGAAGAAGGGAGGGCATATTGCTTTGCTGTTGTCTGTCGGTCGGTCAGTCCACCACCAGTTTCCATTCATTTTTCTTCGCAGAGGTTGCACATATTGAAATGAAATTAGGTATACAGATGTATCATAAGAATATCAAGGTCAAGATTTGTTTTTGATAGATCCATTTTGGACAGAGTTATGCCCCTTGGACTTAGAAAAATTCCAATTATTTGGGGGAGGGGGGCATAAGTGTTATACAAACATCTCTTGTTAATCTTTTTTTTGATCTCTTTTATCAATTTCTCTGAAATTGACTGATACAATGTACTGTAAATCACTTTTTATTCATGAGAACTTTAGTTGTAATTACGAGAGACAGTGTGCTTTCAAAAATATTATTCTATAATAAAAATATATTCCTAAAGATTATATAGTCTAAGAGCAATAAGCAGCATCTGTGAAAATTTTGTTTCTCTTATAAATTAGTAAAGGTCTAGAGTAATTCTCCTGAAAATAAGGTGTTGCCAAAATTTAGTGATTTACAATATTTGTTTTCTCATTATTCAGGTATTTTGTGATAAAAGATGGTTTTTTGCTATACTACCCTGACACAGAGAAGAAGGACCTGGAGAAGAGGAAATGTCTTAATGTTCACCCAAAGGTATCAGGCAACTGTAGCTATTGGTTTTATAAACTTATCATACCTTAGTTAACTCCTTACAGAGAAAATTTCCACTTCCTTTAATCAACCCATGTGCATTGTTATCATATGATTTGTTGGCATTTCCTCCCTGAAGAGGATGATATGACTAGTATTTTTTTTAGCTCTTTACTGGTCAGAGACCAGAAGAGCTTATAAATGCAATAGTAAAGTGTTCATCGTCCATCTGTCTGTAAACAATTTTTTTTAAAACACTACTCCTCTTACGTACAGTATTGATCAGATTTTAATATAGCTTGGCACGTAAGCAGAGTCACTATTAAAGATACATCAAACTTACCAGTAGTGCATCAAAATTTGATTTTGATGTACGGTGTTGCCATGATTACTAAAATTAGAAATTTTTGTGAAATTCCCTTAAAACAATATTCCTCCTTCAGGTTTAGTTTGATTTCTTGTTACCACTATGGTAATATTAATTTATTTAAAAAGTCTGTGCATTGTATTCTTTTAAAGGGAATTATCCCCCTTGGAGAGTGTTCGATTGAAGCAGTCAGTGAAAATGGACAGCCTCATGCCTTTTGTGTAGAGAGTGCTGAAATAACTGTAAGTATTCATACCAACCAAATCAGAACTCAAATGATAATCATAATAAAAATTCAGAAGTAGCTTTGTGAAGCAAAACATATTTTCTGACAAATAAATGTATTCTGGATTACATGAGAATGTTTTAAGAAATATCAAACAGAGGCTATTCTTAATTAATGTGGTAATTCAAGTGTATTTTATTCTTTTATAAGCAAAAAAAAAAAAAAACCCTCCCCAGAATTTGTACTCTCTAGAAGGATTTTCCCCAAAGCCAAAAATCCAATTAAACTAAAATTCATTTTTTCCCGTGGATATGGTATAGAAATTGCCCAACTAATTAATTGTACAATGTTATTACTTTCTTTTTTGATAATATTGCTTCAAAAAACTGTTTGCCATTACTTAGAAAAAAATGATATTTAAAATTTCGGACAGAGAGCGTATCAACATTGAACAAGCATACATATGCTTGCACAGACAGATAGGTAAAATAAATTGGAATTAATTTAGGGGTGCATGTTCTTTTCCTGTACAAGTAAAATATTCTTTTAAAATGGCAAGCAAAATGTTTTACTTTAAAAATACATGTACTGAAGAAACAAATCTTATAAACCAAAGGAACACATATTGATTTAGAATTGCATTTTTATTTTTCTTCCCTCAAGGTCAATGTAAGTATGTATTATGCATCTGATGCATATCATTTCACCATGCACTAGCTCCTGTGTCTTATTATCATGTATAACAATATACTGTACACATGTGTTTGGTTTACTTTTTTATTTCTGACAATCGAGTCATATGAAGTATATGTACAAACTATGTATCTATGTTTATATGCAGATAGCCAAAAAAAATTCAAAGTATTTTATGCATATACATGTATATATTTTACTAACTTGGTATGACACTGTGGTAGACATTAGACAGTTATCTTTAGATTATCCTGATATGAAATTCAAACTTTTTATCTTTGATATAAAACACTATGACACAATTTCAGAGCAGTAGGAAACTTGCTGCTCTCAATGTGAACTACCAATCTAATTAAAATTAGACCTTTCATCTCGCTCTTCACGAAGCGACATATCAAAAACGAAGAGCGAGATGAAAGGTCTAATTTTAATTAGATTGTGTGAACTACCAGTATATACAACACTAGTCTATATAAAATTATTTGATTGAATGGTGTCTGGCTTCTATCTGTCTTCTCAAAAACTGCTAAACCAATTTTAACCAAACTTGCCACAAAGCTTCCTCGGGTTAAGGGGATTCAAGTTTGTTTACATAAAGGGTCTCATTCTCTTTCAAGGGGAGATAATCAGGATTTAGTGAAATTTTAATGGTATTTTTTAAAACCCCTCTTCTCAAGAACCACTGGGCCAGAAAACATGAAACTTATATGAAAGCTTAACATAGTGTAGATTGAAATTTTTTTTTCAAATTATGACACCCCCAACTCCCATCCTGGAGTAAAATGGCGACCACAATGGGATCAAGAATCAAAGTTAAATTACATCAGAATATACATGTGTAGAAAATGTTTTTTAAAAATTCTTCTCAAGCACAGCTTAAACATAGATAGTCATATTAATATAGAAGCATCCCCAATTAATGTAGAATTAATTTTATTCAAAGCATGTTTCAGGAGGTAAAATATCAATCTTTTACATAGAAATAAACAGAAAAAAGAATCTTTAAAAAGTTTTCTTAAGTCATGATAAATCAAAATTTGGAAACATCCTCAGTAAGTTTAGAATCAAACTTATAGCCTTGCCACTTCCCCTTCCTTTTTGGGATAGGTTGGGAACATTAATTTGTTTAAACTTTTAAATACTGAACTGATTTCTGTCCCTCTCTAACCAAAATGTTCAGGTGAGTGATGTGGCCGATGGACCTCTTGTCCCATTTCATTTTTGTAGTGAATTACCAGTCATCCTTGGGTAGCTTATCTAATGGATTTAACATTTGATGTCACTACCTACTTTGGTTCCCCGAGGTTTTCTGAGGGACCTTTGTACTTAAAGATGTCTTTAATGTTAATATTTCTTGAAGGGAGAGAATATTTTTTGTGAACAATCTTTATTTATGGAATATTTCATTTATAAAGCATCTCTAAAATTTCAGGCTTATTAATTAAGTTGCCTCAATGTTCATGCTCAATTGCTTTAATTTAAGTTTAAAGCAGTGTGTTACAGATTATCAGTGCTTTGCAGAAAGATAAAGAACCTAATAGTGTATAAATCAGTGGAACATGCATTTAAGCTTTTGAGATTTTTTCTCCTTCATTTTAACTCTTTTGGTTTGGAAAGTTTCTGCAATTTGTAAACATTTTGTGTATCTCTGCTGTGAATATAGTTTTGAGGGAGTTAGTAGATATTTGTCTGCATGTAGTTTATATCTGCATGAAACTTTAGTCATCAGAAATGTAGATCACATTTGTAGATTTTATTTTTAAATGAAGAGAATCATTAACTCAGAGTGTGTCCCTGTTTTAGTGTATCAGTTACCTTCCTTTTGTTGAGAGAGTATTCACCCTTTTTTTGGCTAATATTTATCATACTAGATAGAGTAGTGCTGTTTTATACAACAATTTCATAAAATTATTGCTTTTTTGTATACAGTGTATTTGTAATTTTTTTGTTTCATTAATATTTATATTTACCGTTTGTATTTGATTGTTTATAATTTGTTATATATTATTTAATTATGTTGTTCTCATTATTTGTTCATTAATTCAGGGCAAACTTATGTTGGCAGCCGATAGCAGCTTTGAGCGAGACAAATGGATTGATATGTTAAAGAAATCCAAACGCATGTTTGTATACCAACTACTCATGTAGTGTCCATCTTTATTCATTATTCATTAGAAATAAATGCATCATGAACTGGCTTTAATATAGTGTTAATAAAATAACTTTAGTGACTGCATTTAGTAGTGCGAAAATAACATACTAAAGTGCTTTATTACACTGTATTGCATTGTTTCATACAGAATTACTTGTATGTATAGATATTTATGACATTGGAACAAAAAACAGTATCTGGTTTTTTTTCACACAAAACAATTTGTACAAAATCCGACTTTTTATTGAAGAATTTTAATTTTGTATCCAATTCATTGTCAAGTTCAAGTAAGATTATAGTGTCTTCTTTGACAGTGACTTTAAATTTTTAAGTTTCACACATGATTCAAACTGATCTTAAAGAAAAAAAAGAATAGTTAAGTTTTGACATGTATGACAAAAGCATGTATAAATCCAATTATGATAGGGAAGTCCATCTTTAAAAAAATTGGTTGCCCTCTCTCGACCCACTGACTAAAAATGGCCCGACTTGAAACTTGTTTCAAGTTTTAACCTACAGGAAGCAATGATTTTTCTTATGTAGTCTGAAAAATAGTTTTTGAAATGTCAGCACTAAAATTGAAATTTCCTGATAAAAAAAAATCTGCTTCTTCAAGCCAACCCAATTTTTCATCCTGAGTAGGAGATGACAAACATTTCAAAGTTGGTCAATTTTTTTTTCTTTAGAAATTGGAAGAGTTCTAAGCTTGCTGATGAACTGATTCACCAGTTAGAAGAACAAGGACTACAAATGGCTAAACAGAAGCAGGATTATTTTGGTAAGTGACCAGCTATTTTATGACTTACATGACCTTGAACAGACATCAAGGACATATGCACACCAGCTATTTTACACCTAACATGACCTTGAACAGACATCAAGGACATATGCAAACCAGCTATTTTATATCTTACGTGATCTTGAACAGACATCAAGAAAATATATATACACCAGCTATTTTATATCTTACATGACCTTGAATAGACATCAAGGACATATGCACACCAGCTATTTTACATCTAACATGACCTTGATCAGACATCAAGGACATGTGTACACCAGCTATTTTATATCTTACATGACCTTGAACAGACATTAAGGACATATGTACACCAGCTATTTTATATCTTACATGACCTTGAACAGACATCAAGGACATATGTGCACCAGCTATTTTATATCTTACATGACCTTGAACAGACACCAAGGACATTTGTGTACCAGCTGTTTTACATTTTTCTTGACCTTGAACAGACATCAAGGACAAGATAATATTGGGCATCTTCATGAAGAGATTATATGGATATTAATCCACATCCTTTTAAATTTCAGACCAGCTTCAGTCTGAAGTGATGGCATTATCAGACGAGAAAGAGAAGTATGAGGTACCCTATCTATATATACCCGTGATTGATGAAAGAATAGTAGTCCATTATATTTCCTTACATCTGTGACACTTTGCCTTAATTCATATGGGAGAGGGGGTATGATTCTGTGACCTTAATGTTCATAGTATATCTAGTTTTTAGTTGGAGGGGGTAGCACATAGTAACACACTAGTGTCAGTTTCTGGGTTAGTGTTTTGGTAAATATTAGTACATGTATATAGAAGAATGTGTGGGATTAGACACTTTTTAGCCGGGCTTATTGCTCAAAGAGCAATTGCCGGCTTATGTGATCCTGTTCAAGACAGGATGTTAACCCCATAGTCGCCATTTTAAAGTTACGTGTAAAAATATAGTTCTTACTCTCAACCGCTTTTGAGATAATACAAACGCTAAATAAAGCAACAAAAATAAGTTTTATCTAAATAAATAAACATATTTAGTACCTTTAAAAACTTCAGTCTTAAGTCAAAGAACATAGTTCATTGGTGTATGGAGTTTTGATAATCAGTGTTACATGTGTCTTAGTTCTCTACACATACGAAGAAAAGCAGGAGAGGGAACCAGACTGGCCTGTTTGTTTATTTTCAGTTGCGGTACCAGATTAATTCTGATTCTGACAAAATCGGACCGTGGTATTAGGATAGAAACTCACTGTCAGTGTCTTATCATTTATATTGATAGATTTAAAATGATTTTTTTCATCAGAATTTTAAATCTGATATTCTTTTTTTTTAATCTGTTAATACAATATAAACGTATGATTCATGTAAGAAATTCATAATGATTCTACTCTGTAAATGAGCCCGGCTCTCTGTACTTCTGAGTACTTTGATTTAATTGTTGATTGATTAGCAGCATTATATTGCTGATTCAGTATACAAAAAGATGTCTGTCTTTTTATCAAGATTATATTCAGCTGTTAATTTCTTTATACAATATACATATAGTGAGAGAGAAAAATAATCTGTCTTTTAGGAACTTGCAAGGGTGAATCAGGAGCTTGAAAAAGAAAAAGAGAAAATGGAAAAATACCAGACAGAATTAATGGAAGAATTTGAGCAAGTAAGAAAGTAAGTGTTTACGTGGAAATTTTCCAGGGAGAGGAACACACAGTAGTCAAGATAATAAAGTTCTGTTTTAATGTCACAGGATTAAGTTCTATTTTAATGTCACAGGATATATGTATTTGACATTGATAAAAGGATACAATTGAATGTACCACTACATGAATGGCAATCTTCAGAGCACAGCCCTGTATAGAAACATGATTGTATAATCTGTATATCCTGTTCAGTCACTGCTTTGTTCTGATAAATCCTTCCTTTTGATGACAGGGAACTGGAGGAAACCAACCAATACATGCAGGATGTGGAGAAGGACAGGGAAGAGCTCTCATCAACAATATCTCAGCAACAGGAAAATTTACAGGTACAGCCCAGTACTCACTGAATCATAGACTTAGGAAATCACTAATTTTCGTGGGGGTTTAATTTTCGTGGTTTTCAAGGTATGAAGAAACCCACAAATCTATGTCCACCACGAAATGCAATTTTTCACATATATTACTACTGAACAATTCTTCAACCACGAAATCAATTCCCCATGAACCAACATATTTTCCTCAAACCACAAAAATTTGACCCCTCAAAAATATGTGATTTTACAGTATTTATACTTGAAAAAAAATTGAATGGAACTTATACACTAGAAACAAAAAAACAACAACAATTGAGCAACACATAAACAACCAAGTAAAAAATCTGGCTGTGTTTTAGTATTAAATGTAAGAGTCAGGCATTTCATTTCCTTCAAAAAGTAACAGTTAAAAGTCTCAGTTCCAAGCTGAAAAGTAGCATGAAAAATGTGAAGATAACAAAACAGTGGTCAGTCTAAAAAAAAATAATCTGTAACGAGGGCATAAAACAAAGCCCCTTGGAAATATCAGAGATGGGATCAGATGCCTAGGAGGGGAAGGCATCCCCTGGTTACACTGTAAATAGACCTATATAGTGATTAGGTACACAGAACATTCCATAGTCAAATTCAAAAACAAAGGCTTATCAATTTGTATGAAAAAAGACAGTCAGAATGCAACTCAGTGATAGGATACATTTGCTGACAAGGACATTATAACAATCATAGATTTTACAAAATATTGACTTACAATGGGGATGTTGAAATCCTTGTAACATCAAGATATCTCTCAGTAGCTTGTTTCAGTTTAAACATTGTTTGTACTCTGAGCAAGCTCTTAAATATCAAATAAGTTGGGAAATGTTAACATCATATACAGGTGATAGGGATGGAAGTAAAATTAAAATTGGAAATGATTTAAACCCTTTGCTTGAATGACCATGTATTGGGGCTAACCCAAAGTGCATTTTGACAAACATTGAAATAAAGAGGTCGCTCCAATATGTACAGATAAACTTCAATTTAATTAGGGACATTATCCTTAATTTTGAGTGAAGACAAAGGGGCCAAATTGAAGGTTTTTTAGCCAAACTAAGACAAATTCTTTTTAAACAATGAAAATAATGATATCAGAAACCTTAAAGTTACAAGGAAATGGGACTGTATCTTCTGTTAGTTTTTAAAAGATTTACATTAAGTTAAAATGTTACAATTCATGAACACAATACATAAAATGGCATAAACCATTTATTATGTGTTTTCTAAACCCTTTGCTAAATTAAAGATGGCTTTATTGTTATTAAAGGAAATCTATGAATCAATTCCTGAAAGTTTTTAAAAAACAAATATTGTACAATGTACTGGAAAAAAAATTGTGAGTGAGATTAGAATTCTGTATTTTATTCATTCTTCTTGATACTTTAATTTAATACCATATCTACATACTAAATATTGATGGAAACTAGATACGATCTCGTTGCGAGCAACGAGAGGTCTTCCGTCCGATTCAGGAAAAAAAACTTGTAAAATCGAGCTGAAAAGTGATTCAAAATTTTGATCACAAGGAGGAGTGAATCCAGGTCGCCAACGTGAATGCGCCTTTTTTCTCTTTTCTCCCCAACGCGCGAACCATTTAGCTATTGGGAATACTGCTTTAAATATACTTGTGTATATTTTTGCAACAGTACACCTGTCTAAGAATCATAAAAGGCGGGCCCTTATTCATAATTTCGTGTCAAACGCCACGCGTAAATATTCGCACCTTTCCTTTGTACTGATCTATTAAAGAGGTGCAATAGCGTCAATGAAATCAATTAATAAAACATTCTTATCACCTTTATTTTATTTCGGCGTTAGGAAAGTATATTTAACACATTTTACACATTACATATCGTATCTAGCCCAGTAACACTAAAGCAGTGAAACAGAAATTAAGTTTTTAAGATTGACACTGAATTGCAACGTACTACTACGTGAGAGTCCAAGTAGTTTTTTGCATTTCATGTATCCTTATGTCAGAATGGTTTAATCAAACGCTCAGCTGCCTCCATAAGCCCCTACTCGCGAAATGGCGGAGTTGACAGAGACAGCCGCCATCTTGGACCCGCTTCAGATTTTCAAATATTAATATCTAGAGTTCAGATTAACCAATATTAAAACAACTTATATAGTAAGCATCAATAGAAGTGTCTCTTTTAATATTCCAAAAATAAATGAAAAATATTGAAAAACAACGAAAGTTGAAAAATTGGACTTTTTGAATTGGCTTCCGGTAGCGACAGGAAGTACTGACGACGAACAAAAAGTCGCGTCCTGGAAAGTATCGATCATCATCTATAAACTCTGAAAGTTTCAAATTGATATCTTTTACCGTTTTTGAGTTTAATCGTGGACAAAATGTCGTTTTAAAATCAGGAAAATGGTCCAAAACTTGGCACCAGAGAGGAATTTTCAAAAACTGTCTTGGAACTTTAAAGAGTATCTTACAACACATCTTTCCTGAAAATTTCATGTAATTCTATCCAGTAGTTGTCGAGAAATCGTGTCAGAAAAATAATAATAATAATAATAAGAAACAGTAGAATCACTATAAGGTCTTCCGTGAAGACGGAAGACCTTAATAAAGGAATAATGGAAGACTTATTGAATGCAATGCCTGTGCAAATATAAATTTCTTTTATGCATATTAAAGAAGCTACCATAACATTCATGATGGGTTTTTTTAAATCAGGTTCTGGCCAAAGAGAAACACAAGATATTGAATAATTTGGAGGAACAGGAGAACCAGAACCAGACTTTACAGAGCATGGAGGAGCAACTGAGGAGGATAGAAAACAAGATGAGTCTTCTTCAAACCGAGAAAGCCGAGACAGAGAGGAGGTAATACACACAGATTTATCTCCTGTAACCAATTGTCACAACTGACCTCAAGTTGTGATGGATTTGTTAAATCAGAATTTACAAACCAAAATAAATAATATTTTGTAAGACCTCCTGTATACCAAGAAACAACAAGATTTATAAAAATTAACAATAAATTTATCTACATATGTACAATAAATATCAAATCGGCCAAAAGTTCAATCATGGTCATCACTGGACAGATTCACACTTCACACCACGTCGCAATGTATGGTCCACCATATTGTCCCTTCCGGTCCACCATATCCCAAAAGTATCCTCACCATGTACACCAATCCTCCCGTCCAGAACAAAAGCTTAATATACAATTTTGGTCACTGAGCTGTGGCATTTTATACATAAATACCATACTGTCGGCCCCCAGGTCTTGCTTCTCAACGCCGCTACAAAACATCCCTGAATCCCAAGATCACACAGCAGGAGAAACAGCTAAAACACACCCAAGTTCACACAGCATGGGTTATATAAAAGGCACACCCAAGATCACTAAGCATGGGTAAAGTATAACTCACGGCGTCCAGACCTCATCTGACACACACTAGCCAACACCCAGTATTAATAACTGACCAAAACTACTCAAACGGGTTCGACGAGTATACGTTGATAAAAATAGAACAAATACAACTCAGTGACCAATAGTGCGTAAATGAAATAAACGATAACTCCTAATGCCAAAATAAAGATAACTCTTACCAAATCCTGTACAATAAGCTAGTATTAAACATTGACACAATGTCACTAGTGACAATACCTCCCTTCTTAAGACACAAAATGCAATTTTGTGACATAAATGAAAAACTATGTACACAACAAAGTCTTTATGAACAAGAACTTACTCAGGAACAACACGACTGAGAAAATCAGCTCCAATGTTATCTACACCTCTAATACAATGAAGCGCATTGAAGTGGTAAAATTTTCCATTTGGATGAAACGTTCTGAGTCATGCTTTGACCGTCAATTATAACATAACGACACGCCCATTTCTTTAGAAACGAGAAAGAAATATTCGTCGTAATGTTTTAGGGCACCCCACTTTCCGCGACAAACAACATGAGTGCGTAAATGAAATAAACGATAACTATATAGAGGGTCCCCGCATTTGTAAAACACGCATTGCAACGAATTCGTACATAATTATGATTTTTATCATGTTTATTGGAGTTAGCATTACACATGTATCGGTCGAACACGTGCTTACTCGGTGTTTATGCAGACCGTCAATTTGATTGGCTACTATATTTATGGAATACCTGTTCTACAAGTATTCGATTGGATCATTTGACCGATTTTTCCTTTCTAAAGAAATGGGCATGTCTTAAGATAGCTCAAAACGTTCCATCCAAACGGAAAATTTTACCACTTCAATGCGCTTCATTGTAACTTCAGTTCTAAAGTTGAATGCTTGTAAGAAAATGAGACCATCTCATCAATCTGCTGTTTGAAACTTTAGTCTTTTGTAAATGAAGTAGTGGTCTATGATCTGTCTCCACAACAAACGCTCTTCCATACAAGTAAGACTGAAATTTCTGTATAGCCCATACGACTGCAAGACACTCTTTCTCCACAACCAAATAACGTTGTTCTCTGTCTAGCAGCTTCCGGCTTGCATATGCAACTGGAAATGTACGTCCATCATGCTTCTGCATCAGCACTGCACCAACTCCATGATTAGATGCATCAGTTCTTAAGATGAATGGCTTCGTCAAATCTGGTAATCTGAGAATTGGGCTGTATAGCAACATGGATTTTAAACTCTTAAATGAATTATCATGTTCTTGTTTCCAGTCAAATTTGTTTGGAACACCTTTCTTGGTTAAGTCAGTTAAAGGAGCAGCAATAGTGGAAAAGTTTGGCACAAATTTTCTATAATAGCCAATCAAACCAAGGAAAGATCTAACCTGCTTCTTTGTCTCTGGCCTTGGTGCTTCTTGGATAGCTCTCAACTTCTTGTTGGTTGGCTGTAAGGTTCCTCCTCCAATAACATGACCCAAGTACTCAAGTCTCGTCTGCGCTATCTCACACTTGGAGGGTTTTGCTGTTAACTGCGCTCTCTGTAGTCTCTCCAGCACTTTTCTTAGTTCTGTAACATGTTCTTCAAAAGTTTCTGTATGAATAAGAATGTCATCAACAAAACTATCAGTATGCTCTAAACCTTTGAGAATTTTCCGCATAAGTCTGTTAAAAGTAGCTGGGCTGTTTTTCATACCGAAGGGCATTACTTTAAATCTGTACAAACCATCTGGTGTTAAAAATGATGTTAAGTCTCTGTCTTCTTCTCTCATTGGAATCTGCCAATATCCTTTACATAAGTCAAGTTTAGAAAAGAAACGACTGTTAATAATTTTAGTCATGATTTCATCTGGATCTGGCATTGGTTCTGGATCAAAAATCGTTACCTTGTTCAAGTTACGAAAATCCACACATATTCTCTGGCTACCATTGGACTTCTTTGCCACAACAATCGAACTAGCATACAGTGATTCTGATGGTTCGATGATATCCATGTCAATCATATGCTGTATTTCTTCTCGGACTGCACTTCTGACTGCATACGGTATCTGATATGGTCTGTTTCTGATTGGTTCTTTTGTAGTGAGATGAACTTCATGCTGGATAACATTCATTCTACCAGGTAGATCTGTTAAAACTTCCTGAAATTCATGTAAGACATCATTAATGGATTCAAGCTGATCTGATGACAGTGAATGATTTACCTTAACATCTGTGAATGATTCTGTTGCCTTCATTGGAAGAAGATGTAACAAATGTTCATTACTGGAGTCCTCTGTTTCCTCCGATTCCAAAACGACACAAGAGGCTAAAGTTGTTGGCGAGTCTGTATTCCTTTCCTCTCGAACATTGTATTTCTTCAATAAATTTGCATGAAACAAACGAATATGTCCATTCATATCTATCTGGTAATCAGTTTGTCCTTTTCTATCAACTACTTTGAAAGGTCCTTTCCACTGCATTATAAGTTTGTTATGGTCTGTTGGAAGCAAAAGAAGAAGGAAATCACCAACCTTGAAAGATCTCGGCTTTGTCCTTTTATCGTACTGTTTCTTGTAATGGTCTTTAGACTTCTGAAGTTCTCTCTGAGCCAGCTCACACGTTCTTGCTAGTCGCTCCTTAAGGTCAAGCACATACTGGTAAGTAGTTTTCACTTCCGGGTCCTTCTCCTCCTTCGTCCACAGTTCTTTCAAAACTGTCATAGGTCCCCTAACATTACGTGCATAAACTAGATCAAATGGAGAAAATTTAGTGCTTTCTTGTGGAACTTCTCGATAAGCAAATAACAATGCTGGTAAATATCTATCCCAGTCTTTTGGTCTTTCAGAACTCATTTTCCTTAACATTGACTTCAAAGTACCATTGAACTTTTCTACTAGTCCATTACATGCTGGATGGTATGGAGTTGTTACTAATTGCTTAAACGATAAAAGTCAACCCACCTCTTTCATGATGTTGGAGGTAAATTGCGTACCCATGTCCGACAGAACTTCTTTTGGAATGCCAACTCTGCTGAATATCTCTACCAACGCTTCTGCCACCGTCTCTGTATCGATGTTCTTCAATGCAACCGCCTCTGGATACCTAGTACTGTAATCTACAACAGTCAAAATATATCTATTGCCTTTGTCAGTAATTGGAGAAAGCGGACCTACCAAATCTACGGCTACCCGTTCAAATGGTGTATCAATAAGTGGCATTTTCTCCAACGGAACCTTCGTCACTTTGCCTTTAGGAAACGTTCTTTGGCATATGTCACATGATTGGCAATATCTTGTCACGTCACCCTGGATTCCAGGCCAATAGAAATTCGACATGATGCGGTCTAGAGTCTTCTTTGTACCAAGATGTCCACCTAGGATACTGTCGTGCGCAATCTTCATAACTTTCTGTCGCAAAGATTCTGGAACAACAAGTTGTTTATACAGTTTTTCATCACTAACCTTTCTTGAATGATAATGTCTGTACAACAGTCCTCTTTCAACACTAAACCATGTCTCTATATTTTCGCCAATGTTCTTCTTTCTGCCAGTCGCTGCATGCTCACGATACACTTTCAAGGAAGAATCATCCATCTGCAGTTGTTTCATCAGATCAATTGTCATATCAGTATCTACTAAATCTGTAACTTTTAGCTTTTTCATACCTTTCTTTTCTTTTTTCTTTTGATTCCTTGTCTGTACTGCTTGAAGAACTTGACTACACTCTTCTCTTACGTCCTTTCTACACCACTGTGGATCAGGATCCGACTGATTTCTAGCACCATCGATGTTACCTATAATAAGATCGTAAACAGGTTCTTTCATACATAAAGCATTGATATTACCTGTGAAATAGGGAGTGTCGACATAGATGGAAGCCTCTTCTACTGTACGAACTGTGCCATCTATCAGAACACATTTCTGCACTTGTCCAGTCAGCTGATCATCTGTAACCAAATCTCTCTTCACGACAACACCACTACAACCTGAGTCTCTTAATACTTTAACAAAGTTCTCACCGACATAACCCATAGCAACGGGCATCTTTTCACAAACCTTGCAGACGCCTCCAATAACAGGTAATATGTGTCCACATGCGAGTTTTACAAGTCCATCTGTGACACAACACTGCAACAGTTTATGTTTGAGAATGCATGCTGATCCTATGTGAGGCTGATTTTGATGCGGTATAGCATTGTCCGTCTTGACTTCAGCAGAATTCTGTAAGCTGGAACTAGAATTGTCATTAGATTTTATGCAATTCAACTCACAGTTATGTTGACTCTGTAACATCGCAGCCTTTTGAGTATTGTGCGAAGTAGGTACTGCACGAGGAATTTTCTGCTTGGAGAAACAGTTTCTTGCCAAATGACCACTTTTCCCACAGATGTAACATTTTCTCTCACCCTTTTGCTGTGGTGATCCTTGGTACGCCTGTTGCTTTTGAAAGGATCCACTGCTGTTACCCTGAACACTGGAAATACTTGGAGGTTGCCTCTGAAAAACTTGTAAGTCTTTAGTGAATGAAGTATAACCATGGGCTTCAATAAATTGGTCTGCGAGATTTGACATTTCTTCTGCGTTTTTCGGATGTCTTTCTTTAAGATACATTCCCAACTGCTTACTACAACTGTTTAAAAACTGTTCTCTTAAACACAAATCTTTAAGACCGTCATATGTTTTAGGACTATCTGCTAAAGACAACCATTTCTCTACATAATTGTTCAGCCTAGCAAAGAATTGTGAAGGATTCTCACCCTGTTCTGGTCTGCTGGAACGGAACTTGACACGAAACCCTTCTTCTGTCAGTTGAAAACGCCTTAACAACGCTTGCTTCAAGGTACCATAATTCAGAGCCTCTGAAACTGGAAGTCTAGAATACACCTCAAGAGCTTTACCTTTCAGGAGAGCACTAAGATTAATCGCCCATGAAGACTGTTCCCACTTAGCACACGAAGCAAACCTTTCGAATCTCTGTAAATATGAATCAATACAATCTTTAGATTCATCAAACGGAGGTAACTTTGGCAACTTAGCAAGCGATTGAGAAGCAAGACCTAATGGACCTACAGCTAATTCTCCAGCTTTTAATTTTTGTAATTCAGTTTCTTTCTTAAGTTTTTGTAATTCAATTTCACTCTCAATCTTTCTCGCTTCTCTCTCTGCTGCCCTTTCCATCCTTTCATAATATTCTCTCTCTTTTCTGTCAACAAACTCTTGTAACTCAGTTCCTTGCAAACCTAACTTTTCTCCTAATTGTACATACTCCATTGTTACAATATGCAACGCAACAACAAACAACAAATGTGAAAATAAGAAAATAACAAAATGCATATGAAAAAAATAGTTTGTACAAAACCTGCGAAAAAAAAATAATTCAAACAATAGAAATCTTTTTCAACTAAAGCCTTTTCTACAAAACGTGAAAATAATGCAGGTATACTTGGTAACAGGAAGTCTATCCCACCGCTGCCACCAAAAATGTCACAACTGACCTCAAGTTGTGATGGATTCGTTAAATCAGAATTTACAAACCAAAATAAATAATATTTTGTAAGACCTCCTGTATACCAAGAAACAACAAGATTTATAAAAATTAACAATAAATTTATCTACGTATGTACAATAAATATCAAATCGGCCAAAAGTTCAATCATGGTCATCACTGGACAGATTCACACTTCACACCACGTCGCAATGTATGGTCCACCATATTGTCCCTTCCGGTCCACCATATCCCAAAAGTATCCTCACCATGTACACCAATCCTCCCGTCCAGAACAAAAGCTTAATATACAATTTTGGTCACTGAGCTGTGGCATTTTATACATAAAAACCATACTGTCGGCCCCCAGGTCTTGCTCTCAACGCCGCTACAAAACATCCCTGAATCCCAAGATCACACAGCAGGGGAAACAGCTAAAACACACCCAAGTTCACACAGCATGGGTTATATAAAAGGCACACCCAAGATCACTAAGCATGGGTAAAGTATAACTCACGGCGTCCAGACCTCATCTGACACACACTAGCCAACACCCAGTATAAATAACTGACCAAAACTACTCAAACGGGTTCGACGAGTATACGTTGATAAAAATAGAACAAATACAACTCAGTGACCAATAGTGTGTAAATGAAATAAACGATAACTCCTAATGCCAAAATAAAGATAACTCTTACCAAATCCTGTACAATAAGCTAGTATTAAACATTGACACAATGTCACTTGTGACACCAATGATGCCAGCTAGTCCCTTACAGGCAAAACTAGGATTGAAACGAATGTTCTCAGTCTTATACCACACTGAAGAAACTATAATAAAACACATCTATAGATGGAATAATGTATACTTCTTTACTAACATATAGCTGCAGATCTGTAGCTCACTGGACTGAGAAATTGGGATGGACAGCCGGAGACTTTTTGATGCACGAAACTGTAGCTCTACTGTCATCCATCCGAATTTGTCTCAGAACAGTGAGCTACAGATCTGCAGCTACACCCAGTCAATTACACTGTGTAACCTTAATTTAAATTCTGACAAGATTTGCTCTGGGGTCTAGAAAGACAAAAACATGGCTCTTCTCAGAACAGATAAAATGATAACCTACATACATGTTTTGGTTACCATGAATTTTTCCCTGACATGTGCTGTAGATCACTAAATTTTTGTGACATCTGATTTTCACAATACCTTATTTTCATGAGATAGTAGTTGACTTTTTATTAGCATGACAGAATATTCACATTTTGTGGTTTTTACTCTATATAATCATTAGGAATACTTAAATATGCAGGGTTTAAATTTATGTAAGCATACAGTCTTACATAATTACATGAAAATGAAGTTCTCTTGAATAAAAAGTAATTGTTTACAGTTTATGACTGGTGCATTAAGTACTAGTATTTACAGTTTATGACTGATGCATTAAGTACTATAGTATTTTCCTATCTCCAGTCTTCCAACATACCTTTTCACTGTCCTACCTTGGTGCCTGTCCTTCACACTTTCTATTTTGATTATTTTTAAGAAACCATTCAAGCAGTTCATTGTCAAACTTCATCCAAAGATGCATATTGGTAAGAGAAATTGCAAGGTTTTACAACACAAGGCAGTCAAAATGAGATAGTAGAAGCAATGGGTCCCCCACCTAAAAAATAGACAAAAGTACTCTTATCTATAGATATTATAATGTTTACTAGTATTAAAAATATCTCTGTTTCTTTGAAATGAGCTGAATGCAAAAAGGTTGGTATGCTTCTTGTTTTACCTTGAACTTCCTTATCTGATTTTTCCTCATTTTGCATTTTGATGTGTTACAAAGAAACTGGTCAACAAATTTTCATTGGACTTCATAGAGTGATACATACTGGTATGAGGAATTCAAATGAGTCATACATTTGACCTTAACTTTACTTATGTCACCTTTTAATGTACTTGTTGAAAAGTGAAGACTAGATAATAAGCCATTAGTCAGTGTCAATATAATCTCTGTCAAGCTGATTTACAACATGCATGTACATTAGAAATTTATCTGTGTATTTCAGGTTAAAAGAAAATGAAGACAAAGCCCTGTTATTGGAGGAAGAAAAGCAGCAGTTTAATGAACAAGCCCAAGAACTGAATGAGACTATCAAGGTATCAAATCAAACACTCTCTGTCACATGAGATATTTTAATGTCAATCACTGCTTTAAGGTGGTACATATACAGCTTACTTGTATGAATGTTTAATCACAGGAAGCCTTTTGAATGCATGGCTTGTAAATTGCTTCAGTAACAGATACTGATAAATAATTTCATGCTAATTAATTTTCATTGTGTTTATGGGTCTCTTCAAAATTTTGAACTCAGCACTTCTTCGGCCATGAAAAACCAATATCTTTTCCATAAACCACAAAAAATTTGACACAACAACATAATTGCACATTAAATCTTTTAAAGTTAAGTGATTGCAAAGATATTATAAATAAAAAAATGTTTTTTAGAAATGAAGGAAATACATTTGTAAAACAAACATGTGCCTTGCATAAGGAGAAATATTCTAGAGTATCACATATTTTTTGTTAGGACCTAAGAGCTCAGAAGGAAATGACAGAGGCTGAACTTAAGGTAGGCAATTAAACACCAGAATATCTATATGCATTGTGAAAAATATTGGTAGAATTTTAACTTGGCAGGCTAAAATAGAAAATTTTTAGGGATGCAGTGAGGGGTCAAAATTTTGAAAAGTAAAGAACTCGTATTTTAATTTCAAATATATAGAAGAGAAGATATATGATGAACATAAATTGTATAATAAGAAGATTTTTAAAAAAAGTTATTTAAAAAAATTAGGACACCATACAGATGTTTGATTATTTTTGTAACAGGAGGAAGTGATGGCCAGAATGGATGCAGAGAGAAAGCTGAAGGAAGCAGAAGAGTCGCTAAGGAAGCTGGGCGTCGCCGTGGATTCGCAGACGAAAATAATCAAGGAAGATGTTCATCAGGAGATGGTCATTAACGTCAAAAAGTTAAAAGGTGACACTGGCACAATATAGGTCTATAAATAGAAACAATGTAAAGGTACATAGGAAGGGGACAAGACATTGTTTTTTTTATTAAGCCAACTGTAACATTACCTGGGTACAAGCTGTGAATATCAAGACATAAATTTTTGAAATTACAAAGTAGTACAGTTATGATTCATAGTTAAAGAAGGTTGTTAAGAAAAAACATGCTATGTAATTTCATGTACAAGTGTAAGTATATATTTGAAAGAAATGTATGCTTGCTTAAAGATGACTAATTGCTTGATTTTTGTGGAATCAGATTTCTTTGAGGGACTTGCAATGGAAGCAAAAATAGATGAAGATAAACCAATGATTGTTAAAAACTCCATCCACGCACGAAAAACTTTACAGAGACGAGCCAAAACCAATAAAGTGAAAAAAGCTCGCTCAAATAGTAAGTACCTTAACTTATGTTAGAGCAGTTAGTACTTTTTTGATTACTTGAGCAGTGTTTTGAATGATTCCTTGAGATGTAAGTATTTTAATTTGGTTTCTCAAGCAGTGAGTGCTTGGTTTTGATTTCTCAACTTGTAAGTACTTTGATTATTTTCTTTTGCTTTAAGCAAACTATGCTTTGCCGAAAAAAATTAAAGAAAAAGAATAGTTGAGCACTGCTGCTTTAAGTTTCAATTTTGGGGATATTACTGGTATGTGAGACCATCTCTACCGCAGAGGGAAATAAAAAAGCCGTAGGGAAAACATGTTGAAGGTTACATTGATTGTCCTTTTTATTTCAGAATCTCTTAGCATTGACTATGGTGAATTCTATGTTTTATATGTTTAAGGTATAAAACAATTTAGGTATAGCAGACCCTCTGTATTGTTATTTTAGAATAGTTGTCTTAGAAATTTGAGGTTTTTAATGGTCATTGTAAAATGAGACATTTGTTAACTTAGCAGCCCTATGAGACATGTTTCCAGGGTTACCCAGACCTAGTTTAGTGTCCTGTTTGTGTTCTCCTTAGCTGTAGTTTACACTGAATGACTTACAAACCAACTTCCAATTTCCTGGTATCTGACAATAAATTTATAGACTTTCATAATTATGTATTTACAAAAAATTGTGGTGTAATGTTTCAAAGCAAGTACAAATTTACAAACTTGAATTTTTCTTTTTTTTTCACAAAATAAAAGTTAAAATGAGTGATTATTTGCCAGCATAGTTGATTGTTTTAAGCAAGTTTTTAATTGCATAAGGCTGTTAACTTTTGATTCCCCCTGTACTTATGATAAAGGTGATAACTTTTGATTCCTCCTGTACTTATGATAAAGGTGATAGCTTTTGATTCCTCCTGTACTAATGATAAAGGTGATTACTTATAATTCCTCCTATACTTATGATAAAGGTGATAACTTTTGATTCCTCCTGTACTTATGATAAAGGTGATAACTTTTGATTCCTCCTGTACTTATGATAAAGGTGATAACTTAATTTGATTCCTCCTGTACTTATGATAAAGGTGAATCCAGGTATCCCAGACTGAGGTAAGCTGTGGTCTGTTAAGTTAGACTGTTTTGACCTTTTTGACCTTTCTTCTTGGAAGAGTTCCAATTTCTGATTTACAATCTTAATTTTTGAATCCACATTTAAGATTTCAGAGTTCTCCACAATGTTCTTATTAATCCTGTTCTTGCATGGGTTAGAGGTTGTTTGTTTGGTCAATGTTATAAAATGTTTATTGATAAAGTGTAGAGAGACTCTAGTGTTTAGTTTTTGATTGACGGCAGGGCAAACGGCCATGAACTTCATTCATTAATGGAATTCATTCTTTAATTATCATAAAAATTTCACATAAAATCATAATTTTAGAATTTTCACCAAAACCCCAGACTAATTAAAAACTGATATTACTTCTTTACATTATGCATGGTGTAATAATTTTCTTACTCTATGTAGGTTTGCGAGCGAAGTCATCCAATTTTGATGAAGAGAAAGGTGATGGACTTGCTCCAATTCGTCGTTGTGTAACAACTGTCAGGAAGAACTTTGCACAGTCTCTTAACTTCCCGATCGGAGGGGGTGTAAAACTAACAGAGGAGGAGTTTCTATGATTGACACGTGTCACACATGCTCATTCTAGCATAATGTTTCAGGAATTACTGGTCTTGAAGGGTACATTCCAGTATAATTCAACATTAATTCAGAGACACAGTTGTTACATGTATTAATTCAATCATTAACAAGATTTAGATTTCTTTTCAATTTCTGTCATTGCAAACTTGTCCTTTTTGTCTCAGAGATTGTTTTAGCACTTCTACAACTTCATGTAGTCTGACAAAAAGGATAATTTTCAACATGATTTTTTACAATAGTTTGTGGTGCTTTTTTTCATACACAAACTACCGGTATTACAGGTATGTCACTGGAAGCAAAAAGAAATTCACTGATGATTTGTAAAACATACATGTATATATATTAATTCCAATACAGTGTATTCTTTTTAAGTTAACTTTTTTTTTCATTTTGATGCACTATTTCTAGTTGGAGCATGCGATTTCATGTCATTTTCTGTGCCAAAGTAATGTGCTCATATAAAGTAAAGGTAAAACATGGTACAGTAAAATTTGTTTAGTACGAACACGGATATTGCAAATTCACGGATATAGCGAAAAAATCTTTGATCCCCAGCTTTATAAATTTAACCAATTTCTTATACGGATTTAACGAATTACGGACATAAGGAAGTAATTTCATAGGTCCCAATGACTTCGTTATAACCGAGTTTTACTGTATCATTCAGAGATAAATCCTACTATATTTTACTATCTGGTATATGAGCTGTGACTTTACATAGATTCAATTATTTGTCTCATTTGCTTTCACAGGAGATTTCCTTTCATAAATATGCATGCTAATAAAAGATGTGATAGAAAAAAGACTGGGAAATCTTTTCAGAGAACTTGTTTTTGTTATAAATCTTTGTACATATACATATACTCTTGTATAGTTTTTGTATGAATATTCCTTTTTTTAACAATTGCATATTGTGTCTGCATAATTTATGAGAAGTGCATATATGCTTTCATGTATAGTGACTTTATGCAAAACATTTGAATATGTTAACAGAAGAAACAGTTATAATACTTGATGAATTGTGATTGTTGATCCTTGTCCTCCATGTTAACTTTGTCTCATTTTGACAGTGGTGCTACTACACATATGGTATACATTGTTTACATTCTCCAACAAGGAAATTTTATGTATATTTTTTTTTTCTTTTTGAAAATAGCAATGTTAAAAAAAAAATGTATAATGCTATAAAAAAAAAACAATTGAAACACACACACACAATATAAATATATATATATATTTGAAGGTGTTTTTCCCCCCTTTAATAAACATGTGTTTTGTCTAATTATGATATGAAATTTTATATTTTAAAAATCAAAACATTCCATAAACCACTGATATACACCTACTGAGAAGAAATGTATATCCAAAGCAGGTAGGATAAGTCAGGAATGCTGTCTTACCAAAGCTGTTATATAATAATGAAAGTTCATGACCTCTTCACATTCTGTAGGATACTGTATTAAATTATTCCTATTTTAAGTTTATATGTAGATTTATTTTTTTGAACACATGAAAAATTTCTCTCTCAGGAACTTTATCTTGCAAGAATATACAGAGATTTTAGTGTAGATCTAGTGTACTCAAAAGTTCATCTTATTTAGTTCTATACATTAGAATACCAATCACAGACCAAAGAAGAATGATACATTTCTTTTTTACTGTTGCAATACAAAAGCACCATGGGTGGGGCGTTTATGTCCATGGGACATACACTGTATTTCTAGTTTCCAAAATGCTACTCCTACTCAATCATGTAATATCAGAACACCCCCCCCCCCAAACACACACACACACACACACACACCCTCCCTCACAAACCCTCACACACACTTTTTTCCAACCCTTTACTGTCCATTGAAATAGTTGGAACTACACAAAATCACAAAAAAAAGGTTTTTTGGAGTTTGACTCTAGAATTTTTCAGATTCTTGGAAAGTTATAATTTAAAGGCATTTTTCCTTGCTCCCCTTTTCAAAAATATACAACTTGCCTGCCACGGAATCTTGGTCCAGTTTCAACAAAACATACTACATGAGTAAACTATAAAGGTATATTATAATTCTGTTTGAGTTTTAAAGTGTTAAAAGAGCATTAGGACAGATAATTATGTCAAAAAATATGTTTAGGTGCTATTTGCAAAAACCAATAGAGTTACAGTCCAGTCAGACTTCTGACCTATATAAACCACACTCTATTTGATAACCAGTAAGATTCATTCATATTTGTGTGAATAATCTCACTTTTATGGGGTTTTTTTTTGTCTGGGGCAAACAATAGCAAAAAATTTTAAAGATGACATTGATAAACATCAGTTTAAATGAAAGTGCAAGGGTTGTAATGTTGATATTTGTTACAGGACCATACATGTATATCCTGAGTACCCTAAAAGTATAATCTTGATTTTTCCACTTTTATGTCAATCTCCTGTCAATAGCCCAAACTATACAGTTCTACATTGTTTTGCATTTATATTATTGTGATAGTTGTTATTCTCAGTAAATTATATTTTGTTAATATATATCTTCTTCAAAATTTTAAATTAATTAATGGATTACATTGCTTGGGACAATTATTTTGTGAGAATAAAATACTATGTGATTAGAATGCATATTTATTACTGTTCTTTTCTTTATATAAATCAAAGAACATACATGTGCATACAAATTGTTGATACTTTGGTAATTTTGTATCATGTAGGATTTAAAGGTTTTAGAACTGCTGCTGATTTCAGAGTAAAAATAATATAGGTAATCTAAAATAATAACAAGCTAATACCAAAAATTTGTGTCCTTCACTGAAGGAAAAAAGGGGAGGATGCACAGATTGAGAGTTGACCCCCTCCCCGTATTAGCATAATTATCAAATTATGTCCTGAAGCAAAAAAAAAAGCCAATATGAATATTATTCTTTAAAGGATTCTTTTAAGGTTCATTGATACTCTGATAAGAGAGATAACTCTTGATGACATAAATGTCTATTATTCCTTTGTAGATTTGCCAAGGTGAAGTGTCTTTTTTTGGTCCAATTTTGCCCTGCTATAATTGTTTGTATTTTACTTATAAAATACATTTCTTTTGGAAAATCATTAAGATTCAAGCAGCATTTATACGAGTGAGCAGAGGGGTTATGAACCTTAATATAAAATATTTATCACACAATTATTATAATAGTTTGTACACGTCATGTGTCATAAATTCTTCATTTCAGATGCTAAATACTATCTTCAGTAATTGATAAAGAAAATTACGAAAAAGGCTCAAACGGGATTTGAACTGGGGGCCTTTTGCATACAAAGTGAGAATCTTTCTGTAGTAGTGTAAGATACATGGCATCCTACTAGCTTGGGCTAGTGGGTTAACCCTTTAGCTCAATTGGTAGAGCACTGGACTGGCAAGCCAGAAGCCCCGGGTTCAATCCTCAGCAGAGGCGAAAAAATTGTTTCTGTACATTGGCACCCATGTTGGAACCTGGCTGTTCTCTGGCATGTGAAAGTGATTGCCCCTAGAACTTCGCCCCACAGGTGTCGGCACTCCGAAAGAGATGTGGACATCTCATTCTCTGGAGGGGGACAATGTAGTAGTGTAAGATACATGGCATCCTACTAGCTTTAGCTAGTGGGTTAACCCTTTGCCTCAATTGGTAGAGCACTGGACTGGCAAGTCAGAGGCCGCAGGTTCAATCCCCAGCAGAGGAGAAAAAATGTCTCTGTTACATTTCCTCTAGGCTATTGATGAACTTGACAAAATTATGAATTAAATGCAAACACAAGGTTAAATACATAACGTATACATGTTTACATCACGTCCTACATTGGCAAAATTTTACAAAAAACCTAATGTGTCTAATTAAGCATCTACTAAAACCTTTTGACCTCAAAACCAATAGGTGTTTTCTTTAGGCCATAGGGAGTTATGTAGAATTTGATTGCAAAAGTTCAAAGGCTTCTCGAGATATCGCTTGGAAATGAAAGTGTTACAGACACGAATGGAGGGACAGACAGAAGGGCATGGGGGGGGTCAGAGGGAGGTATGGTATGAAATTTAATTGTAACAAGATGTGTTTGTGAAACACTATGCGCCCAGCGGCAACAAAGTTAAAAAAACCTATATTTATGCCACCCGCAAACGAAGTTTGGGGGGGTATATAGGAATCACCTTGTCCGTCTGTCTGCCTGTCTGTCCGTCCGTCAGTCTGTCTGTCTGTACAAAAATGACCGGTCCATATCTTTCTTACGGAGGAACATAAGAATCTATTACTCCACACAAAGATTGCCTATAACCCAAGGGTGTGTCATGACCTTGACCCAAGGTCATTTGGGGAAGTTCAAGGTCACTGGAAGAAAAATTTTATAATTCGTGTCTGGTCCATATCTTTCTTATGGATAAACTTGGTAGGTTCTCATTTCACACAAAGATTGCCCATGACCAAAGGGTGTGTCATGACCTTGACCCAAGGTCATTTTGTGAAGTTCAAGGTCACTGGAAGAAAAATTTCATAATTCGTGTCCGGTCCATATCTTTCTTATGGATAAACTTGGTAGGTTCTCATTTCACACAAAGATTGCCCCGTGACCTAAGGGTGTGTCATGACCTTGACCCAAGGTCATTTGGGGAAGTTCAAGGTCACTGAAAGAAAAATTGTATGATTCATGTTTGATGCATATCTTTATTATGGAAAAACTTACCTCTGAAAAACCCAGCGGGGGGTATTTTGTCCCGTTTGGACAGTTCTAGTTTTAGCAGTGAAGGTCAAAAGGTCATTGATCTTGGTGTCATTTGAAAAAAAAACTTGATTAGTGAAGTATGCATACCAAATATGAAGTCTCTATCTCTCATAGTTCAAAAGTTATGGGTGAAGGTTCAAAAAAGCTTATTTTTAGCATATAGGACACAGTCAAGGTCACGAGGTCATTGACCGTGGTGTCATGTGAAAGGGCTTAATTAGTGGAGTATACATGTCAAATATTAAGTCTCTATCTTTCTTTGTTCAAAAGTTATAGCGAAGATTAAAGTTTGCCGATAAAAAAGCTATATTTAGCGTATAGGTCACAGTCAAGGTCACAAGGTCATTGACCATGTTTCATTTAAAAGAGCTTAATCAGTGGTGTATGCATACCAAATATGAAGTCTCTATCTTTTATGGTTCAAAAGTTATGGCGAAGGTTAAAGTTTGCAGACAAACAGACAGCTAGACAGACAGACAGACAGGACAAAAACAATATACGCCTCGGATCTTTCAATCCGGGCTCATAAAAACTTATAGGCTTCTTAAGATATCGCCCGGAAATGAAAGTTTTACACACACTCATAATATGTGTGAATTTAAGACCTTGAACTTTGACCTCAAATTTAATAGGGGTATTCTTTTAAAGCCATAGGGAATTGTGGTATAGAATATCATTGCAAAAGCTCAAAGTTTTCAATATCGAGATTTTGTGCAGAAATGAATTAACTGTTAAAACAGACATTTAAAAAAAAATTATGAACTTGAACTTTTGACCTCAAAATTAATAGGGATCTTTCTTAGGCCATGGAGATTTACTGTGTAAAATTTCATTGCAAATAGCTCAAAGGCTTCTCGAGATATCACATGGAAAAGATCGAAAGCATTACGCACAGACATAACTACAGACGGACGGACAACAGACCAAAATTAATATCCCCCACTTTCAGCGGGGGACAATATACATGTAAAACGGACAACTTCAGAGAAGTGTGGTACCTTACAAAGTTTGGGGGGGGTATATTGGAATCAGCTTGTCCGTCTGTCTGTCTGTCTGTGCAAACGTGTCCGGTCCATATCTTTCTTAAGGAGGAACATAAGATTCTACTTCTTCACACAAAAATTGACCTTGACCCAAGGTCATTTGGGGAAGTTCAAGGTCAATGGAAGAAAAATGTCATAATTCGTGTCTGGTCCATATCTTTCTTAAGGATAAACTTGGTAAGGTCTTATTTCACACAAAGATTCCTCATGACCTAAGGATGTGTCATGACCTTGACCCAAGGTCATCTGTGCAAGTTCAAGGTCACTGAAAGAAAAATTTTATAATTCATGTTTGATACATATCTTTATTATGGAAAAACTTGAATCAACTTTTTCACACAAAGATGGATTATGACCTGAGGGTTTGTTATGACCTTGACCCAAGGTCATTTAAGTTCAAGGTCACTGAATGAAAAATTTCATAATTTGTGTCTGGTCCATATCTTGCTTATGGATAAACTTGGTAAGTTCCTATTTCACACAAAGATCCCTCATGACCTTAGGGTGTGTCATGACCTTGATGCAAGGTCATCTGTGCAAGTTCAAGGTCATTGAAGGAACAAAATCATAATTCATGTTTGGTACATATCTTTCTTATGGAAAACTTGGTAAGTTCCTGTTTTACACAAAGATCGCTTATGTCTTGAGAGTGTGTCATGACCTTGACCCAAGGTCATTTTTGTAAGTTTAAGGTCACTGAAAGGAAAAAGTTCATAATTTGTGCCTGGTCCATATCTTTCTTATGGATAAACTTGGAGGGTTCCTCATTTACACAGAAAAAATTGCTTATGTCTTGAGGGTGTGTCATGACCTTCACCCAAGGTCATTTGTGCAAGTTTAAGGTCACTGAAAGGAAAAAGTTCATAATTTGTGCCTGGTCCATATCTTTCTTATGGATAAACTTGGATGATTCCTCATTTACACAAAGATTGCTTATGACCTGAGGTTTGTGTCATGACCTTGACCCAAGACCATTTATGCGAGTTCAAGGACACTGACATAAAAAGTTCATAATTTGTGTCTGGTCTGTATCTTTATTTTTATTTATTAAGCTGCGCCTTCGTTTCATTCATAAAATATATCATGAGCAATTACATTTGCACTAAAAATGTATTAGCATTTCTCTCTTCTCTTAGATCCATAAAATATTCATGATTTGGCATGAAAAACCCAGCGCGGGGGGTGGGGTTTGGGGGGGGGGGTATTTTGTCCTTCTGGACAGTTCTAGTTGGTTTTGTTGTTGGGGTTGCAGTGATACAATAAATACATTTATGGCATATTGTAAATGTCTTTGAAAAGTAGATTAAACTTCAACTTCAAGGTCATGGAGTAAATACAATCAGAAAAGTCTTGTCACAGGTCTGTAAATGTAAAAATAGAGGATTGTAGGATTGAAGTAGAGAAAGCTTATTTTAGAGGAGGATTATGGCAAGCAAAAATTAAAGCACTTTTTTCCATCCCCACCCCCACCCCTTGAGCACCCCCCCCCCCCCTATCCTGCTAGGTTTTATTTATAAAAGGACCAAATCTGACAGTTCTGGTAGATATGGCTTTTTGTTGTAAATAATTATGAAACATTAAAATGAAAATAAAATTAACAGTTTACTGTTCACAGCAAATATTGCAAGTCTCGATCACTTTCAAATACGATCGGGATCGGGGTTCATTAAAAGTGACAGGTTGTTTGTAAACAGCAACGAAGCAGGACAAAGTGGAACACCATTGATTTATGGCATGCAATATTGATAAACTTGAGACGATGAAAACACACGTCTAAGTATATGCGCATAAAAACCGCCCAATATGATTGCACTTATATTTACGGATGAAAATAATAAACAAACCAAAAAAAATTACACTAAAAATTTAAGTCTAACTTAATCCTTTAATTTAAAGACAGGAAAAACCATCAAGGAAGTGAGTCACAGAACGAAGATTGATATATGATCGTTCTAATCATTATAAATAGGGAGGTCAGTAAAAGATAACCTTTCTTGTCTTTTTCCATTAGTACTAAAATTCAATTCTCAATGATGACAGATTCAAAAAGTATCGACAATAGTAAGTATACATTGTAAAGTATCGATAACAGTTATATTTCATAGATATATTTAAATACACAGTCTACTTTGACTGGAATATGTGCTGTTCACAAACTATTCAATTATTTTAAAAGGCTTTATGCTATTTATAAAGGCCGGAGAATATTTTTTTTTACTTTTATTAATATATATTTAAATGCCTCTAAGAGTTTATGCTTATAAAAAAATATATTTTAAATATACCTGTGTTTCGGAAAATAAGCCAAAATATGGCATCAGTGTTTTCACATGTGTCGGATTAGTATAGATCAACCATAAGATTCTGAAACAATTGTCCATAACATCCAGCATATCAATGTGATTAAAATGCACATACTTATAATTATTATGAATTATTATTAGCTTTTAATCATGTTACTAAAATTTGAGAAACCTTTTTCTTTGATGTTAAAATAAATGATATTAGTCCTTACTCCCTCTTCATGTCACTGAGAGACAATAGAATAGATTCTATATATAGATAATTACATATGTATGACGTGGTTTACTGATTTGTCCATCTTTTCCTTCTTTAGTAGCTATAAAGGATGATAAACATGCTGATTCCAGTCTGGCCACCGGTCAGGAAAACAAAGAAAAGGTCAATTATTTTTAAAACTGTATTTCAAAAGAGTGATCTGTTCATAGAATTGTCATCAAATCATATATGTATTTGAATTAAAGTAACAATTTGTAATTTTCAGGTATCCAAAAAGGAATTTAGTAAAGGTTTGTGTCCCCTTTTACAAGATTACTGACACACAATTTATTATTCTTTTCAATAAAGTGAAATATATGTAATCAGTATAAACAATGTTAAGATTAAAAAAAAAATTTTAGTTTTAAATATTTGAAAGACAGTAATTTTTGTACCTCGGTCTCTTTTCTGACTTTATTTTAAAAATGTGCATTCATACAGATCAGGAATATTTAAAAGAATATTTTGCCAAAGCCCTGGGACTTCGACCTCCGCCAAAACAAGTCTTATCTACAGTCGACATGGAAGGAATAGCAAAATTGATCTCCGAGGGAAAGGCTAAAAATATCATAACAATGGCAGGTGCTGGAATATCTACATGTAAGTTTTTCCTAGTTCTGTATAATGAGAAGACCAGAATCTCTACAGGTAAGTTCATCTCTGGTTTAGTTCTGTATCAACCAGAAGTTTTCTGTGTAAGTTTACCTCTGGTTTAGTTCTGTACCAACCAGAATCTCTACAGGTAAGTTCATCTCTGGTTTAGTTCTGTATCAACCAGAAGTTTTCTGTGTAAGTTTACCTCTGGTTTAGTTCTGTATCAACCACAATCTCTACAGGTAAGTTTATCTCTGTTTTAGTTCTGTACCAACCAGAATCTCTACAGATAAGGTTTAGTTCTGTATCAACCACAATCTCTACAGGTAAGTTTATCTCTGTTTTAGTTCGGTACCAACCAGCATCTCTACAGGTAAGTTCATCTCTGTTTTAGTTCGGTACCAACCAGCATCTCTACACTCTAAGTTTATCTCTGTTTTAGTTCGGTACCAACCAGAATCTCTACAGATAAGTTCATCTCTGGTTTAGTTCTGTATCAACCAGAATCTCTACAGGTAAGTTCATCTCTGGTTTAGTTCTGTATAATAATAATAATAATAATAATAATACTTTATTTTGAGAGGGTAACCCGATTAGTGCAATGCACTAGTCTTCCTCGGGGCCCTCTTAGCATGTTCCCAATAATACATGTACAATAATAAAAACATTTTACAATAATAAATAAATAATACAATATGACGTAAAAATACATTTTTAGGACATTTTAGTTGCGACACTTTATAATAAATGTTTCAACATTTTTACGAAATGTGTGTAAATTCTGTGAAAAACGTATATACAAAGGTAATTTGTTCCATAAATGAACACCAGAATAATGAAAAGAATTTTTAAATTGATTTGTTCGATATTTCGGAAGTTGAAGGTCATAGTTTGTTTCAGATCGTAGAACATAATTATTAGAAGAAATAAATTCAAAAGAGTCTCTTAAATAGGTAGGTGCCATACCATGAAGTGTTTTGTACAGTAGTACATATTTATGAAAATCGATCAACTCGTATATGGTCAGCCATCCAAGTTTTTCAAATAATGGTAGTGAAGGGGCATCATAAGCCACATCTAATATAATCCGGGCTGCCCTTTTTTGCAATTTAAAAACTCTATCTATGCCAGCACCTGGCGCATT
Organism: Saccostrea cuccullata; assembly: GCF_032062105.1. Lineage (NCBI taxonomy): Eukaryota > Metazoa > Mollusca > Bivalvia > Ostreida > Ostreidae > Saccostrea > Saccostrea cuccullata. Next base: position 1,432,738 of record NW_026920828.1, on the reverse strand, counting down.
ACCCCAAATAGTAAGACAATAATTCATAGAAGGCAGAATGTATGCATTATAGAATAGTTTTCTTGTGTGTAAGGGAAGAAATTTTTTAATTTTGCGTAAAGTATATAATTTATATGTCAAAGATTTACAAACTGAGTCAATATGGTGATTATAGCGCAATGAATGATCAATATGCACTCCCAGAAGTTTTTCAGATTCAACATTTTCAATAAATTTGTTTGAAGCATATAAATTTAGTTCAGGGGAATTTATTCTTGATTTTCTTTGTTGTGTTCCCATAAGCATACATTTTGTCTTGTTGGTATTTAACACCATTTGATTTTTGGAACACCAATTTTCAATCTCACACAAATCAAAGTTTAGGGCATTCTCAATACCTTCTATATTTTTATGATATGTATGTAAGGTTGCATCATCAGCAAACATATCAATATCTGTTCTATTTACATGTAAAGGGAGATCATTTATATACAATAAAAATAATAGGGGACCTAAGATAGATCCCTGGGGTACTCCTGCTGTGACGGGCAAAAAATCAGAGGAATATGTTCCTATTTTTACACACTGAGTCCTTGAGGTTAAATAAGAATGAAACCATTTAATAGCCATTTGATCAAAGTGATATGATTGAAGTTTACTTATAAGTATATCATGATTAATTAAATCAAATGCCTTGCTAAAATCAATGAAAGTTATGCCTACTAGATTTCCTTGATCCATAGCTTGTAGCCAATTATCTGTAAGTTTTGTAAGGGCCGTTTGACATGAATGAAATTCTCGAAATCCAGATTGTGATTTAAATAAAAGATCAAAGTTAGAGGCAAAGTTACGTATTTGATTGGCTATGTGTTTTTCAACTAATTTTGATAATGTTGGAAGAATGGATATCGGTCTGTAGTTCCCTGGATCTGCGTGGTCGCCATTTTTGAAAATAGGAGTGACTTTTGCTTGTTTTAAACGGGTCGGAAATACTCCATTAGTGATGCTAGCATTTATAAGATGTGTAATAGATTTGCATATAACATTTGCCGAAAGTTTTAGAAGACGAGGTCCGATAAAGTCTATACCGGCTGACTTGTTTACATCAAGTGTATTCAACATATTCAATACTTCAAATTCACTTATTTCATTAATACTGAAAACATTTTCTTTCCCTAGTTTAGTTTCTGTGTATCGATTTAATAATTCTGGATCAAAACTTTCTACAGACATATCTGCTAATAATTTACAGGATATTTCCGTAAAGTGTTTGTTAAAAATATCAACAATATCCTGTAAATCTTCAAAATCTAAACCATTTTGTGTAATACGGCTAGGCGTAAAATTTTTGGAATTAGATGCCAAATGGTTTAAATAACTCCACATTTCTTTAGGACTTGAGCTTTCTTCAATTGCTGATTTGTAATACTTTGATTTCGCTTGATCTATTAACTGTGTCACTTTATTTCTCCAAATTTTGTAATTTTCTGAATTCCTTTGTAAATGATATGTATCGCGTAAATGTCTAGCATCATTTATTTCCTGTGTAAGCCATTTAGGTCGAGTTTCATTCTTGACTCTTTTAGTTTTTACTCTGGCATGCTTGTTTAGAATATCATTATATATTTCATAAAATTTATTCATTATCTCGTTTGGGTCTTTTAGTTCAAGAAGAGTGTTAAAATTTGCATTTTCTAAATCTCTTAGAAACTCATTTTCATTGAATTGTTTAAAATCTCGGTATTGGATTTCAGTATGTTTTCCTCTACGCTGTATGCAGTTAGTTTTCCGTGTCAAACATACAGGATAGTGGTCAGAAATAGCGATAGGGGGCACATTTGTTTCACATATGTTTTCCGGTTTGGTTGTATAAAAATGATCAATTAAAGTACTTGAGGTACTTGTTATTCTAGTAGGAACAGTAACTATCTGCGAAAGTCCAAACTCTTCTAAAGCAGATGTCCAGTATTGTGGGGGGTCTTTCATTAGATCAATATTGAAATCACCTGATAAAATTATTTCAGTATCGTCACAGCAGGAGGCACAGTTCACCTCCCTTGCTAGGTCCTCCGCCCAGCAGGAGGGGGCAGATGGTGGACGATAAGCAGAGCAATAAAATATAGGTTTTGAATTTTTTAGATTTATCTCTAGCCATATTGATTCAATATTACTGATTTCAAAATCAGTTCTACGTTTATAAGAAATATCATTTGAAATGTATATTAAAATTCCACCACCTGCCTTTAGTTTACGATCTTTTCTTTCAAAAACAAAGCCCTCAATATTTAATTCAGAGTTGCCTATCTGCTCGGTCAAAAAAGTTTCACATACACCTAAAATGTCTAAAGTTTGTCTATTTTGGAGCAATAGTTTTATTTCGTCAATTTTTGGAATAATATGACAAACATTTAAATTCCCGAATCGTAAACCTTTTTTTACCAATCCAAATCCTTGGTTATTTTGTGTTGTTTGGGTATCATTTTTACGGGTCAAAGGAACTGTTTTCTTTACTTGTGAAACAGATTTGAATGATTGTGAATTTCTAGATTTTTCGGGAGGGTGATTTGTATCCTTTTTATTAGCGACTTTTTTGTTTGTATAATTTTCTGAATTTTCCTTTTTTGATAGTGAATTAACAGATTTTGTAGGGGTATGTGACTTGTTTGAATGAAGGTCTAAGAGAGACTTTGAACATTTACATTTTTCGTTATTACATTCTTGACATAAGTTTATAAGTTCTTCATAAAGGTTTTTACAACGAGGATAATTGTTATTTGTAATAACGGCTGTACATTCATCGCCGATTCCCTAATATCCACAAAATTTAAGTTTATGACCTATTTCACCACATTTCCAGCAAGTAACTTTCCTCCCATGCCTGCAGTTCCGTGCGGAATGACCCTCTTCACCACAGAATGGGCAGGTGTATTTTCGGGAAGTATTAAGGCGGCCTTAATTGTACTCTGTCGCATTTCAAAATGTTCACATGTCCTTGTATGATCCTGAGAAACGAAGATGTCCCTTTGTCAGAGAGATGGATTCCGTCCTTCCAGTATAATTCCGGGCGAGGTTTCTCTTGCTTGAACACCTGTGATGTCGATATCACTGTAGCTCCATATTCCTCGCAAACATTTCGAATTACATTATTAATTTCACAAACATTGATATCTTTCCTGGCCAAAACTTCACAAATATACACTTGGACATTAGAATTCCGGGACTTGAGATCGGTGATAATTTCCACAAAATCATTTTCAATGGCCTCCCTGTCGCGGTTGTTTCCGACATCATTTCCTCCAGCAAGAATAACCACATCATTATAGGAGCAGACATTCATCTTTGCTAATTTTGCACGAATATGAGAAACTTGGGCTCCTCTGTTTGTGCTAACTTGTACACAGGACAGTAATCCTCGGGTTTTGATTCTCTGCAGGATTGAACTCCCAATCAAAAGCACAGATTTTCCATCTTCTGGTTGTCTCCGTATTTTCTCCGTCTTTTGGCTTTGTGGCAAATAGGGATAGGATTCTGCATCCGTGGATGTGCTTGAATCTGTCTTGGTGGCAGTAATGGCGCACTGTGTGTGTCTGGAGACTCCGTTTGATACTGGGAGATCTTCAGTTGTCGTTCCTTTCTGTTTCAGAGATTTATTTGATGTCTGGGTTGAAGTACTTTTACATTTCTCTCCTTTTGGAAGCAACTGCTTTTTCAGATTATCAACTTCCTGTGTTAAGGTTGCAACCATTTCAGAGAGTTGTTTGATGATCTCTGCACTGCTGCATTGATCACAATTAGAGTCCATATCAAGTTTTTCATTTTTTCCAGATTTGTAGGTAGGTTTAGGGGTGGATGCAAAATATGGAGATGGTTGCTGAATAACCAGCTTGCATTCCGTATCACTATAATTAGCATCTTCGGTTAAATTATGCATATCAGGTTGACTCTTCATTTCATTCAGGAATTCACTACTGTACCATTCAAAGGCTCTAGACCCTTGAATGAGGATAGTATTAGTACTTTTGTAAATCGTTACTGTTACTGACTCACATGCAGACTTGTATATGCACCCGTTTTTCTTGTTATTTCCATGAAATAAGAGCATTTTCTGGAGCACAGACAGAACAAAATCATGTTTCTGGCCATCATAGTTGATAGTCACACTTTCTTTGTTGAACTTAATCTGGAGAAAGTCTGGTATACTCACTGGTGGTGTTAAATCCAGTTCGTTATCCTTTCCAGTAAAAGATTGTGATAATACACTAAATGAGTTCCAAATTGATTTAAATAGATTAGAATTTACACTAAGATCCATGATTTCTTGATCATTTTTACTTATCAGCTGGGTACAGGTAAGAGCTCATAAAAACACGTCTTATCTCTTCAACAGTCAGTCTATGCTTCAGGTAAGGTTATCTCAGGTTTAGTTCTGTATCAACCAGAATCTCTTCATGTAAGTTTATCTCTGTTTTAGTTCTGTATCAACCAGCATCTCTACAGGTAAGTTCATCTCTGGTTTAGTTCTGTATCAACCAGAAGTTTTGTGTAAGTTTATCTCTGGTTCTGTACCAACCACAATCTCTACAGGTAAGTTTATCTCTGTTTTAGTTCTGTATCAACCAGAATCTCTACAGATAAGTTCATCTCTGGTTTAGTTCTGTATCAACCAGAATCTCTACAGATAAGTTCATCTCTGGTTTAGTTCTGTATCAACCAGAATCTCTATAGGTAAGTTCATCTCTGGTTTAGTTCTGTATCAACCAGCATCTCTACACTCTACAGGTAAGTTTATCTCTGTTTTAGTTCTGTATCAACCAGAATCTCTACAGATAAGTTCATCTCTGGTTTAGTTCTGTATCAACCAGCATCTCTACAGGTAAGTTTATCTCTGTTTTAGTTCTGTACCAACCAGAATCTCTACAGGTAAGTTCATCTCTGGTTTAGTTCTGTATCAACCAGAATCTCTTCAGGTAAGGTTATCTCAGGTTTAGTTCTGTATCAACCAGAATCTCTACAGGTAAGTTTATCTCTGGTTTAGTTCTGTATCAACCAGCATCTCTACACTCTACAGGTAAGTTTATCTCTGTTTTAGTTCTGTATCAACCAGAATCTCTATAGGTAAGTTCATCTCTGGTTTAGTTCTGTATCAACCAGCATCTCTACACTCTACAGGTAAGTTTATCTCTGTTTTAGTTCTGTACCAACCAGAATCTCTACAGATAAGTTTACCTCTGGTTTAGTTCTGTACCAACCAGAATCTCTACAGGTAAGTTCATCTCTGTTTTAGTTCTGTATTAACCAGAATCTCCACAGGTAGGTAGGTAATCTACAGGTAAGATGAAGTGATCCTCACAACACCAGGGGTTCTGAGTCGACAATTGTGGTCACAGGACCCCTGACAATTTGAGGATGGAACAAAGTTAGTACCCGTATGGGCATACATACTGTATGTATACTTAAAGTAACGGCCTTCATATTTAAGCAGCTTTAGCGCAGATGAGGATGCACTAATTCATGAATACCCCTAATGAAAGAATTCATTTATAAATAGAATATACAGCACGAACATGTGTAGCGCTAATTCATGATTACACCAACAACTCCATATTTGTTGAGTGTGTTAAATTTTGAATACACCAATTAAATTATGTACATGACTACACATACAGTATTTAGGTCAGTATACTGTAGATCATAAATTTTTTGTGACACCTTAATTTTGCAAGACCGTCGTTAACTCTTCATTAGCAAGACAAAATTTTCACAAATTGTGGTTTTTGTATTATGTAATTATCCTATGAAATAATAATATATGCGAGAACAAAATTTTTGCGAGCACACTGACTCGTGTAACAGTACAAAAATAAATATAAAGTTCACGTGAATAAAAAGTGATTTACAGTATTTGTTAGCCACTATTATGTCTTTGTTGTCTGTAGATAATAATGACTATTTTACTTACTGGAGGTATTTACTGCATACCATATAATGTTTTAGCTGCTGGCATTCCTGACTTTCGATCACCAAAAACGGGACTCTATGATAATCTGGAAAAGTTCAATCTTCCAAATCCCCAGGCTGTCTTCTCCATTGATTATTTCAAGGTCAGTCTTGTGAGAGAGAGAGAATTTGCTGAGAATTCCTTATGACAATACATGTACATGTAATTACCTTTGTCAAATTGAGATGTTTTATTTATTCTATTTATTTAAGGAAAACCCAGTTCCATATTTTACAGTTAGGAAAGAAATGATTTTAGGAAACTTCAAAGTAAGTTTTTCAGCAGCCTTGATTAAATTATACTACTAAACTTAAAAATACTTAATGCAGAAGAGATTCTGCAATGCAGATATAATCTAATGATAAAAACTTTTTGAGTAGAAACGCTGTGAAAGGACAATTACATGTAAGAGTCTGGATAATTCTTATGACTCGTGAATCGTTTTTTAGCCTACACCATGTCACTACTTTATCAGAATGTTGTCAGAGAAAGGATTACTGCTCCGTCATTACACACAGGTATGTTCCATTAAGTATAACTAGCAGGTTAGGTATGTTCAATTAAGCATTGAATTCATATTTTGGGATGTCTTCGGTCCTATAACACACCTGGCTGTGCCGACAAATTGAATACCGCGCGTTAGCACCGAAGACATCCCAAAATATGAATTCAATGCTTACATTTACATTCTCTAATTTTCCTTTATCATAACTTTTTATTTCGTTCATGTTTAATGTGAATTAAGTGCCCTTCGGTATTTGTGTTCTCAATAAACGTAATAGCCTTTCGTGACGTTGGAAAGCCGTTTGTGACATTAAAAAGTTAAATAACGCAAATAAACATTGCGAGCAAAAAATTGACAAATTCATTTTTAAAGCACGTTTGTTGCATTTTATGCTAATTTTAAAAGGGTAGTTTTTTAAAAATGAAATTGGGTGAAAACAATATACATTTTGGTGTTCCTAAATATTGAAAATGCATGTAGTTCCTACTGTGTATTCTACCACGCTGTGACAAGGTTTTGCGTGTGTTATAAAAATTTGAAAAATGTTGAAAGTGGATTTCTAATGGATTTCATAAAGAAAATTACATTGAATGTAAATATTCAATAATACATCATAACAATAAGATACATTCAATCTTATTAAACACATATATGTTCAATCCCATCACACATATGTATGTTCAATCCCATTACATACAGGTTTGTTCAATCCCATACACATAGGTATGTTCAATCCCATTGCACACAGATATGTTCAATTCCATTACACATAGGTATGTTCAGTCCCATCACACATAGGTATGTTCAATCCCATCACACAGGTATGTTCACTCCCATCACACATAGGTATCTTCACTCCCATTACACACAGGTATGTTCACTCCCATCACACATAGGTATGTTCAGTCCCAATACACACAGGTATGTTCAATCAATACATACAGCATCACAATAAGATACATTCAAACACATTACACAAAGGATGTTCAATCCCATCACACATAGGTATGTTCAATCCCAATACACACAGGTTAGATTAAATCCCATTACACATAAACATGTTCAATCCCATCGTGCATAGGTATGTTCAGATCCATTATATACCGTGAGGTATGTTCAATCTCATTAAACACAGGTTTGTTCAATCCCAATACACAAAGGTTAGATTCAATCCCATTACAAATAGGTATGTTCAATCACATTACTTACCGCAAGGTATGCTCAATCCCATTACACATAGGTATGTTCAATCCCATCACACATAGGTATTTTTAATCCCATTAAACACAGGTTTGTTCAATCCCATCACACATAGATATGTTCACTCCCATCACACACAGGTATGTTCAATCCCATTATACATAGGTATGTTCAATCCCATCACACATAGGTATGTTCAATCAATACATACAGCATCACAATAAGATACATTCAAACACATTACACACAGGTATGTTCAATCCCATAACACACAGGTATGTTCAATCCCATAACACACAGGTATGTTCAATCCCATCACACACAGGTATGTTCAATCCCATTACATACAGGTATGTTCAATCCCATTACACATAGATATGTTCAATCCCATTATACATAGGTATGTTCAATCCCATCACACATAGGTATGTTCAATCCCATTATACATAGGTATGTTCAATCCCATTATACATAGGTATCTTCAATCCCATTACATACAGGTATGTTCAATCCCATTATACATAGGTATGTTCAATCCCATTACACACAGGTATGTTCAATCCCATTATACATAGGTATTTTTAATCCCATTACACACAGGTATGTTCAATCCCATCACACATAGATATGTTCACTCCCATCACACATAGGTATGTTCAATCCCATCACACATAGGTATGTTCAATCCCATTACACACAGGTATGTTCACTCCCATCACACATAGATATGTTCAATCCCATTACACACAGGTATGTTCAATCCCATCACACATAGGTATGTTCAATCCCATAACACACAGGTATGTTCAATCCCATCACACATAGGTATTTTTATTCCCATTAAACACAGGTATGTTCAATCCCATCACACATAGATATGTTCACTCCCATCACACACAGGTATGTTCACTCCCATCACACATAGGTATGTTCAATCCCATTACACACAAGACTAGTACCATGACAGGTATGTTCAATCTCGTCACACATACTTTTATGTTCAATCCCTTTACACACAAGACTAATACCATGACACACATGGAGGTACATTCAATCCAATTTCACATATATAGGTACCATTATAACACTACACAGTTTTGGATAAATCACAATGATACCTTCCATCTTATTACAGCTTGTACTTGAACATATTCAGGTTCATTTATTTCCATATTATATAATATACTTTAAAAAGTTAAACCATTGATCAATCAATTTTTACAGAATATTGATGCCCTGGAGCGGACTGCTGGGATTGATCCCGATTTAATGATGGAAGCACACGGGTCGAACAGGGTTGGGCACTGTTTGAACTGCTCCTCAGAATATTCACACAAGTGGATAAAAGGTCCTCTAAACAATAGGCAAATCATATTTATCATATATTATAAGATTTTTTTGTTAATTGAGTTACTCTTTTTTATTATACATGTATATTTCTAGACATTTTAAGGAAAGATGGAATTCCAAAATGCACTGTTGAAGGATGTACCGGGACTATAAAACCAGGTTAGCATGAGATATTAACCATTAATTAAATAATATATTGGGTTGACCTCTTCTTTTAAATCATAATAGTTCAATAGGTAAAGTGGATTAAAAATTATGAATATCATGGTGTATGTCCCCTGGGGTCAGAGGGATGGGACCAAAAATAAAAAAAATCATGCTACAAAGGTTTAAGTTTTTCCTTTTTATTATAAACAGATACAGTCTTTTTTGGAGAGCAACTGCCAAAGAGGTTTACAGAGCTTGTAGATCAGGTACAATTTCAGGATATTAAATTGTAGTTCTATAATTTGTGTAACTTTGTTATACACAAATGTATAAGGTATATTGTGTAAATTGCTTCACCCAATATACTAATACTTGTGTAAATATTGACAGGACTTTGATAAGTGTGACCTGCTTATTATTCTGGGAACATCACTAAAGGTCCAGCCATTTGCTAGGATAACCAGTAGGTACGTTGATCGTAACTGAATTTTGGTACTTTCTCCAATATTACAATGAATGTATAACCACTATCAAGGTTTTCTTATCTATTATAAATCTTGTACCCCCTACATAATGCAGATTAAAATTTCAATTAAAGTAAGCCTTCAACTGTAAAAGTCAGTGCATCTTGCAAAAGCCCAATACTTAATATATAAGCATCATTTGTTTTATTTTTCAAGTTAGTGATCAATGTATTTGAACACAATTCTAAAAAATGTGTGATTATATAAACATTAAGAGCTATATGAAATACATGAATATTTTTGCCCCCACAAAAGTCATAGTTTGAAAATTGTTTGAATTGTGCTGAATTGTATGAGATCTAAATTATTACAAAATATATTATGGTTTTGAAGTAGGTTTATAATCAATTTTTGTTTCTATGACGTCATAAACTATTAATGGATTTTGAGCTATTTTTCAGATAGCTGCAGATCTGTAGCGTTATGGTTTTATATATTTGTCTTTGACCACAACACTACAGATCCCGTAATGCAAAAAAGGTGAAATTTACGGCACAATATTTTTTGCACACTTTTGGAGAGAAACTGCGCTTGGTGACTTTTACTCAAAATAACAATGCAAATACAAATACTCCGGAAATTTTGGATTTACTTCATTTTCCTGCAGATGTCAAATCAAACATATGGCATCATGTCTGATGAAAATATTTATGCAATACTTTGAAGTCTGCAGATATAATCCTGCTTTTGAACATAAATATATATGTCTTCAACGTTTGATTTGTGGGGAAAATATTGGTCTTTTCCAAGTATAGTTCTTAAAATAAATTGGTTACTGAATTTTTTTCAGAGTCCCTGATGAAACGCCTCGATTGTACATCAATTTGGAGAAAACTGGGACAGAGGCGGTATGTAAAATCTTGCAAGACAACCTGAAAGAGCTTCGGAGGGCTTGATTTCTAGGCTTTTTTTCTACAGATCTTTAAATACTAGTATTCTTCATTATCTCTTCTGGTCAGAGACCGGAGGAGCTTATGCGAGAGTAGGGTGTGCGTCTTCATGCAGTCCGCCCATCTACCTGTCTATAAACAATTATTTAAAACATTAATACTTCTAAAGTTTTGGTACCAAATTTTGAAAATAACTTAGCACACAAGTAGACTACACTAAGATGCATAATTCTATTTATTGTTTTTTTATTTCAGTGAACAAGGTTGCCATGGTTACTGAAAATAGAAATTTCTGTGAAGCACATGTATTTTTAAAAAATGCTATTCATTCCACATGCAGTTTTTGTTTAATTTTAATATTAGTTGGGCTAGTTGGCACACAGAGACTTCACTAAGCTACTCAGATCTAATTATCAATTTTTAATTTCAATGAGCAGTTTTTTCCTTGGTAAATAAAAATAGAGCTAAAATACTTTCATTTGCTACTCCTGCTACAGTTTTGATCTTATTTTAATATAACATGCCATACAAGTAGATAAGACTAACCTTCAATAATAATGATATTTTTATTTCAGTTAATGGTGTTGCCATCATTACTAATAATAGAAATATTTGTTTAATACTTTTAAAGTGCTACTCCTCCAACAGTTTGATCAGATTTCAATCAAACTAGGCATGCAAGTAGAATAGGCTAAGCTAAATGATACTGTGTATTCACTGTTTTAGATTTTGATGAATAGTGTTGCCATGGTCACCAAAAAAAAAGAAATATATGTAGATTTCTTTTAAAAGGCTACTACAGTCTACAGTTTTATTCTGATTGCAATAAATCTTGCTGAAAAAAAAGCTGAACCAATAATCATTATTATGTTCCCCAAACGAAGTTGGGGAACATATTGTTTTTACTCTGTTTCTTATTAAGGTCTTCCGTCTTCACGGAAGACCTTATAGTGATTCTATTGTTTCTTATTATTATTATTATTCTTTTTTTTGACAAAATTTTGTGCAGGCGATTTCTCGAAAACTATTCAGCGGTTTTTCATGAAACTTTCAACAAATATGTGTCATTACATGAAGTTGTTACATCTGAAGAGAAATTTGGAAAAATCTCTTCTGGTGCCAAGTTATGGACAATTTTCTGATTTTAAAATGCGATTTTGTTGCCCCTTTTTTCCGAAAATGGCTAGGTATATGATATGGAGACTTATTGGAGATGATAGATCATGACTTTCTGGTTTGCAGAATCACCTTTTCGTGCGTCGTCAGTACTTCCGGTCGTTACGAGATGCAAATTAAAAATAATCGTATTTTCTAACTTTTGTTTTTCAATATTTTTCATTTATTTTTGGTATGTTAATAGAAACCCTCCTCATAATGCTTACTATATAATTTGTTTGAATGTCTATAAATCTAAACTCTAGATATTAGCATTCAAAAATCTGAAGCGGGTCCAAAATGGCGGCTGTCTCAATCAACGCCGACATTTCGCAATAGGGGTTTACGGTGGCAGCCGAGCGTTTGCTTGAACGAAAGTAACATAAGAATAAATGAAATATAAAGGAGTACTTGGACTGTCACGTCGTAGTTTCGTTGCAGTTCTGTGTCAAACTAACGTCTTCTATAATTGGTTTTGGCTGGCTTTCAAAGTAGAAAAAGAAAAGACTAAATGTGCAAATGAAATTCGATACCTAATATCTTTTGTGCATCACGGAAAAACAGATCTTAAATCATACTTATACGTAATACTTTCTCAAAAAAGAATATCAATTAATAGTGTCAGTATATATCTTAACCATTGTTTTTCCTATACACATTTATGTCATAATAAACTAATAAATAATACAAAAATAAGAAAACGATTTTTTTTAAAGATCGCTTCATGGAGTTTATTTGAGCATTCTTGTCTCAAAGACCTGATTCAAGTTATTGAGCATAAATGATATCTGATTCCTTGACCGTCGTAGGGCGAGCCATGTTCTTCGGCGAAACTTTTCAACCTTTTTCGATTAACTAATCGGGATAGTTCACTTTGGGGATAAACAGGAAATTGAAAAAAAATCATAACCGTTTTACCGCTTAAGTGTTACATGCATATATACAATAAGGAATTTGTGAAATGTTTTAAATATACTTTCTAAATCTCGAATCTAATGCTATAAGAACGTTCTTTTTTTAATTTCATTGAAGCTATCACACCTATTTAATAGAAAATTCCAAAGAAAAGGCGCAAGATTAACTCGTGGCGTTTGGCGCTAAATTTCGAATAGTGACCCGTCTTTCATAATTTTAAGAGAGAAGCACTGTTTCCTTAATATATTCAAGTAGATTTAGAGTAGAGGTCCTGATAGCGTAATATTTAGTGCTTTTGAATTTCCTGCTGGCGACTTGGGTTCAATCCCCCTTGTGTGCAAATCTCTTTCTTTCTTTTTTTTTTTTTTAATCTTTTTTAAGCTCAATTTTACGTTTTCTTTCCAGAATCGGACGGAAGACCTCTCGTTGCTCGCAACGAGTTTCATATCTAGTTATTAAGGTCTTCCGTCTTCAGCGGAAGACCTTCTTGTTATTCTTAGGTTTCTTTTCCACTATTTTTATTATTATTATTATTGTTTTTTTTTCTTACCGATTTTGTGCACGCGATTTCTCGAAAACGGCTGGATAGATTTTCATGAAACTTTCAGGACTGATAGAACATCAAACAAAGCTGAAAGTAATTTTTTTGTTTTGATGACGTCACTTCCGGTTTTGAGATTTCCGCGATTTAGTGATTTTTAGGGGGTCTCATTGTCCATCATTTTTCTCGAAAATGCCTTAAGACAGAAACATGATATTTTCAGCGATGATAGAACAACGTGTGCTCTTTTGTCACACACCACTCTTTTTCTCCGGAAGTGCCGCACGTCGGCGCTCGCTAGGGCTCGAAAAAAGTTCTATCAGGGACTTAGAAATTTTGACACCTTTTCTGCAATATCTTTTTACATGTTAACATTTTGTAAAGACATATAGAACAAAACTTGTTGAGAATATCACAATCTTTCGAAAGATATCAACGATAAGGCGCTGGCCCCTATAATAAAGGGCCAAAAAGGGCCAAAAGTTTTTCCTTTATATCTCAAAAAGTATTGAGAATTTGTAATACGTCAAAGAAACAAAGTTGTTAAAAATGTCAAGCTTTATCTAATGGGCTCGTCAAAATTCGTCCGGCGACGTCACTTCCGGTCAAACCGGAAGTAGTCAAAAATTGCATATTTTTGCCGTTCTTGACAGGTTTTTGGGTAACATATGTCACTGGAAGCTTAAATCTTAATTTTCCGTCCGTCGACGTCACTTCCGGTCAAACCGGAAGTAGCCAAAAATGGCTTAATATTGCATTAATTAATATAGATTTGGAGGATTAAACCATTTTTGAACTTCATTACTCTTTTTTTTTTTTAAATGAAAGTTACAGATGCACTTCCGGTCAAACAGGACGGAAGACCTACTCGTTGCTTTGCAACGAGCTCGGCTCTAGTTAAGTCTTCCGTTCACAACGGAAGACTTATAGTGTTTGTATTGTTTCTTTTTATTATTATTATTATTATTCCTCCCAAATTTTGTGAGCGCGATTACTCAGAGATGGCTGGATAGATTTTCACAATTTTTCTCATGTAAGTAGGTTGATATATGAAGTTTATATAAAATTCCGTTTTTTGAAAAATTCACTTCCGGTCCGAAGTTATGGCCGATTTTCGAATTTTAAAATGGACTTTTGTCCGGCAGTTTTCTCGAAAACGGTTTGAGGTAAAGATAAGAAATTTACAGGAGTATTAGATCATGATATTCTATTTGTTTTAAAGTTGTTTTCGTGTGTTTCCAGTACTTCCTGTCCGAACCGGAAGTGAATTTGTTTTTGGTCAATTTTTGATTTTTTTGTTTTTAGATATTTTTTCAAGATATTCTTATGTAAAACAGACATTTTTCTACAAATACTAAATATATAATTTGTTTTTAAATCAGATTCCGCATTTTGTATATTTTCGGTACCGAAATTTTCTCCATTTACGTAGTATGTATAAGATGGGCAAAGAAAGATAACTCTGACCTGTGAATGAGAATAGAACTTTCGAGATAAAGGCGGAAATAGTATTGATGACGTTAGGGACATATATACGCTCTCCAGATCAACATATTTACACATTCAATATTCTCTCTTTTGCATGTTACTTAATTCACTATATGCATATTAGTTTAAATTTGGCTGTGTAGTGTTAGTCTGTATATTGAAAGTTTTTGATTTACAAATTTATATCTAAAAAAAATATCCGTTCTGTGTCAACTAAGCACTTTGAAGAAAATAATATTGTACGCAGTATACATTACAGCGATATATATACAAATTATTCTACAAAAATACTAAACATATTATTTATTCAATCGGATTCTGCATTTTGGAGATTTAAGGTTCCGTCAATAAATTCATTTTCTCTATTTACGTAGTGACAATGAGCAAAGATAGATAACTCTAACTTGTAAGTGGGAATAGAACTTTCGAGATAAAGGCGGAGGTAGTATCCATGACGTCGCAGACGTCTATATCCACACTTTTCACATAAAAAAAATAATTAGACTTTGAGTTTCCATATCCACTTCTGCATGAAAGATTACGTTGGTTACTGCTTTCAGTATATGCATAGTTTAAAGATGTCAGCGTAGTGTAAATCTGTAATGTCTGTTATAATTATATTTTTAAAAAATATTCTTAATTCATTCTCTAATTTGAATGCGAAATTATCCCGTATTCCGAGTTTTATTTTCGATTCGAAAATATTATATGTACTCAAAAGGGAACTGAGAGATAGAAGAGGTGTAAAGCCTTTAGAAATAAATTGATATCTGCAACTTAAAAGAAAGAAAATCAATCTATAGATTGGATTTGGTTTTAACACGTATATTTCATTGATTAAAAGTCTTATAGTGTTATTTATTATACATGATCTATACTTTTATATACCCGAGAAGTTATTAAAGATGAGAAAAAGCGATTCTTGGATTTTTGTGGATGTTAGATAAAGTATACGAATGAACACAATTTTATGCAATGCTATATAATTATATGTACACTGTATGTAAATGCCTTTTAATTCATAAAACATAAAATTACCGAGTATTACCGAGTATGTAATTCTTTTGAAGCCCCCCCCCCCCCCTCTTGATTTTATTCGGAGACATTATTGCAACTATAGGCCTTTGAATTATAAATTCGTTATACAATTAAATCTGGAACATTTGGTTATAATTACCATTAACATGTATACAGAATTCATATTCTATAATAGTAGATTTTTCATTACGCAACATACTGAAATTTACCTGTCCGAGAGAGAGAGAGAGAGAGAGAGAGAGAGAGAGATATTCCCTATTAATCCTGATTATCCTATCCATTTAGATAGACAAAAAATCAGTTCTATATCAGTTGTACCCATTCTTTATTAAATATTTTCTGATTTCATAGTCCGTCATAGTCACTCTCTGTATATTTTTTCTGCTTTTAAGAGTATAGAAAACCACAGGATGATAAAAAGAAAAACAATTAAATAAAAATAATAAATATAAGATAAATAAAAAAAAAATTCCTGTAATAATGGCAGTACTCTGATATATAACTAGTGCATCTTGAATACAAAGGGCACCAGGGGATGATACCTCTACACAGCCAGACTGGCAAACCTGTACCCTAAGTATTGAAGACGGTCATTCAAAAAAAGCATTTAAGTATTAACGGAAATAACAATTTCAATTAATAAGTACTTAGCATATAATTATAAATTTGATGCAAACTAATCTCTTACATTTAGTAGCTATATGTTTTCAATAGGGTTCTGTCCTCGGGGAATCTACATGTATTTCATGGTAATTAAGAGTTGCAAAATTTTTCTCAACACGTACAATTGAATAGGAAATTAAATCAAATAATGACATATTTTTAATCAAAATATACATTTGATATTTTGTTTAAGGCACCTGGCCCCGTTCAAGTTCAAGATCATTTTATTCACTCAAACCATTTCAGGTACATGAGGACAATGAAGAATATTTACAACATATAAATTCAGAAATAATCAGAATATGACAGGGAAAAGAAAAACACATATGAAATATCATATTTAATAACGAAACAAGCGAGGGAAAAATCATGGAGGACTGACTAACTAGAATCATATATTTTCAATATAAACGTACGTAGTTTTCTTAGTGTCTTAGCAACCTGTTTTGTCATCAGTTGAGAAAATATAAGAATACAAACAGGTATTTGATTGCATACTCTCAACAAATTCAAAAATAATTGGTAATTTAAATCTACATGTAAATTGTTTACGTTTCATAAATTTGGTGTGTTTTTGAGTTAACCAAACACCGTCATTCCTAGGACTAGGCGTATTTTGAATTTTACATTACATACTTTAAACTACTGTGTTACGTAACATTCATACATTGATAAAGTCAGCTCTCCCATTAAAAATCATCATCTCAAAAGGATATGCCACCGATTTAGGTACCCCACCAATATAGGACCCTCCACGATAAACATTGGCATAATTATTCGGGGAAGAACACTACCCCCCCCCTCCCCCCCCCCCAAAAAAAAAAAAAACATGAGTTGTTACTGCAGCCAAAACTTTGCTATTTTGCTTTACAAAGTGGTTACAATTTAAAACCGGCTATAAACCTGATAAAAGACTGGATTCATATTCATTGATTCAAATAAGCGGGGGGGGGAGGGGACTATCAAATTTTGTCAAAATTATTTTCAAAACATTATTAATAAAGTTGTATAAGGCTTTAAATTAATATTTGATATTTTTTCTGAATAACCATAATGGTATTATTAATACATGTACATGTACCATTGCAGACAGAGATAAATTGTTTTTTATAAATATTATATGTATCCACTGAAAACAGTTGGGGGAGGGGGCATTTCAGTCGATCAAGGTCAGGATATTAAATATACGAGTGTATCTAGTACCTAATCGTTTAACCCCATCCACCTCCCAACAATTTACATACTAATATTGAAATGGATAAAATAATGAAAAATGATAATGGGTCTGGAGGGGTGTTGCTAAAACGAGGAACGGAAAATGTATTATATATTTTATTTTAGATTAAATCACCTTAAATACACAAATTTAAAAACATTATATATTTCATAAATTAAATCCCCCATTATTTAATTCAAGTTGATTTATTCATGTTCATAAAATCTCTTATTCACGAAAATCGCAGTCATAGCAGTGACGTAGAAACGATTTTGAAAGGGACAAGGGGGGGGGGGGGGGGAGGAGATTAAAATTACTTGAAAAGAATTTGCCAAGCGAAAAAAGAAGACAATTGTTTGATTCGGAAGGTGGGATAAAAGTAAACTCCAGCATCTATCATTTTCTTAAATTCCTTTATGGAGTTTTTTGTATAACATTAACATCTCCTGTCAGTATTTTTATAAGACTGTACCAATTTAAGGTAGTCCGATCCTCAGGTTTATAAAATTAGCAGTTAAGTAATCAAAAATACTCATAAAAATACCTCTGAATCCACAAAGTTATGTAAATTTGTCCACAGTATTTCTTTAAAGTGAAAGATTAAAGTTAACCATATTATATAGGGAAAATTGTCAAATCTCCAATATTTTTGCAGAAAAAGCGAATTGGAAAATCTGCAATGCATTTTCTAATTGCAAATTGATTAACAAAAATATTTTAAAAACGATAGGTATCCAGGCATTCAGAGAAATTGTCATGATTTTTATATTTATTTGGTATTTTTTGTCTTCTATTTCCGGCCCCGTGGGGATCCGGGTTAGAATAGGTCCTCAGTACCCTCTTGCTTGCCGTAAAAGGCGACTAAATGGGGCGGTCCTTCGAATGAGACCGTATAAACTGAGGTCCCGTGTCACAGCAGGTGTGGCACGATAAAGATCCCTTCCTGCTCAAAGGCCGTAAGTGCCGAGCATAGGCCTAAATTTGCAGCCCTTCACCGGCAATGGTGACGTCTCCATATCAGTGAAATATTCTGAAGAGGTACGTTAAACAGTATACAGTCAATCAATCAATCTTCTATTTCCATCATATATTCTATAGTATTTAGTGTAAAAGGCTTTTGCTACCATTGCAAGACACTAAAAATCACTTCGTATTTCATATCCTGCTAATAAGCATTGCTATCTAAGCCTGGATTTAAGAAAATCTTATTTCTCTTAAACTGTATATTTTTTTTCCTTTTATAAGGTACAAATGTCAACTTTTAAAAGACCTTTTCTAGGACTTCCAAAAACCTTGAATCTTATAAAGATGAATAAAATGAAGATTGTTGCATGAAAAAAAAATTATTTTCAAGCTTCATTCTGATGCATTTCAAATTAAATATTGATTTTTGGAGTTATCCTTCCTGGCTGAGGATCGGATATCCGTAAAATTGGAAGAAAGCAAACAACTTACTGAAGGCTCAAATTTTATATGTTCAAGTCTCAAAATTTATATGAATGATACTGAAATGGAGTCCGTTTGAATTTGAATACTTGTAATTTCCCTTTTATTAATTTAAAAGAAACTAACTTACAAAATGTAAGGAACATATATATTCATATGATTGTTGAAAAATTGCAAGTAAGCCAATACAATTTATTATGCTTTTTTTTCATTTCTAAACAATTGGCAAAATGCTAATCCTCATAATAGGGGTAATTTCTGACAATTTAGTTTTATTTAATTTTAATATTTTTCAATCTTAATTATTATTTCAAAGAAAATTGTTACATGTTTCAATATCTAACAACATTTTTTTTAATTTAAAGTACTATATTTGACTTTGTAACCCCTTTGAGTTTGAGCAGTTTTTTTCGAAAATTGGCAATTTGTAAATCCCCATATATCAATTATTTATTATTTCCCAAGCTCAATATTTTGCAAAGATAATATTTAGAGTTATATTTGTACAATTAGATAAAATAAATTAATTTCAAAGATTGGTCTTGGAAGATTTTGGGCATTAAATTTGTAATACTTTTGGCAATTCTTGAAAATTGGCATCATGCCAATTTTCAAGAGTTGTCTGCCCTTTGATATATTGCATATTTGATTATGATAAATGTAAGTTTTGAAAGAACATAGTCTTATGTTACTTAAATATACCTTTATTGAAATGCAAGTTTAATTTTGAGTAAAATAAATCAAATGTGAATTTTACCATTTTTCTTGAATTTTTTAAGTGCATTTGCACTTAAATGTGCAAAAAGGAGGTGGCGCTGCCTACGGCTGCCATGTTGAATGATGGGAATTTTTTTGGTCATTTTTTAATAACATATTATAAAGTCTAACTACCCACCAAATTTCATTAAGATATGACAACCTTCGATTTGGACAGTTCTGCATGGTTTTCTCGCGGATTGGTTCTTAAGAAGTATTACACTAAGTGCACATGTATTGACCTGTCAATCAAAATCACCGGACGCTATATGCATTGCAATAAAGTTGTTCGAAATGATTTTTATTAAGTATGATCTTTAAGAAAATCTGATGCAACAAATTTGAGAAATAAAAAATAAAATAAAAACATGGCTAGAGCATCATATATCTGTATTATGGACTTCAGTTGTGGGACGCGGAGACCGGTCCGTCAGATGAGATCGTTTAAATCGAGGTCCCGTGTGTCAGATCAGATGGTACTGACTCAAAAAGATTCCTCAATGCTCAATGGCGATTAGAGCCAAATTATAGGACAACATTTTGCAGTCTCCACCGGCGAGTGGAGGCTTCTCCATGTGAAAAATTCTCGAGAGGGACATTAAACAACATATAATCAATTAATCGATTGCTGAATAATTCCTGTAGTTGAATAATCTTTCTGCTGACAAATCTCGATAGTATTACTGTAAAAATCAACGACTTTACGTTTAATGTGGTACTAACTTAGTTCATGACATTTTTATAACACCATCACAATTGTGCCAGAACATAAACACGGTGAAGTTTATGAGAGTACGGTGTTCGTTCGTCCGTTGGTTTGTCTATGATACACGTGTAGCTCTTACGAGTGCCAAAATGCATAAGAACAAGATTGGTCATGAAAATCAAAGTACCTTAAGTACTGAAAGACCTTTTTGCAGTTTTTTTCTTTCAGAGTACATATGATATCTATGTGTTTTGCAGAGAAAAAAGCAAATTCTTACAGATTTAGAAGAACGGAAGACTTATTTGTTGCCATGGCAACAAGATTCTAGTTATTATTATTTTTCTTCTTCTTCTTCTTCCTGTGTACTTTTTTGTCCGGGAGTGATCTAGTAAACTACACATCCGACTTAGGTAAAACCTTTTTAGGGTCAGTAGGCATGTTATGTAGATTTGCGGAACGAAGGTCATTTTGCGCGCACGTGCTTGCAAGAGCGTGCACGTGCAACACGTGAAATGACCAATTTAATTGATATAGGCGAAACTTTTTACATTTTTGATAAAATGCTTTGAAACTCATAATACAAGGATATATTAGTAGCATAGACAATATGACATGGTTAAATAGCAAGATCTCACGCGCATGCACGTGCGCTTCGCTCTGATTGGCTGAAACTAAAGTCTCAATATCTTTCTTGTTTTTTGACGAAATCCTTTGAAATTTTGAACATAGCAATGCATTAGGATATCCTACAACTTAATATATAGCAATTATCATGAAAACACGTGCATGCACGTGCGCTGCAATCTGATTGGCTTAAACTTTAAATAGTTATAAATCCCTTGGTTTTCAATCAAACAGGATGAGATTTAGAACATAGATAGATATGATGGACTACTACAAGAAGGTATGATCACCATGCACATGCATACACGTGCATGTACGTGCGCTGCAATTTGAGTGGCTGAAAATTTAAACAGCTATAACTCTCTTGCTTTTCAACCAAACGGGGTGGGATTTAGAACATAGATAGATGTAATGGACTTCTACAAGAAAGTATGGTCACCATGCTCATGCATGCACGTGCGTGCACGTGAAATGAGCAAAATAAAAAAATACACTTGAATAAGCGTATTTTTAAATACTTTTGGATAATATACTTTAATATTTAGTATATTAAAATATTCAGATTGTGTAGACAAAATGATATGGTCATTACACACATGCATTCACATGCGCACGCGTGCAATTCTAAAATTTGAATGAACTTGGTACACTTCTGGGTAAACGTTGTTAAAGTCTCAAATGCATAGAGTTTGTCTTATTTAATGAAGCTTACAGGGAATATGACACCAGAATGGGAGTTGAGGAGCGTTTGGGGAACATCTGTTACGGTCCCCGTTACAATTAGCACTAGTTCTATTTATTGCTTTTTTATTTATTTATTGTCCAGACGCTGCTTTTTTCTTTCTTAATTGTTACAAGTATAAGTCAGTATAGCTACAGTCTCATTAAAGACTTCTGGTTTTATGACTTTAAGTCATTAATCATGATGACAGAAAGAGTAAAAAAAAAGTAGAGGACTTCATTTCTGTCCGACTAATTCTCTAGAACCAGTTCTCTAGAACTTCACTCTTGACCTGCTGTGTTCAAAACAGCCACCCCACCCCCACAAACTCCTGCCCAATCAGCTCCCCCCTCCAATGTCTTTGTGTATTTTAAATAAAATGTAGATATATTATGTATACATGTATTGTGAAATGTTCTCTGACCTTTAAAAACATATTTTCTCTACATGGGCCTTTCCAAAATAAATTTCTGGCTTTGAAACAGTTTGTAGGTATTGATTTTTAGCTCACCTGAGCAGAAGGCTCAAGTGAGCTTTTCTGATCCCATTTTGTCTGTCGTCCATCCATCCATCTGTAAACTTTTCACATTTTCGACTTCTGAAGAACCACTGGGCCAATTTTGACCAAACTTGGTACAAAGCATCCTTGGATAAAGGGAAATTTAAATTATTAAAATGAAGGGCCAAGTCTCCTCACAAGGGGAGATAATCAAGAAAAGACAAAAATAGGGTGGGGTCATTAAAAAATCTTCTTCTCAAGAACCACTGGGCCAGAAAAACTGAAACTTATGTGGAAGCATTCTTGGGTAGTGTAGATTCTAAATTGTTCAATTCATGACCCCGGGGGCAGGGCGGGGCCACAATAGGGAATCAAATTTTTACATAGAAATATATTGGAAAAATCTTTGAAAATCTTCTTCTCAAGAACCACTGGGCCAGAAAAACTGAAACTTATGTGGAAGCATCCTGGGGTAGTGTAGATTCTAAATTGTTCAAATCATGTCCCCCGGGGGTAGGGCGGGGCCACAATAGGGAATCAAAGTTTTACATAGAAATATATAGGAAAAATCTTTGAAAATCTTCTTTTCAAGAACCACTGGGCCAGGAAAACTGAAACTAATGTGGAAGCATCCTGGGATAGTGTAGATTTTAAATTGTCCAAATTATGACCCGTGGGGTAGGATGGGGTCACAGTAGGTATTAAATGGGGAAATCTGGTAAAGAACATAATGGTCAAGGTTTCTCAGGTGAGCAATATGGCCCATGGGCCTCTTGTTAATATCAATACAATCTAGAGATTTGTTTTCAGAATCACCCCCTATGTGTTCTGGTATTTGGTGGAGGATTTAAGTTTGATGACGAGGATAATTATCGGTGAGTTGATTGTCTCTATTTTTTAGCAGTAAATAAATTAATCCCCTAAAATACCATTTAACATGATCATCCTTTCCCCAGAAATAGATGATTTAGACATCTTGTAAAATAACGGGGTATTTACTGGCAAGGGGCAAACTCTCAGAATGACACATCAACTTTTTCCCAATTAGTTGAAAAGTCTCAAATTCCCAAGCCATTTTTTTTCCCAAGAAAAGTTGTTACCTATGTAAAAGATCATATGAAGAGAAATCTTCGTCATGAAGAATGGGCTTCGCTTCGCTCCTCCCATTCTTCATGACGAAGATTTCTCTTCATATGATCTTACTGACTTAGAACAGAACCTCAGCCAGTCAAATCAATGGATTAAAAATAAACTCCTCCCACGGCTGTGTCATATTTAAGGCTCAACTTGACCGCTCGTTGTACATATCGAGCACGCAACCAATATCAAACACACACGGTTTCAGAATGAACTCCCAACCCATTCAGCTTAGCACGGGATTTACTGGGGAAATGGTATGGTGATGTTAAAGCTACTGAACTAAGGAAAATACCCATGTAACAAGAATCGTAATATCTATATTTTTGAAAATTGATTGTGTTAAGATGACAAGGCCCTAGTAAGCAGGAATGGGTATAGCTGTCTAATATCAGATAAAAAATTGATGAAAATTGTGCTTAAATCTGTCTTGAAAGACAAGGTTTGTCTCCGATACACATGACGATGGTTGTATTTTCTGTATGTACCAAAATGTGAAAAAATAATATTAAAAAAGGCGACAAAAGATTACAGTGGGGAAAAAGTGTATCAAGGCCTAGTAGAGAGTTTAAATATCTTTGTAAACAGCACGTGGGCTTTGAATAGTTTCTTTTTGTGTGCTGAACAAAGACCAATAAAGACACACCCATATAACTTTCAAGTGAACCAATCAGACACCGTTGAATTTTTCAGAAATAGAAGAATTCTTCACCATGAAGAATCAATTCTTCGCGAGAAATGGAAGCATTTGATTGGTTGAATAAGTAGGTTATGTTCTAATTATTGATAAGTGTGAAAATTTTCATTGAAAGACCTCCTTTCCCCCAACTTTTGTTGAACCTCTCACTAAACAACAGGTTTTTCCAACTAATCCCTTAATTATTGTTGTTTTTTTTTTGGCTTGCTGAATTTTTTTAGCTCTTTTTTTTCACATTTCTTTTATTCTTCTCCACCCCTTCAAAACAATGCTATGTCCATGATTAACTATAGCTATTCTGAGAAAAAGGTACTTGTACACAATATATCGTCTATGTTGCAGTATGTTCTCAATGGCCTGAGCAAAGAGAATGTTGTTTTTCAGAGACGTGTTTGTAGAAGCAGCATGTGATGATGGCTGCTACAGACTGGCAGATCTTCTGGGATGGGGAGTGAGTAGTGTCCAGGTCATGTTAACTAGTCAGGGTTTCTGATCCACCCCTCTCCTCGCTGACAATTTATAAGGAGAGAAGTCGATCAGAAACCCTTGGTTAGGGAAGATAGTTAGCTGTTCATAATACAAAAACCCTTTCAATTATGAACACTGAAATGTAAGTTAGGGGTTATTAACATGATCTTTTAAACATTTAATTTATTTCATCAATCTACCACAGAATTTGATTGAAAATGTTGTGTTCATTGGTTGGTAAAGTATTGATACTTTTAACATCTTTTCTTTATCTTTTGCTTTTACAGTATTACATTATACATTATCTTATTTTTAATGTAAGATTATAATTTATTTAGGACGAATTAAGAGATCTTGTAAAAAGGGAACATGCAAAGCTTGATGTAGAGTTTGAAGAGGAGGAGAGAGCTTGGGCTGCTTCCCAGATCCCCGTCAGTACAACAGCCAATCAGAAGCCTTGCCAGATCACGCCACAGCAAAAAAACAAAAACATCAAAAACAAGAACGTCACATCCAACAGGAAACAGAAACCCTGAAATAATAACGAAAACTCAGATAAATTTTGATACAGAGATATTTATACTGTGTAGCGTGGGTTAAAAATGAAATAAAAAAATACTTCTTGACCAGCATATCCAAAACTGGAAAAGTAATGTTAATAATTCATCCAAGGGTGTTGGTTATCAAATTTATAGAGAAATTCTTGAACCAGAAAGGCATTTTATTAAGATGCCTCAAAAATTTTCAACTTTATTATGTAAATTTAGATGTAACAACTTTAAACCCCACATTGAAAATGGTAGTTGAAATGGTCTCCCAAGAGAACAAAGGATTTGTACTTTATGTGATTTTATTTAACATTGGTGATGAATTTCTTTATGGTTTTTGAATGCACACAAAAAGTAATTAAAGAGGGTAGGTAAAGATATATCTCACACTATCTCACATGCACACCAAACAGAGAGAAATTTAAACAACTTCTTTCAACACAAAAAACTGTTTAGTATTGAAAATTTTATGTAATTTTTTGTTGATTGTCAAACTATTATTGATGGAAATAATTGATTTGAATCTTATGATATTTTGTACTGTTTATTATACATGATTTATATTCTTTTCTATCTGTTTGTATCTTTTCTACCTCCTCTGTACAATGTATGATTGTACATTAATGAGAATAAAATCATTGTCATTGTCAAAAAAAAAGTTACAAAGATCACAGTGTCTGATAATAACTTACAAGATCAAGAAGCTTAGGGTGGAACAACCTTCTAATAAGAGAGATAACTTCCAAAGAAATCAATCCCAAAATGTCCAGTAATTGGATTTAATTACCAGTGATTAGTAAAGAAGACCTTAACACTTTTTTTATTGCCAATATTTTTAATGTTACTTATACCATTTGTACCAAGATTTTAGTTTTATTTATCTAGTTTCCCCTGGCACCTATTTAGCTGTCCATCTGTCTGTCTACCTGTTTTTATGTTTCACATTCTCTTCTTATTTTCTTCCTATGCTCAGGTGATTGATGTGGCCCAGGGGCCTCTTGTTTTTAAACTACATGTATTACAAATTGGGATATTTCTACATCTTTGAACACATTTTGAAAACTACAGTAATATGCATTTACTTTTGTTTCATTTTCCCTTAAAATTATTTGTTGCTATTGGATTCATTAATCTTTTGCAATCACAGATAGCAATGTGATATTCTGATTTAAAAAGCAGTGCTTCTTTATGAATGACACTACATATTATTTTCATATATACCTCATGTTTTTTATTCTGTGATGTGATAATAAATTATTGCCTTTTCTATTCATTGTGTCAAATTTTCTTTATATCATTGTAAGCAGGCTTTCATACTTCATATTAAGTCCATAGGAGTCAAATGCTATTGTTGTTTATGAACATCAATGTTTGTAAAATTTAGAACAAATAGTTACACTTTTTTTTTCTAGAACATAAATTATATATAATAAAATATATATATTTCATTTATCAGTTTAAAACAATTTCAAATAGCTGGTACATAGCAACAGGGGTGCAAGGGGGCATCCCCCCTTTTTCTAGATATAAAATATTCATTGGAAGTCCGGTTTCACTACAGTCAAATAATGGTAATGTAGTATGTTTGAGTAAAAAAAGAAATTGGAACCTAACCCCCCCCCCCCCCCCCCACCCATGAAATAGAATTTTAGAGTTTGGACATTTTTCTTTTTTTGGGGGGGGGGGGTGCTTTTAAAGTTTTCTTTTCTTTTTTTTGGGGGGGGGGTGTGTGAATTGATTTCTCTGGCTGCCCCCACCCCATTTCAAAATGGATGCTACATCAGTGAAAAGAGCTTATACACGATATAGAGATGAAAGGTTTGTACATGTATAAAACGAAAATTAGAGCACGAATACAAAAATATAGGTCTATCCCTGATTTGAAAAAATGAAAAATACGGACTTCCATGCCTCAAGTACGGAAGCGTATTAGTGCCACTTGGACACTTTACTTTTTTTTAATTTCTACACTTTAAAGTGTAAATTTTACACATTAATCTGTAAATTTTACACTTTAAAGTGTAAATTTTACACTTTAATCTGTAAATTTTAAACTTTTAAGTGTAAATTTTACACATTAATCTGTAAATTTTACACTTTAATCTGTAAATTTTACACTTTAAAGTGTAAATTTTACACTTTAAAGTGTAAATTTTACACTTTAATCTGTAAAATTTACACTTTAATCTGTAAATTTTACACTTTAATCTGTAAATTTTACATTTTAAAGTGTAAATTTTACACATTAATCTGTAAATTTTACACATTAAAGTGTAAATTTTACACTTTAATCTGTACATTTTACACTTTAATCTGTAAATTTTACACTTTAAAGTGTAAATTTTACACATTAATCTGTAAATTTTACACATTAAAGTGTAAATTTTACACTTTAATCTGTAAATTTTACACTTTAAAGTGTAAAATTTACACATTAAAGTGTAAAATTTACACTTTAAAGTGTAAATTTTACACTTTAAAGTGTAAATTTTACACTTTAATGTGTAAATTTTACACTTTATTTGTTTATTCACATAGTCAATTTAGCAAATTCACACATTCCAAGTAACGCATTTTAAAGCCAACAGACCGTTTATCATGCAATATGATTACGGAAACGTAATATCAATCTGAACTGCAAATAAAAAAATATTTGAGATATATATTTTTACTTTTCGTTAAACTTTAGTAAAACTAAAGAGACACATGTTTATATACTGATCCCTGATTTCTTATGCTGGGGAAAATTACAAGACCCATGAGGAAATAGTCCATCTTTGTTTTTCATATACTAATTAACAAGTACGAGTACATGTAATATAAAAATATACAAATAATTGTAAACATCTCAGTTTAATACTTTTTCTGAAGTGTCAGAGGTAAAACATCACAAATCGACCGTTCAATCATAACCTATTGCAGTTCAGGTTGTTCAAAATAAAGTGTAAATTTTACAGATTAAAGTGTAAAATTTACACTTTAAAGTGTAAAATTTACAGATTAAAGTGTAAAATTTACAGATTAATGTGTAAAATTTACAGATTAAAGTGTAAAATTTACAGATTGAAGTGTTAATTTTACACTTTAAAGTGTAAATTTTACAGATTAAAGTGTAAAATTTACAGATTAAAGTGTAAATTTTACAGATTAAAATGTAAAATTTACAGATTAAAGTGTAAATTTTACAGATTAAAGTGTAAATTTTACACTTTAAAGTGTAAATTTTACACTTTAAAGTGTAAAATTTACAGATTAATGTGATTAATGTGTAAAATTTACAGATTAAAGTGTAAATTTTACAGATTAAAGTGTAAAATTTACAGATTAAAGTGTAAATTTTACAGATTAAAGCGTAAATTTTACACTTAAAAGTGTAAAATTTACAGATAAAAGTGTAAAATTTACAGATTAATGTGTAAAATTTACAGATTAAAGTGTAAATTTTACAGATTAAAGTGTAAAATTTACAGATTAAAGTGTAAATTTTACAGATTAAAGTGTAAAATTTACAGATTAATGTGTAAAATTTACACTTTAAAGTGTAAAATTTACAGATTAAGGTGTAAAATTTACACTTTAAAGTGTAGAAATTAAAAAAAAGTAAAGTGTCCAAGTGGCACTAATACGCTTCCGTACTCAAGTGCCTATAAATTAAAAGAAGTCATTTATAAAATGAAATCAGTAATAATAATGAAAGAAAATCGAGTCTTCACATAACACAGGCGCGGATTCAGGAATTTTTACCAGGGGGATCGAACCCTGTAAATATCAACCTAGAATTTCCTGACAAGTCAAAAAATAATAAAGAAAGAAAACGTTCTCAAACGTTTCTAACCACAGGGACCGGTAACATACTGTATTCGATTTTACGTATTCACTACATGTATACAAAACATTCTGATTGTACACACAAGTACTCTGAAGTTGATATTAAAAAGATGCTGGCGTTTCTGATTGAGAATATCTATGTCGTTTTTGAAGGGTCTTCCAACAATCTATTTGAATTCCCATGGGTACCAATTGTACCCCGTTTTTAGCAGACCTATTTTTGCACTCATACAAAGCAGAATTTGTCTTATACGTGAAAAAAAAAATTGTTGTGGCCTTCAACTCGACATTTAGATATATTGACGATGTATTGTCAATATTCACAATGGCTATTTCCATTCGATTTTTGTCGATATGGAATATCCCGGTGAGCTTCAAATAAAAGATAACCACAGAGTTTGACACAACTGTTTCAGATTAAGATATAACTATTTTACTTGAAAGAGACGCTAAATGTTATATACATGTAACCACCTAGATAACGTAATGATTTTAACGTCTCAATCGTGAAATTCCTTTTCTAATGCAGCAATATACCTTAATCACCTGCGTGCGGGGTTTATTTTGATACGCAATCTTGATCATATTCATCGTCTCAAGCCACGGTTCGGAGTTCGCATATATACAATAATATTCCAGGTCAAAAAAAATTTTTAACCCCAGTCAAAAAAAATTTGCAACCCAGAAATGTCTTGACATGCAAAAAAAAAACCTAAATTCCTTTCCCAAACGTTGAAAACTTTTTCGTGATGGTGGTGGGGGGGGGGGGGGGGGTTAGTCGTTGACTTTCAAACTTCGGACCTATGACTTTTCACACCAATTTCACATAGATCTGCATTTTCGAGAATACCTTTGTATAAGTTATGCAATAGAATATGTTCAAAACAATTTTCGAGGAGTAGTCCGCGTTTTCTGGGGGGGGGGGGGGGGTCCAAGGTCACTTTTACTCGATTTTGTATATACATTTTATAACACTGCAAATTCCAAAGGGGAGGAGGCGAACCCCCGACTCTCTCTAGATCTGCGCATGAACATTATGCCTCCGATGGTAACACGATGGGACGTAGACTGAAGTGGTATACACTTGTAAGATGTTTTAAGGGTAGCAAGGTCACGTGATAAAAAAAAATTCTGTACCAATAGAAAGGTCTTGTCATCATGAACAATCATGTCAAATATTAAAGCCTCGACAATGCAATAGTTATATGCTAGGTTAAAAATGACAAGACAGACAGACAGACAGGACAAAAACAGGATCTTTAGATCCGGGAGCATAAAAAAGTAATGGCCTGTAGGGATTTTTTTAATGTGGATCAAACTGTAAGTCTAATGGTATAGAATTAAAGGTACCAAGGAGAAGATCTTGTCATAAGAAATATACATCTTACATGTGATGTTTAATTAAAGCTCTAGCAACAACTGTTCAAATGTCATGGCGAAGGTAAAGGTTTTAAGGTCAGACGAAACGCTCCCCAAATATCTGTTTTGTAAATCTTCATAATGTATGATAAATATACAAAATCTTTATTACTTTCTGTTTTCTAAACCGGTTTCTAATTGTTCTTAAAAATTTGAAACACTAAAAATGTAATTTTGGCAAACTAACTATTTTTTCCTAAAGGATTATGCCAACCTCTGGTATCTCACACAAATGCCTGGTAAGGTACCTTGATTTTTTGTGAGTAATCATGTTAAAGTAGTAATTCTTCAATGACAAAAATCTTGGAAAAAATTATGTAACATTGAGGAACCTTAAAAAAGAAGGTAAAACTCCAAGGTCAATGTCAAAAACTCAAAGAAAGGTCTTGACACAAAAAGGCCCAAGTCAAAAGGTCATTATGCTGTTATCTGAAGAAAGGTCCTTTTACAAGGAATATGTATTTAAAATATGAAAGCCATATCTCCACCAATCAAAAGTTATGAGAAAGGTTATTTTTTGCGGATAAACAAAACAGGTCCATAGGCATCCCCCTAATGCTAGGAGTCCTGAGTCAACATGTTGCCGTTGGACAAGGTGTTGACTCAGATCCCTTGGCATTGCGAGAATGGTCCACAGGAAGCAATTCGTTCGCGGGGGGGGGGGGGGGGGGGGGTTGGGGGGAGGGGGCAAAGCAATATATTTTAGTTGGGTCACCATCAACTACCAAAAATTCATTGACAAGCAAAAAAAAAATTTATAGTGTTTTATGTCGACAGATTCACCGAGGAAGGGGCACGGTTTGCAAGTTAATTTACAGATTTTATATCTTTAACGAAATATTTACTGAACTAATAAAGCTAAAAAAAATAATACAAGGTTTTAAAATGAAGGTCAATGTATTTTCTCCAGCTCAAAGAGAACATTAGTAGGCACGGGCCTAGAATTTTTGTTCATTAAAAGAGAGGGGGTGAAATAAGAGTTGAACTATAACAGCTGTATAACGTACGTTCACGTGGATCTTAAACAGTTTAATACAGAGAAATACAGGGGAAAATCTGAATAACCCGAAAAAATGGCTAAAGAGGTCTTCATTTAAAAAAAAAATCGAACCCCAAATACTATTTCGCGCGGGCGGGGGTCCTTTTAGTTTACTTCACAACAGTCCGAAATATCTGACATATTCCTGGCTTTTTCACGATTTTGATATTTTACATGCCAGGGGGTTCAGTGGCGGATTTAAGGGGTTCGCCCCCCCCCCCTAAAATTGTCAAAATTAACGTAAATCACAGTTTCGTCTAGAAAATGTAAATATGTATACTTGGTGGACCTCATTTTTACCCTACAAAATCTCTAGAATCCAGGAGCTTCGCCCCCTGGGCCCCCACCAGGCCTTTGCCCTGGACCCACTGGGGGCCTCAAGGCGGCCCCCAGACCCCTTGCCTACTTTTGGCGCCCCCTCTAACTTCAATTCCTGGATCCGCGCCTGTTCCTGCTGGTATGTCAAATATCAAAATCGTGAAAAAGCTAGGAAAGCGTCAGATATTTCGGACTAACTTAACAACCGAATCTTCTTAATTCATACATTAGTACTAAAACGGTAAAACCTTTCGCTAAACTTTTCAATAGTAACAAAACAATTTTCAATTTCAATTTCTTTATTGATTCACCAAACATGTTGGCATACAACCATGTTACATATAAAAGACAAGTAATAAAATACATAATTGCAAATGTATGGATCAGTGAAGTCAACTTTGCAGAGTATAACAACTTGAAGATTAAACATAATCATTATGCAAGCAGTATAATATGGACAGTGATGAGCTAATATATGCATTAAACATATATATTATAATTGTGCTTTATTTTTGGAACGCAATTCAAAACATTCATATAAAAATTCACACAGCCTTCTAGAATGAACTGCATTGTCAGGATTACATAATACTTTACAATGATTTTCTTTCAATATGTTATCGTTTAAATTACAGATGTTCAAAGAACAGTACTTTTTTCGCAAATCTATATATAAGGGACAGTCATATATGAAATGCATTTCACTTTCTACAATAGTTTTACAATAGTGACAAAAACGCGATTCTTTTGGGATACAAGGCTTTGAATATCTGCCTACTTCAATTTCCAAGGGATGTGCAGAAATTCTCAGTTTCGTTAATTTAGAACGTATAGCTTTATTTATTGGATATTTTAAGTAGTCTTGTAATTCATAATTCTTTCTAATTTGACTGAAAAATAATAATTTACCACATTTGGAGAATTCAATGTTCTGGAGTTGCAAATTAACATTTTCAGGGGTTCAAAAATCCTCAAGCCCGACGTCCCGGACTAACAAATTCCGGATCCGGACTCGGCATTTAGAATTCGCCAAAGTCCTGGGTCTTGGCTATGTTTCTTGTTTATCTTTTTTAATAAGTTAAAAAAATGATCGTAAAGCTAAAAATAAAGCAAATTCTCAAATGTATTAAGTAAAAATGTGGGTTTGTGGGCGTTAAAATACCCATAAAACATTACGAACGTTTCGAAAATACAATCCGTTTTTTTTTATTTTCCGTTGCGGTTAGACTCTTGTTTTACGCAATTCCTCATGTTTCCTCGTATATGACAAACGGCAATGAGTTTGTTAAATTTCGGTTTTAGCTGTGACTTACAGCACATTCTAATTTCTATTTATTGTAACAGATGGTTTATTCAGTAGTGAGTATTTGTAAAAGTTATTGTAATGTACAAGTAATCTATCAGTCTGGTATTGTGTTGAAATACTCATGTATGACTACATGACAGTTTATGGAGGAAAAATAAAACATATATTAATACATATAGTCTTTATTCATTCAATGCAACAAATGAAAATAAATTATAAGTTACATAAATTTAATGATGTATAGGTAAATATGGACTCTGAAATTTCTTCCTCGGACTTGCCTAAAATTTACTCCTCAAGTCCTGGACTTGACCATGACAAAAAAAATTTTGAACCCCTGCATTTTTTATGTAAAAATTCTTCAAGCAGGTGCAGAATGTGTTATCAGTTATATCTAATGATGGAAGATTAAGTTTCTTTTTTAATTTTTCAATCTGACTTTGCCAATTATCCTTTACACCATTACTATATAAGTTGTCATCTTCTAAGGAAGCAGCAATAAGAATTTGATTTCTAGTGCTATTTTTATTCTTAACATTTTTTAGTCTCTTATAGTATTTAAACATTGAGATGACAGCTTTGCAACAAATAGGGACTGTTCCTAGCTCATATTTAATGGCTAAATTTGAAGCTTTTCTCTGTACACCCAAAATATCTTTAAATATTAAATGCTGTATCTTTTCAAAAGGTAGTTGATCACAATTGTTTATATTAATATTAAAGTCTGAAATCCATATTTCAGAACTATACAAAATGATAGGTTCAATAAGTGAAGTATATAATTTTAAAAGAGTTTTTACAGATAAGTTATTATGAAAAGGTAAAGAGCGTTTCATTGCATAAAAAGCTTTTCTTGCACGGTCAGCTAGTTGTTCAGCTGCATACTTAAGCTTACCATTATAAGTAAAAATAATTCCTAGATATTTATATTCATGTTCAAGATGAACTATTAAATGATTATAATAAAAACAATATTGAGTTGTGTCAATTTTCTTATTTGAGAAAATCATTGCTTTAGTTTTATCAGAGTTAACAGTCAATTTTGATTTTAGGCAATATTCTGAGAGACAGTCTAATGAGTTTTGGAGACCTTCTTTTGTAGTAGAGAGGAGAATTAGGTCATCTGCAAAGAATAAATGTCCAACTTCAATATTTTGTAATTCAGGAGGACTTGTGTTATAATTAATTAAGTGTGAGTAGAAGTCATCAATAAATATATTAAAAAGAATAGGGGAAAGATTATCTCCTTGTTTAACCCCACGTGTAGCTATAAAATGTTCACTATAGTAAGATTCATCTTTACAACAATATTTAGTATTTGAGTACATATTATTTATAATATTGTAAAATTTCCCACCTATGCCCTTTTGGTATAGTTTGTGTAACATTAAAGTAATTAACATTAACATTAAAAACAACACATTTTTGGGACTCTGTTTCTCCCTTTACCCTTAGTAAATCCAAAGAGGGTGACAATCCTTAACCTCTAAATCCATTACAAATGCCATTCTCTGGAACCCATTCTACAGTCTAGACGAACTCCAAAAACGGCGTTAACGGAAGTGAGAATTTCAGTCCAGAAAAGACTCCAAAAAACGAGTCCACGCATGCGCAGTTATATCAAAAAACGGTGAAAAGTCGTGAAAAGTGGGCTCTTACAAAAAGTGCTTTTGCAAAAAATTGGATTACTAAGTACCTTACAATAATGTAAGTTCTCAGAATTGATTTATAATAAATGTCTCTAGAGAACGTATTTGTTAGATTTTTGATTTCATGTGCAAATAGTTTTTATTTTTTTATAATTTTAAGTCAAAGTTGACCAACTTCGAGCTTCAGCCAGACCTCGTACAATTAAGTATGATACAGAATTCAAATTAAACGGTTTTAATCTTATTAAAACATCTCTGTGATTGATAATTATTTTGCAGTGACTAAGTTAATCATTTAAGAACTACTTTTACTGATTTTAGAAGTGTTTTTGTAAGTAGGAGACGCTGGCGAATTTTCAGTTGCTCGAATTTCCTCTATCTTTCATGTCTATCATGTACGAATGATTTTAGCATGTTTAGAGCAGCATTGAGCAACCATATTGTAAATACATCTTACCAATAATTAAAAAAGTACGAATTGATGATTTAATTATAAATAAGAGTTGATCCGGTGACAGCTACCTGAGAATCCATTCAGTTTCCACATTTCCTCTGCTGCTGAAGAGATCGTATTTGTTACATTTCTGATTTTATTTGCAAAAAGAGAGATATTTACTTTCAAAGTTCACGTTTCAAGTTAGATCAATTACAGAGAAAATTAACGTTTGGGAATTAAATATGCACGATTAAATGGAAAAATATGTAAAACTGAATAATATATATTGTAACTGTTAGATATTGACCGAATTTTATCCATTTATAATATCATTTCGTCATATAATCCTGTACCACATCTGAATTGAGAGCGTGAGTTATCACCATCGTTATTTACCTTAGTGTTATCACATATGAACATATATTATCATGAAAACAGTTTTAGAACGTACTATAATCTTTGAACAATTAAATCACTCTTTTCAAATTACGGTAAAAAAGTCTTCTCAAAACGCACGTACCTGTTAGTATCTCTGCTCCGCCGCGAAAATTATGCATTTTTTAAAAATAAAATAAATACGACTTTAAAAAGTGTCTTGAAAGTAAAATTTAAACATCTTTATTGTAGGGATGGCATAAAATTTTAATCAAGGAGACAATAAATTAAGTAGAGAAATTAATTCTTACCGACTGTATTGAATCCGATGTCGTATATCCTAAATCACTAATATTATTCAGGAATACCTAGGGATAAATAAGTCAATATCCACTAAATAATTTAAGAAGTGCAATTATTTATTCAACAAAAATTAAAATCCAGTCACAGTTTAATTACTACATATAGCCATTATTCGGTCGTATTTGTGGAGAAAGCGAACGACAATCCATCGTTTGTTTACATCGGAAGCCATTCAGTTCATGCATGACGGAGCCAAAGACTTCTTTTTTGGAGTTCACGCTGTTTTTGGAGTTCGTCTAGACTGTTCTAAGCAATTTACATGAATTTCTGACTATGACTTTTAATCCTCATTCGATCCTTTAAAATCAAAATCAATAGGGTTCAAAAGGGGTTTTAAAAATCAAAAGCTAAAGTACTTTTAGGAAAATATATCATTCGGTGACCAAATAACCAGCTGATAACGTTCAGCCCAATTTTCATTTATCCCGCCATTTGTCAAAACTTTTTTTTACATATATCGAGCCCGATTCAAATATATCATAAAATGATACTAGGGCACATTATTCTATATTTTAAATGTCTTTTTGATGCGCTTTCAAAAATTGTCAATATATATAAGGTGTGCAACACGTATACATGTTATGAAAAACAAAAACAATTTGTGATTAAATAACTTTTTTGATAACAGTGCTAAATCTGGTTTCCATTTCTTCATGTCGTTAGTTAGCGAGAACCAGTTTTTGTCTTCGCCCATCACTCTATCCAGCGTCTTGGTAAGCGTTCAAAAGCCATAATCTTTTACTATTTTTTAATAATTGTAGATGCATACGTTTTCCTTTTAATTAAACAGAAAATTTGTCCTATGCCTTAGCAAAACTCTACGAAACTCGCCAAACATTTATTTTTTAACGATCTTGAACTTGACGCCATCTTTCTCTCTTTCCATTTTCATATCTTCAACAGTTTAAACACGGCTCCAAATTATTCGAGAAAAATAAAATAGGTGATAAAACTAAGATGGATCGATAGTATTGTGTGTGGGTTTTTTTGTTTTTTTTTTGTTAGCATTGGGATATGTAATTTAGCCAGGAGCATTGATGTGAAGTAAAATAAAATTCGTGGGCGGATCATATAATTTTCCTGTAAAAATAATTTACTTTTATTTATTTTGATTACCGAGGAAGATAAAGTCATCAATACACTATAATTTGTAAACAAATAATGCAGTCATTTTCAGAGAGATGGAGAAGGGGGTGTTATAGTACTATTATATTAGTGTTATATGAACAATCTGGCACAGGCAAATGCTTTTTTTTCATAGAAATTCTTTTCAAGATTATTTTGATTCTGAATGATTAGGAAAACCAAAATAATTTTTATAAATAATGAAATAAATAAACAATGAAAAAAAGTTAAAGTATATAAGATTTGAAAAAAAGGAATTAAAGTTTTAAGTCTTTAAAATGGTCTGGATAAATCAATTCAATTTCAATTTCTTTATTGCAAAAGACATACGTCTTATACTAAGTTATAGCATTAAAACAATACATAACAAATGAAATAATCGACAATCATGAAGAAAGTCATTCATAGAAAGCAATGCAATGAGAACACATTGTATCTCACTATGTTCATCAGATCAGCATACATTTGTCAAAATATTATATTCGAATATTCATTTGTTGGTATTCTATAAAATTATGAAATATTCGTATTTAAAGTATACAAGCATCAAAAAGAAAAAAAAATCTGGTAAAAACTGAAGCTTTATCAGAAATTGAATCAAATTCTTATCGTTAACCAACAAAAAGATTTTAATTAAAACAAAATTAAAAGACACTCCTCTTGGATTACCTTAAAGGTGTGAAGAGTGTGTTCATTAAAACAATTTAAATTATTCATTTGATCATTTAATTAGATGTATAACAGTGTCCAGTACTTAGAATTAGTTTGTGTTGTTGAAAAGAATTAGTTTGTGTTGTTGAAACGACACATTTTGAAAGTAACAAACATCCCTTATTTATGTATACATAATTTAAAATCATTATCAGTTAATTAGCTAAAAGTAATTGCTTTTAGCCTTTTAATGTTTCTCCATTAGATAATTGTTCTGTGTGGTATAAATCTGTAGGGTTATCAGTGTACACTTTGGTAAGATGATTAATTAATCTGGAACTTAATTATTAAAAGAATCTTTTGAATTTTCGTGGGAAATTTTGTTTATTATATTTTGGATGTAAACTATATATTCTGTAAAATATTTTAAGAATATAATTATAGTGCATTTACAAAACTCTACATGAAATTTTATTCCAAAATAATGATATAAAAGGTATATTGCTTGACAAGAGAGTGAAGATATATACATATTATAATGCAAGATGTATTTATTTTATCGAATATTCGAATATATTCGAATACTACTATCGAATATTCGAATATCAATTATTGACAATTTTGACATCCCTAGCATACATTAATGCAAGCAGGTGTTCACATATTATTTGTTGATAATGTTTTTCTGTGTGCTACATAAGAGCATAACAATTATTTTGTATAGGGAAAATAAAGGGAGTAAAACCCTTGCTGAGTCTATGCATAGATTATAAAAGTTCCCAAAAGTTGTCCATAAGATGTTATTTTTACCATATATTAATGACCCTTTATACAACGAAGAACCTTCGCTAGCCAAGTGTATTTTATGCAGTTGAGTGATCTGCCTTTTGAACTAACATTAATAAATTGAAACTATGTGTAGCTTTCAGTTTGTAAATCATCAGGTACTAGTATCCCCCCTTTTTAAGAAAATGAAATATATTAACTCAATACATGTACTTTTAATATAATTTTTCAAAGTTTACAAGCACTTTTCACTTTTAATGTAAAGAGCTTGCTTCAGTTTAAGAAAGTTCCTGAAAATCACTCTTATCAACCTTAAATTCAGGCCTGTTACTTTGTGATGGCAATGACTTAATTGTAAACATTTTACAGGTAAGATGTGACCATGGACAGTGTGCCAGGACGAGATTTCCCGTACCTCCATCATGAAGCAAACTTCTGCTCCTCCCCTGACCTGGAAGAGAGACCCACCTCCCTTACCTACCCTTACTTATCCAACCCTGGCCAGTTCTCCAACCCTCAGCCAGGTAATACAATTTTCTTTTTGTAATTACATCAAATCCATGCAATTGGTAATGATTCATGCACAGTACAAAAGCTGACATACTGATTATTTGGTTCTTTTTTAGCACCTGGTTTTCCGTATCAGCGATATGATGCCTCTCAGAATCTAGACAGCCTCAGATCTGCCACTAACCATCCACACCCTCTTCTGTTTTCTGGATCCCACACTCCAGAAGCTTCCAAAGAAGAACAGGCAGTTTCTCAGCTTGGCAACTTAGCAAGCAGCAAACTGGTCCCCAACAGTACTGGTGGCATTGATCTGAGTTCAACTTCACTTCATTCTGCACATCTAAAGCATGGTGCCTTAGGTCCAGTGGGAGGAGTCCCCCACAGTTCTGTTACAGACAACCTGACAAAGGTCTCCTCCTGCTATAGTCCTTACTTTGGAAGCTATAACAATCACCAGGAAATCCAGCAAGCCACCTTAAACCAGCTGGCTGAAGGGCTGTCTTATCTGCAACAATCAAGGCATTTTTCAGAGGAGGTTTTTCCACCTCATCAGGGTGGAGAAAATCTTCCATATGTTATGGGAAGGACAGTTCAAGGTCACCTCAAAGATGGAGGAAGCCTGGGGGGTTGTCAAGAGGCTGTTGATAGCATGGCATCCAAGGACAAGATCCTGTCCCCATCCTTCTACAGATTACATGAAGAGAATTTTACCAAACAGGGTGCTAACAAAGGTTTAACTGTTGAAAGAAAATCCATGGCTGCTAAATTGTCTCACCTCAGAGGACATAACACTCAAACTTCACAGCAAAGTAAATCTATGCCAAATACCTTAAATCTTAGTCAAGGAAGATCTCCAAATTGCAAAGTGAAATTCATATTGAAAGGAAACCTAGCCAGACCATATCCATTGTTGATTAACAATCCCAAACCTTTTGTGGATTATTCCTTTGAGCCTCTGTACCAGTGTGATGCCACTCTGTATGCTGATGATGTCTCCTTTATGGACTCTGGTGTGCAGCACTTCTGGCCATACCATGACCCTAGAAGAAAACTTACCAGACCTACAAATCACCAGGGGGAGTTTCCATCTGCTTCCTACTGTGAGGGAGAAGAGGAGGACGTGTCATCAAATCCTCTGGACTTCCTACGAGATTTTGTTCTGAATGAAAAAGGACAGCTGAACAACAGTGATCTTAAAAAACTCAAACAGAAGCTACATCAGCCATTTGCAATAACATCTCCGAGTTTTAATAAAGCAACAGCACCAGCTGTCATGACAACCACTGTGACAGATAATGCTACCATGGTAACCATATCCATTGCAAATAAAAAGCAAGGAGCTCCTGCGAGAACTACCACAGTGGATTCTGGGATCCAGAATGTAGTCCAAACTTCTAATCAGAACAAAAATTCTCCAGACAAGTCTAAAGTCTTACCCAAAGGTAGGAAAGAAGGGAAAGAAAACCAAAATGAGCCTGTTGAACAAAATTCAAAATCTGACAAGGAAGAAAACAAAGACAGACTAGAAATAAATATTAGGATTGACGACTCTCAGTTAGTCCAATGTGGTGATCAGAAACGGTGGCAGTGTCACTTGTGTGAGAAGTCCTACACCACCAAACACAACCTTGTTACGCATATCCTGGATCACAATGGCATCAAGCCTCATTTGTGTATGGTGTGTGGAAAATATTTCAAACAGTTGAGTCA
Organism: Saccostrea cuccullata; assembly: GCF_032062105.1. Lineage (NCBI taxonomy): Eukaryota > Metazoa > Mollusca > Bivalvia > Ostreida > Ostreidae > Saccostrea > Saccostrea cuccullata. The sequence continues at coordinate 1,392,012 of NW_026920828.1, read as the reverse complement.
TTTAAACACTCACATGTTAACACATGACAACGTCAAGCCTCATGTGTGCTCCATCTGTTCCAAAAGCTTTACTCAGGTTTCTCACTTAAAGAGACATCAGGCAGTACATCTATCTGAGCAGCTTCCCCATAGGTGTGACACTTGTGGAATGGGATTTGCTTTTCCTGAAGACCTTCAAATCCACAAAGAGAAACATGAAAAAGGAGAGGAAAATCGGTGTTCTGAATGCGGAGAGGAATTTGATAGTCAGAGGGCACTGAAACTTCACATGGGCTACCACAGAAATTTTCCAAACCTTGTTTGTAAATACTGTAACAAATATTTTAGATATCCAAGTCAGCTGAAAGATCATCTTTTGTCTCACGAAGGAGCGAGACCTTATATATGTTCTGAATGTGGGATGGATTTCTATAAAGTAAGTATACACTCTTGAATTGAATTGGATTTACCAGGCTTTTAAAGTACCATAATAATTAGACTTGTCAAGCTATAAATATTTGTGAGTATAAAAAAATTATTCAATTAAAACAGAACAACTCAGATTTTATTATTCAAATCTTTAGGAGCACCACTTGAAGGTTCATGAGTACACACACAGCGGCAAGAAACCCTGGGAGTGTCCCCACTGTGGCCGCTGCTTCAATCAGAAAGCCAACATGCAGCGTCACTTACTGATTCACAACGCTGAACGGAAATATAAATGTGAGACTTGTGGGAAGACATTTACACAGCCGCAGACTCTGAAAGCTCACATGGTGGTGCACGCTGAAAAAAAACCATTCGAATGCCAGTTCTGTGGTGAGAAGAATTTCTATTGCTATATTCCCATATGATCATTTTTTTTTCTTGCAGAGTATATGTTATTGAGATATTATTTAAGGAATCACTGTCTAGTTTGTTGGGTATATCAGAGCATCATTGATAGTTGGAAATGTAGAAGAATTTGCATTATACATGTTATATTCTTAAAATGTATATTAAGTATTAAACTCTTTTTTTATATGTTTGAAATTTTTTATATTTAAGGAAAACAGTTTGGCCGTCTTCATAATCTCCAGGGCCATCTTCACATGCACAACAATTCCAAGCCCTACATCTGTTTCTGTGGGAGCTCTTTTACACTTAGAGGTAGATAAAGCTTTATTTGTATCTATATCGTCCAGACAATAGACATAGTTATGATGTCACACAGTACAATCAGGGAAGATCACTCTGTCACAGTTAATTCTGGATCTTATAAGGCACTTCCATATGGACCATATTTCATGATCACATATAAAATACTACACAGTACATGGATTCTTTAATGGAGGACTTAAATTTCTTTATTAATTTCAAAAATAAAATCAACATTGGTTTACAGTATGCTTATTCAAATACACAAAAGTCTTATCATAATAAATGTCCATTTTGACGTGTCTGATTAATGAAGATATGATGAAAACAACTCTAAGAAATTTATATGAGAATTGTTGTTTGTCATAAATATTTTTAAGGTTCATTTGAAACCAGACGTAAGAATTGTTTAAGTTTATAGAGATTTTCACACGGTAAGCTATAAATTTCAAGTGCCGGTATGACAAATAATGACGAATAGCCATTGATGATTGTAACAATATTTCATTTTGATTTATCTTTCATCACCAGTATTTAACTTGACCAGTTTAGTTCACATTGAAGACATAACAGACTTAAATCCCCAAATTTTGTTTTGGTTTGTGTATATCTGACAGATTTAGAAAACAAAATCAATATGTTTTATTACAGAAAAATAAGTAGCTTTGTTTTTGTACAGAAACAAAATATAATTTGTTTGACATTCATGTATAAAGGTTTGCAATTTTTTTTTTTACCAAAAAAAATAAATCAAAACTTCTGAAAAAATGATAACAAGCAGTTTGGAATATGTGTTCAGAACAAGTGCTAGAAAAACAGATATAAAGATGTTACAGAAAGTTGAATATTTGAAATTTTTCAGGAAATCTTAACCGCCATAAGAAGGTGAAGCATGGATTAAATGAGAGCATAGAAAGCACAGAAAACTTAGAAGAAGAAGCGGTAAGCTTTCTTAATGAGCTCAGTGATCGAACCAGGCCGGAGTCCGAGGCCACAGTGAGAGGACAGGAGGGGAATCTCTCAGAGACAATAAACTCTGAAACAGATGACGAGAAAGATTCTGATCAGAGTAACTCGAGGACACCAAGAAAAGCCCGAAAATCAATTCCTCGCAAATATACTTACAAACGCAGAACACACCAAGATGTTTCTGAAGATAATAATTCAGAGGAGGAGAAGGACACGGAAATAAACGAGGATGAGGAGAAGAGCCCCGAAGAGAAGAAGAAACTCCGCGTGAAGAAGAGGAAGAAATTTGAACCTGAGCGAGTGTATGCCTCGGATAACGAGGGAGATGGAGACCAGTATAACCCTGGTCAGGGCTCAGCCAGTAAAGCTGCTAGAAAGAGAAAAGCGTGACCTAAGAATCTCCCATAAAAGATGTTGTAGATGAGAAATTGATCTGTTTTATTGGTTGTTAACTTATAAGTCATGGCTGGTCTAAAATAGCAACATTTACCTTATTATGATTTTATAAAGTACATTGCATTAAGTTAATTATGTCTCCAATGTTAATGTGTATAGTGCAGTTGTTAAAGTGCAGTTGTTAAAAATTTTTTTAAAAAAGGAACATTGGGAAAAAATCAATGATATTAGGACTTTGCAAAGTTGTATCAGAAGATTGGAAAACATGTTTATTATACTGTTATTGGATATAAGTGTATATATATATATTGGAGTGCTATTTTTATTTTATTTTTATAAAGAAAATTGTGACTGAAAAAAAGGTTTTTGTCAAGATAATTAATTTTTGTTAATGACTTTTGTTGTTTGGATGACAGTTTTTCAATCTTAATTGATTTTCCTCATTGTCATTAAATTAAAAGTTTATATGCTTTACTTATATATATGTAATTCATTTTTATGCTCTCGTAAACGAAGTTTCGGGGGTATAAAGTTTTATTAAATGATCAGGAATTTTGGTGCTCTCTGATTGGTCTAGACGCCTTTTCCTGAGATGTACCTCAGAGTGAGTTCACCTCATATGACGTTCTGGAGGGTTTATCCGGGTTTTTCCTCTTGACTAACCATAGATTTGCTTACATTTTTTTCGACCAATCAGATTGCGTGTTTCAAAGCATGTGTCGGTGTGAATGTAAACGTGTCAGACACCAGTACCAAGGAGGTTAAAGGCTTTTGAAAGTAAATGGTTGAGTATTGATTGCTTAATAATATTGTTTTCCATTTCTAATTACTAGTTATTAATTAAATAAATATTAAGGGTGTTTTTATTTGATGGAGACAAGATTGAAAGTGTCAAAAGTGTTGTAAAATTCCTGATCATTTAATATAACAGTTATTGACGTTTTTCGGTCTACTCGTGACGAGCTATAAATTTTAAGGCCTTTGGCCTCGGTAATACCTGACAAATAATGACCTCAAAAACAATAATTGTATATTGTCGTGTCCATCCGTCTGTCTCTTTGTCTGTCTGTCTTTCTGTCTGTCCGTTTTTCCGCAAAAACTTTAACATTGCCCATAACTTTTGATTTAGTGGAGCTTTGGCATTCATATTTCACATGTGTATTTCTTGTGACAAGACCTTTCGTACCACCAAAGAAGAAGGTATGGTTTTAGCTTTATTGTGCCCTATGACATCAAAACGTTTTGAAACTGGCTTAAATATTAGTTAAATAAATGACTCTGATAAATCAGGAAAGAATATGGCATGAAGGTTTACCATTCTGCAAATATGAAGTCATTAATGTGAAGCATTTCTCTATTTTCAACAGAAAAAGCAAAATGGCAGATTTCAAGGGTGATTTTTTTGGAAAACAGTGTAAAATAATTAATTTTTTGATATTTTGTGCAAAATTCAATAACACAACATATCTCATTTTTTGGGCGATGCCTGTGGACATGTTATAAAAGAAAATTCCAAAAATTTTTTTTTTAAGAAAATGTTTATGACGTCATGATTAGCATTTACAAACACATGTGAGAAAAAGGACTTGTATGATTTTTCTGCATTGAATGTCAATTATTTAAAAAGCATAAGTTTTCAACTTGAACACCAGTTTCAATTTTTGGAAAATCACAGGGCAAAATTTGTATGGAAAGCATACCTTCTTCTTTGACGTTTTGACCTTGGAGTTTGACCAACTTTTACACAAAAATTTTGAACTGTTACTTTGGCCATATCTATTGAACAGTAGATAACAGGACATTTAAACTTGACAGCATATATTCTTTGTAAAAGACACATTGCAAAACAACTTTGAACCTTGACCTTGGATATTTCTGTATTTATGAAAAAAACATTAACCTTGGATATAAATTTTGAACGGTAAGTGCTAGGGCTTTCATTCTTCACATATGCAATCCCTGTGAAAAGACACTTTATTGGGTACCAAGAATGTTGACCCCTTGACCTTGGAGTTTAAACTACTTTAAAATACAACCTTGAAAATTATTTTTGAAGGGTTAGAACTAGGGCTTTCATACTTCACATATTTAATAGAACCTTGACCCTTTGACCTTAACCTTGGAGTTTGACCCATTTTTACACAAAAACTCCAGACTTTTCATTTGGCCCTAACTTTTAAACGGTAGATACTAGGAATTTCATATTTTAAATATCAATTCTTTTTGGCAAGACTTTTCATTTGAAACCAACAATTTTGACCTTTTGACCTTGGAGATTTCCGAACTTACGAAAAAAACTTTAACCTTGGCTATAACTTTTGAACAGTGAGGGAAAGGGCTTTCATGCTTTAAATATGTAATCCTTGTGAGAAGACCTTTCATTGGATATCAACCATTTTGACCTTGACCTTGGAGTTTGACCTACTTTTTACAATCTTTAACCTTGGCCATAACTTTTGAACAGTAGGGGCTAGAGCTTTCATGTTTCACATATGTAATCTTTGTGACAAGACCTTTCCTTGGATATCAAGAACCTTGACCCTTTGACCTTGACCTTGGAGTTTGACCTACTTTTTACAAACTTTTAAGATTGGCCATAACTGGAACGGTAAGGGCCAGCGCTTTCATACTTCCCACATGTAATCTTTGAGACAAGGCCTTTCTTTAAACCAGCAACCTCGACCATTTGACATTGACCCCGGAGTTTGTCCTACCTTTTAAAATGTTAACCTTGGTCATGACCTTTGAACAGGTGGTGATAGGGTTTTATATTTAACATTTGTATTTCTTGTGAAAAGGCCTTACTTTAGGTACATGTACCAACATATTTGATCTGCATTTGAGAAAGGTTAATCTTCGCTATGTTGCCATACGGGGGCATCAGTATTTCACAAACACATCTTGTTTAAGTTGAATTGGTTGCTGACCATGCAAAAGATCTTATGCACTGAGGCAGTGTATATCATCTTTGGAGTTTTGTTATTTGTCTGAAAATTAATTTCAGAATTAAACTTTAACAGTTTCAATTACTAAATTCAATAAAATTAAAATCTGCTTTAATAGGAAACTACAACAAAACACATAATTCTGTTATCAATTATTAGTTCAATATCTGGCTGTTTTGATAGTTAACTAAAATAAACAAATCAACCACGCAATTTCAAGAGTTCAGTGTGAGGCTTTTCTGGTCTTTTCTTGATGTTGTAAACTTATGACTTCATCTTTTTTGGATATACTGGCTATATCGATTGGCACATTTTAGAAATAATTCGAACGTACAGCTAGCTGCAAAACTGTAGCATTATGGTTTTATATATTAATCTTTGACCATATAACCATACAGATCCCGTAATGCAAAAAAGGGCAATTTACGGCGAAAGATTTTTTGCGCACTTTTGGGGAGAATTTCTCCACTTTGCAGCATTTTTCAATTAAGTACCATTCATTCCCTAATTCTAAACACATTCTTTAACCAATCTGTTTAGTTTATCCACTTCCCAAACTCGATAAAGTCGCTTTAGGTGAATTTTCAGCAATCCATTATCCATTAGCCAAAATCAAGCGAGTTTTTCACTTGCAGAGAAGACTATAAAAAGGGTTGGGAGGTGGATAAAAAAATTCAGATTGGTTAAAGAATGTGTCTATAATAAGGGAGTGAGAGATTGTTGTTGACCAATGCTGGAAAAAGAAAAAAAAAATCTCCCCAAAACTACGCAAAAAATCTTGCGCCCTAAATTGCACATTTTTTGCATAATTGGATCTGTAGCGTTATGGTCAAAGACTAGAAAACCATTACGCTATAGTTCTGCAGCTAGTTGAACGTAGGAATAACGTATCAAATCAACTGGGAGACATATGACTCATTAGGATTTACAAAATTCTACCAAAACCAATAACATCTACAACACTCTCTACAACCAGGCCTTTTCAACATCAAAGACCACGTCCCCCAAACTACTCGTATATTGACCTACATGTACCCTGCCAATGGTCATTTACAAAAAAAATATTTTGTTAAAACATTCTTATTGGACACACAGGTACTCCGCAGTTGATATTTGAAAGGTGCTTGAGCTTCTGATTGACAGTTGTACTTACATTTGAACCACTGTTAAAAAAACCTTAAAAGTAGTTTTACCAGATATTGGTATATTTACTTTTCACTAGGTATCTAAGTATATATACAACCCCCGCTCCACAACTCACTATCTTAACCTTTACTAATCACGACCAACGCTTTACGAGGCACACTTATGGCACGCCAAATTCACAAAAATGAGATAATCATAGTTTCACAATCGATAAACTAGGTTTATCGGTTGTAAACTATAGTTTACAAACCGTAAACTATAGTTAACAACGTTAATCTATATTTCACATCTGTAAACCATAGTTAACGCGATAATCTATGTTTCACAACCGTAAACTATACTTAACACCGAAAACAATCATTTGCGATTGCAAAACATAGATTATCTGATAAATACAGTTTCACGATTTGTAAACTATAGTTTACAAACCGTTAACTATAGTTAACGATCTGATAAATATAGTTTCACAATTTGTGAAACTATGATTAACAACTCTTAACTATAGTTTACGATTGTAAACTATAGTTTACAAACGTGAATCTATGTTTATCAACAAAATCTATTGTTAACGCTTTATTACAGACTATGGCACGCCAAATTCACAAAAATGAGATAATCATAGTTTCACAATTGATAAACTAGGTTTATCGACTGTAAACTATAGTTTACAAACCGTAAACTATAGTTAACGATTCGTTAAGTATAGTTTTCATCTGTAAAACTATATTCAACGGTTGTTAACTATAGTTTACGAATGTTAATTTAAGTTTATCTGTCCGTAATAAAGCGTCAACAATAGATTTTGTTGATAAACTATAGTTTACAATCGTAAACTATAGTTAAGAGTTGTTAATCATAGTTTCACAAATTGTGAAACTATATTTATCAGATTGTTAACTATAGTTAACGGTTTGTAAACTATAGTTTACAAATCGTGAAACTGTATTTATCAGATAATCTATGTTTTGCAATCGCAAATGATTGTTTTCGGTGTTAAGTATAGTTTACGGTTGTGAAACATAGATTATCGCATTAACCATGGTTTACAATTGTGAAATATAGATTAATGTTGTTAACTATAGTTTACAGTCCGTAAACTAAAGTTTACAACCGATAAACCTAGATTATCCGTGCCATAACAGACAGATAAACTTAAATTAACATTCGTAAACACTAAAATATAGTTAACAACCGTTAAATATAGTTTTACAGATGAAAACTATACTTAACGAATTGTTAACTATTTTACGGTTTGTACACACAGTTTACAGTCGATAAACCTAGTTTATCAATTGTGAAACTATGATTATCTCATTTTTGTGAATTTGGCGTGCCATACACACTAGTTAAATTCACTAGGTTTTTCTTTCAGTGACTTCGCTATCTCGAACTTCGATAACTCGAATACCATGGATATGTCGAAGTGATTTGGAAGTCTTTAAGTATTTAACCTTCGATATCTCGAATCCTTTTTATCTCAGTCCCATCAGGTTCGAGATAACGAAGTCTGACTGTATCCATATAGTTTTTAAAGATCAGGTCTTCCTAAAATCTGTCGGATTTTTCAAGGATATAATTTGCGTCCCATTATTAGCAGACCAATTTTTGTATTGTTTGAAGCAGAATTTGTAGAAAGAAAAAAAATACACCTGGTATGGCCTTTAAAATATATAGACGACGTGTTATCTAATAACAATAGATACTTCCATTCATATGTCGACTCGATATATCCGACCAAGTCCCACGTTAAACTATAGTAGTGTACATCCCCAAATGCAACATTTATGCAATTTTTATATGATAGGGTTTGCAGTTGCTTGGGAATAGACTTTTTAAAACCTCAAAATATTTACTCTTCAAACAAAAATGTAATTCAAATCCAGCATCTGAAGTAAGTTTGAGAGTATTCGGCCCTTAATGCACAATCCGTGCAAATTTGTTTACGATAGGCCTTATAGTTTCTTAGTGATAGACGTGCATCCAAAACTTTAACCTGGCCCTTCATCTGGAAAATGTAGATAAAATCAAGCATCCGAAGCAAGGTCATTAGTTGCATCCTTTGATGTATCATCCATGCAAGTTTGCTCAACATAGGGCTTGTTACTATAGAATCAACCTGTTCCAAAGACTTGAATCTATTCACTCATCTGCAAAATGTAGGTCAGATCCAGCATCTGAAGCAAGCCTGGAAATGTGCATCCTTAGCTGTATCATTCATGCAAATTTGGTCAACATTATATGGCTTGTAGTTATTTGGACATGAGACCTGCTCCAAAAAGTTTAACCTGTTCACTCATCAAGAAAATGTAGATCAGATCCAGTATCCGAAGAAAGTCCATTAGGATGTATCCTTAGATTAATTATTTATATAAATTTGGTCAACAAACATACAACAATGTCTGACACATCCGTTTTATAGTTTACTAGAAAAACAAGTAATGGTAAACTAACAACAAAATCATCATAATGCTAAACTTGATGACCTCTTTACCGTCAACTTCCCTTACTTGTGTAACAATGTACCTTTTTTCACCTGCATATGAGGTTTAAATCTCCCAGTTGCTCTAAGTACGAAAAATTTCTTTGAAGGAGGCAGGCTGTTAATAAAGCAGTTGATAAAACAAGGATGTCATTGGTATCGTTTAAAGTCTTAGTCAAGTTTTATTGTCGATGCAACGACCTTGTCAGAAAAACAATCATTCATTAGGTTAAATACTGACTGACGTTTTTCAAACTAATTGTTAGGCCATTATTTACACACTGAATTGTTTACGGACTTTCCCGTTTGCCCGTTCTTGACAAGAAACACACGGTGAGTGTGACCGATCAACAGGAATTTCCTTACTCCTCTTCCGTTTAAAGGGGCCGTTTTTGCTCTGTTCTTATAATGTACTCTTTTCAGTTGGTTTTTGAGGTTGATTACTGTTCATTATCTCAATTTGTCAATTCATGAACTGCCTCAAGCTGCTTTTCTCATCTGATCCATTCCTATTGCGTAGAATACGTCATTCTGCATTTCTTCAACACCAATAGATCAAAATCAAGTACATTGTATTGTGTTCAATATATCATCTTTGATTTGTTTCGAACCTAGATCCGCCATCTGTGATGTCTATGACTATCCTTCAAATCTACAGACCCGAAAGGTTGTAAACCCAATCTGTCTCCCTGAAACTGACATGAAATATTGGCGTTGTAGCAGGTGGTCTTTTTATAGCCAGTAGCCTGGCAACTTGTCATCATTGCTACTGTCTTCAAAAACGTCTGTCTTATTTTAATATGACAAGGATTCTGAAATTTCATTTTTTAACCGGGCTTTGCTGAACATGCTGAAAGTAAAGTCCTGGCTGTAGGCATCATGATCGACCGTCTTACTATAAATAGCTCTGTAAACAAAAAACCAAACGGCGTCAAAGCAGACGCCTCCAATAAACAAAATAGTCCAATTGCGAGACGATATTCAAACAAAATATTTTAAAATATTAATCGTTGGAAAATGTAATGATCAATATTTTTGCTTGAGAATTAAACTGAAAGAGAAATTACATATTTGCTTTATTGGGATAATCGTGATATAACAATTTGTGCACATACGCTGCTGAATGCATATTGTAAGCGAACTGTTTTCAATAGCGCGGGCTTTTCGAAATGTTGAAATTGTTGAAGAGTTTCATGTTTCATATCGTTTTTGTCGATGTTATGCTAGCGGTTATATTCTGTTTTGATTTTTAGCAAAATCATAGTACTAATTTCGGATCAGACAATATACTCGAGCAATTAAAGCCCGGCTTTCAGGTCTTTCAATACTTTGATTACTTCTATTCAGTACAAACGTGACAGTTTAAGACAAGCAAAACGTAGCTTACTTACAATCAGGCACCATATGAGCGCCCCTCTTTTACAATATTAAATAAAAGACCAAAAAAAACCCCTGGTTAAGGTACATTGATACTCTGATAAGAGAGATAACTCTCAATGACAAAAATTTCTATTATTCCTAAATATAAATTTGTCAAGTTGAAATGCCTTTTTGTCAAATTTTGCCCCGCAAGCCATGCTGTAATTGTTTGTATTTTATTTAGCATATGCAATTCCTTTGGAAAATCATAAAAGGTAAAGAAACATTTTAAATATATGAGTGAACAGAGTGTTTATGAACCTTAGTGTGTTGTTCTTTGGGGATGTAAGTCTTATGTTACTTTAAGAAACAGTACCATATTTTGGGGCTCTGAGCCGGTCTATTTTTAAAAACTCCTTTTAATACTTACTCTCCTTCCACAACAATCCCACTCTTAGAGGGATAAATCCTGACACCCTACGAACATCCTTCCGTCAATTATTGACGAGATGAAAGACTTGGGATAGGTATGTTCCTCCCTCTGTTTTACCATTCCATCATTACCTGTGTGCTTCATTGATTTCCGTTTTTTTTTTTCTGGAATAGTCTAAATGTTTTTGAATATTTTACATACTAGTGCACAAGGCAAGCAGATGCATCAACACTGGTATCCCAGATATGTGGGGGAGAAAGGCCATCTGTTATTCTGTACTGCCGGGAACCGATTTAGTTAAGTTTACCTGAACAAGCACTGATTGAAGAGCATCAGTTTGAACGTTTGTTAGAACGTAATCTTAAACTAGAGGTACTGTGAGCAATGAGCTCACTAAATGATACCCCCCGCCTCCCATATGATTATAATGGCAAAGTCCATGTTTTGCGGTGGCCGGGAAACCCAAAATATTTGTCGAATCAAAAAATTAAATAGGAGGTGCACAATGGCAACATGTAATAAAGATTCTGTGAAAGTTTCATCAAATTTCATTCAGTGGTATGAGAGGAGTTGCGGATAAGAGATAGGTACCCCAAAGCGTAACAGACGGACGGACGGACAGACGGAAGGACAGACGGACGGACGGACGGACAGACGTACAGACGGACGGAATTAACGATTACTATATACCCTCCCGCTTTTCAAGCGGGGGGTATAATGAAGAAAATCAAGCAGAACTGTATCAATCATAAAAAATAATCAATGATCACTTTTAACCAATTATAGAAATACACACAAGAGCAACATAAAGAGAAAATCTATTAGCCATAAGTTTTTGGAGGGCTATAGGGGGATAGGAACCAATATAAGTTTCTAGTTTGCGTGGCAGACCGCTCATCGAGATAAATAACAGGTGCTTGTCCTGTATTGATTTAGACATTTGTTTCCCCCAAACAAGGCGTTTAATGTATATCAAATCATATTTAGGCAATAATTTGGTCCTATCAAATTATGGAATGATTTGCCTGATTATATCAGAAATGCCCCTGGAATATCTTCATTTAAAAGTCTTTTAAATTCTTATTATTGTAAAAAAGGTAAAGAAATTTATCATTTTGGAATAAGAAAGTACAATATAATACATTGTCAATTGCGAAATAATGCAAGTAATTTAAAGGCAGACTTATATAACCAATTTTTATCAGAAACACCAATGTGTGAATACTGTATTGACTCTATTGAAGATGCTCATCATTATTTTTTTGCTTGTCCAAAATATAACTCCCCAAGAAATGTACTTTTCCAAACAATTCAAAATATTATTGATTGTGATCAAACTCAAGAACTTGATTTACTTTTGTATGGTAGTCCCAATCATGGACTAAATATTAATACTCAAATATTTGAAGCAGTACATGCTTTCATCGCAGCAACCAAACGTTTTATTTGAATTGTAATGTATGTTACTCATGCAAACACTTTATAACCGGTACATGTATTTCATTGTAAATTTTTTTTTCTCTCTTTCTACTTTTTTTTTCTCTTTTGTTTTTGTTCTTTTGTTTTTGTTACTATGTTTGTCTATTTATTTTTATATCTATATATTGTGTGTTCATTTTGACCTTGTAGGGAGAGGGCTAAAATAGGCTTTGCCTGCTGCCCAATCCCATTCACTTATGTGAATAAAATTTTGTATAAATAAAAAAAAAATAATTTGGTCCTCACTAACATTATTTCAGAATAATTTAATTCTGGTTGTAACGATGTATTTGATTGGATAAAAAATTATTTTATATCGTATAAAATGGGTTGCCTACGTCACAATGACTTACGTCAAAAAACGTATCAATCCGCATGACGTTACATTCAAATTTTGTACAAATTGAAGTCATTTTGTTAGAACAATCATCTTTTTTTCTTACATCAAATGAGTGAAAATTAAATTATAAGCAATGAATTTAATAGCTACCCATTTTATACGGTATAAACTGGGTTGGAACAGTTTACGCTTTTTCATAAACCGCTTCGCGGTTTATAAAGCGTAAACTGCCCCAACCCAGTTTATACCGTATAAAATGGGTAGCTATTAAATTCATTCCTTAAATAATAAAAATAATTTATCATAAAAAATTAACTATAATTAAATTTTCAATGTTCACCAATAAATACTTACTTATTTAAGGAATAACTGTCTTATTTTTTGAATTCATGAAGTGATCAATGGATTGGCTTGTGTGATAATTTGCATAAACGCCGAAGGCGTTTATGCATAAAATTATCACACAAGCCAATCCATTGATCATCTTCATGAATTCGAAAAATAAGACAATTATTCCTTATATTTACATGCTTTGATTCCGCCAATCCACGGGCTCCAAGCCTGCTTCTCTCTAGGTGTTGTCCCGCCCTGCACGTGGATTTTTTTGGAACCGCGCCAAAACATTCATGAGGAAATCAATTACATTTACAATTGGTAATTTTATCTCGGACAAAGACATTGGAAATGTAAATATTTCAAATTAAAGTTATGCTTTCTTTAAAACAAAGGAATCTTATTCGAAAGAAAACGTGTTAACAGAAATATTTTCTTTTCTGGTAACGTTTTCGTATTTGTTTTGTTTCAGCTAACCAAAAGAAGGTTTAAATGAAGAAGTTTGCTTTTAAGCCAAAGTATATGTTTTTTTTATTCAAAGTATCATTTGCAAACGATTTTAGAAGATATGTGCAATATATTTGTACATTATACATCAGTAAAACAACCAAATCCCAATGGCAACAACGACAAATTCGAAGATATAAACCATTCAACTTTCGTTTCTTCAAATTTTATAAAACAAAGAACAATGCGCCATAGCAATAAACTGAAAATGAGAAACAGACAAATTAAAGAAGAGGTTGAATTTAAATATTTTAAGTCAAGCATCGTGTGCACAACACTTAGTAATAGTAATTTAAAAATTTAATTTTAACGAAACTAGTTTTCTCTGTTGATGAACCATTCAAGTTTGGCGTGAATCTTGAGATAGCGAAAATTGGAATACTGCTCAATTTGGCTTACAATATATATTTTAAAAGTTATGCAAAACAACATAGTTATAGTATTGCTTAATTGTTTATAATCAAACTAGAGGTACTGTGAGCGATGAGCTCACTAAATGATACCCCCCGCCTCCCATATGGTTATAACTGGTGAAAAAGTCCATGTTTTCCTGTGGCTGGAAAACCCAAAATATGTGTCGGATCAAAAAGTAAAATAGGAGGTGCACAATGGCAATATGTAATAAAGATTCATCAAATTTCATTCAGTGGTATGAGAGGAGTTGCGGATAAGAGATGGGTACCCCAAAGCGTAACAGACGGACGGACGGACAGACGGATGGACGGACAGACAGACGGACGGACGGACAGACGTACAGACGGACGGAATTAACGATTACTATATACCCTCCAGCTTTTCAAGCGGGGGGTATAATAATTTGATACTATAGGTATCAAGAAAATCTGTTTGAAAACACCATTTCTTCATTATTTCTTATCGGCATAGATGGATCTCCCAATAAAAGAAAAGTAAAGAATTAATTAGGGATTGTTAATTAACAACCGACAAATGATGTTTGATCACACCTGGAACTTCCGCAGTGATGTCTTAAAGTGTCCGTAAATCACGGAATCGACGGGGCGTGACGTATTGCGCCTGCGTGTTTGCGTCTCCTGACCTGAAATAGGGAGTCACCTGAAGTCGGCTAAAACACGCCTCACCGATCTCCAAGTAATGTCCATCCGCGCCTTCACGCTCTTCTGATCACACTCTCAGTTAAGAGAACCAGAAGAAAATACGACAGTCCATTTTTCATTCATAATTCTTATGAAACACAGGTGCTATAGCTGCGTGAGTAGGTTCCTCTGATTTCTGATTTAACATCCTCATCCGTAGTTAGCAATAGGATATTCAACTCCTTCAAGAACGATGGTAGGGGAAACTTTTATTTATTTATTCATTTGTTTTTATTTTTTATTTTAAAGTTATTGGTTTATGATTAAACATTCATGAAAGGATGTGATGACATAAAAAAAAAATTAATTTGTCTTTCTTGGTTTAATTTCATTTTGAATTTCAATCTGAAAGATGAATTTCTGAACTAAGTTGTTAGTATTCTGAAATAGTAATAAGTATATATAATCTTTGTATTAGAGGGTTTCAGCTACTGCCAGTCTGGAAATTATAAGGATTCCTCGCTTCCTCTTGTATCTTCTATTTCTCTCTTATCTTCTCCTGTCTTGCTAGGAAGCTCTGAACATTTTTAAACAAGACACTCACCTAGTTTTAAGCAAATTTCTTCATCTTTCAGGAATTATTTGAATGTACTTTTATTTCTTGTTAAGCGATTGACATAGAAAGAAAAGTCAGTGTTATGTAAATATCGAATTTCTGCACATTCTTTGAATATTGAAAATGGAAGGTTAAAAACCTACCCCGAAATGAACGCAAATGTTTTTCCTGTAAAATGAAAGAAGAAGATGAATTTCACTTTGTTTTGATATGCCCGACATTTTCTGATTTACGTAAAAATATGTAAAAGCTTTATTATTATTATAAAAAGCCTTCCTTTTTCAAACTCATTAAGCTTTTTAGTGCATATAATTTTAAAACTATTCAGAAACTTTGTCAAATTGAAAGCTACAAAACAAAAGGAAAAACTAATTTGTAAAATATCATTAATGAAGTTTCAAATTTTCTATAGTTTGATTCTTTCTGTGTCACAAACTCTTTATATCCATATATACTCAGTATATATTGTATTTCTTTTTTAATCATCTGCCATTGTGTTTATTTTGTGTACCTATGAGCCACAATGCTCCTTTGGTCAATAATAAACAAAAAGGTGTGTTTCATCTGAAAAATTCAATTAAAAGGGACCTATTATGATGTTAATAAATCAATATTTTGAAATCCGATCCTGATTTTAATTCTGATATGACACAAGAATAACTTATTATAATGCTCATAAAACAAAATTAATTAGATAAAGACAAGTAAACAATGTCACATGCACAAAAAAAAAAATAAATATTGCTATGGCCCACCACGTGTTAGGTCTGCAAATATTTTATTCTTTAAAAAAGGGATTTGAATGACCTTCTTGATGACTGACCATAAATTTACGGAGGAGATGCTTCTAAATATAGAAAAGTATCAATTATTCACCTAGACACTTGGATGTGGACCAACATCTTCGTTGTCCAGCAAGTGACATCTCTATGTAAATCTGCCAAACCGGTGTAAGGGGTCGGCTTAAAAGTTCAACACCCATCCTCTAAAAATACTTGAATGTTTAAAAATAATGAAATAAATATGAAGCTAGACTAAAAAAAAATTCGAATCTGCAGTTAATATGTTATTTATATATGAGGATCTAAATTAAAACTACAAGGTGTATTTAAAAGAATATTTTGTCTTTAAAAATGTACATGTATATACAATGTTCATTCAGAGTTTGAACGACGTCTATTTTTATTACTGAAAAATTAAAAAAAAAATGGCATTAAAAATTAAGTATAGTAAAAGACTTGATGGATGAAAGCTTTTTGAGTGACCTAAGAATTGCATTTTCGATCAATTAAGAAAAAGACGCTTAAATACTTTATATGTACACATTTATTGTAACTGTTTTCTCTTAATGCATTTTTAAAATTTTTAATCAGTTTTCTAAAAACAAAAAAGTATGAATAATGTACAGAGTCAAGGAAAAATAATGCAGATTTTCATTTATTTTGTTAATTTGAAATTATAATTCTGTGATAAAGTTTGTAGAACACGCTTAGTTTCGTCTGATCAAATGACAAAAGCATCAGTCAATTTAAAATTTTATTAATTGTGATGCATTACTTTGACGTATTCGTAATTTAAATAAAATTTAGGCATAGCAATCTCAATTTCTTGATTTAAACTTTAAACTTGAGTGATGAATTTCTGTAATTTGTCAGCAAGGACAAGTAAACATCGTCCGATTTTGATTATGGTTTCCCATACTTAAGCGAAAAATTTGCTTGCAAGATTTTTTCTTTTCTTTTTTACCGTTTGCTGAAATTATGCGACATTACAGTATATCACACCACCAATTTTTTTTTTATCGTACACTGTGTTTGCGAGCGGTTGGAATAATTTTATATTTTTCCTAAATTGCATTTTATAGTTGGAGAATAACTAGTATGAAAAAAAAAATGAGTCTTCATTTACACATTTATCGTGACAAATTGCTGAAACTGAACTTTTCTTGATGAGGTTTAACCCATGACACTAACGACTGATTCGTAAGAATGGAGAGTTTTTAAAATACTCTAAGAGAAAACCTACACTACAGTGAGTTTACATGTACATTAGATTACACGGACAATGATTTCTTCTTTTTAAATCTACGTCTCGTTCATTGTAAAGGTAACATCGATTTACAGGTATCCTGTCATTATAATCTGACAATTTTAACACATAAAATGTTTGAAAAGATGTTTAAAATCATCGCACCACAGAAATATTTTTTTCTTCTCTATAATAAAATAGATACCATATCTAAACGTGTAATGTTTACAAGGCCAGTTAATGGCGTTACGCAAGGTTCTGTCTTCTATGCACAGAAATAGTTTTTTCTTCTCTATAATAAAATAGATACCATATCTAAACGTGTAATGTTTACAAGGCCAGTTAATGGCGTTACGCAAGGTTCTGTCTTCTATGCACTGTTCTTCACATAAAACGAATACCAATTAAGAGGATTGACAAGAAAGTTACAAGAAGATTATTGACTGTCACAATAAACATATCGTTGACAGATAAGAACGAAAACACAAAGTGACCAATAGAAATGCGTAGTTTTGCAGTACTGGACCAATCAATACATGGTCTGGGAACGCTATTAGGTGCACAGGAGATTACTTCCGCCTAATTAATGCACAGGTACTTAAATGGCGGGGGAGGATACATTTAATTGTTCATTATCATGGGAACAAAGAACCAAGATTTTAAGAGAACTATATTCATGAAATACTCGTAAAAAGAAACAAATCAGAAGACAAAATGGTGTGTCAAATGTTGAAATATGTGAAAAACAAATACATTTTTTTTATTAAAAAAAATCAAATTTATTCATTAGAAAATTTTTTGAAACTGGCTTTGAGACGCTAAATCCATGTTTGAAATAATCAAAGATGTAGAGTTAAGCACTCTATAATAATGTTTTATCGTAGACATTTCATATGAATAGTTTTTACCAAAATCAATTGCATCAAAACGTACCACTTTTCAATACTTTAATTTAATGCTTTTTGATGTCGAAGACACTTTGTCATTGGTTATCTGCAAAAATATTTTGTTAAATATTTTGTTAAAATTTGACATTTTTATATAGTTTCTTGAAATCAAGTCCTCCAGCAATTCTTTGGAATTCCAATCTGTACTAATTGCGCTGTTATTTATTTTGCAGACCTTTCCTTGTACTCATATAAAGCAGAATTTCCGCCAAAAAAATTCTAAATGACAAGATATAGTTTCTTGTTGTGGTATTCAGTTTGAAATTTAGATATATCGACGGCATTTTTTTCAATTGATAATGTTTATTTTTATTCCTACGTTTATTCAATATATTCCCTTCAACTCAAGATAAAATACAGCACAGAGTGTGGTGTATCAGCTTCATACATGTATTTGGATAATTTACCAGTGAAAGAATTTTATATTGCCACCTTCCCTTATTGGTATAGTAATATACCATTATTGCTCTCATATGGAGTTTAGGTTTTCAGATAGATTTGCTATGGAAGAGCATGTTCTCATACAACTTTTAAAACGAGGCAAGCTATTGATAAACAAGTCGATGATACAAGGAGATCAGCAGTATCGTTTAAAGTCAACATGTCACAAATTCTTATGATGATACAGTGGCTTTGTTAGCAAACACTAGTTTAATTATTGTTAAACCGAATGTAATTTTCATACAAATTGTTAGGCCATTATTTTCAGAATAAACTGTCTCGATTTTTCCAAAAAAAGAGCACGCGGCGGGTATGACCGATTGTTCCAGTTGATATTTGATCTTTGTTACTGTCCGCTATTTTCATATTAATTTACGGAATTTATTTCACGTGTGAGTGGGATATCATTTTTTTTTTCTTTTTTTATTTTCAAGAGTGCTTATAAAACAAGATGTTTTCCAACTGAAATAAGATCCATATTTCTGACTACAAAACATTGAATTTTCTAAATCACTCTCTCCTTTGTTTTATTAATCTTTATAATGAAAAATGCGTTGATCTGCTTCCGACACTAAAAAAGTTAATCGCTGGACATGCTATACTGATAAATAAATAATCCCTGGACAATGTTTAATCCCACAGATGTATGTTAAGACCACATACAGCAAACTTTTATGTTTGATCATCGATAAGTCGAACTGTTTGATTAGGAAAAACCTATAAATGTGGTCAAGTTCTCGATAAAAACAACCGTTGGAACTTATCAACTGTCACAGAATTGTCTAACGTGGAACCAGTGATCTTAAGTGACTCACCATAAACTGGTCTGACCCGACCTAGCAGAACTCTCTGTCTTTATTAAATCCCATCAAATTGGTCTATTTTAGATTGAAAGTTATAACAAAAGAATAAATGTAAAGTATAAGGTTTCTCATGCAGTAAAATTTCAATTTCATAAAATATCAAGAAACTGTAGATTTTATATTTATTACTAGCATGTTAAATGTTCTCACTTTTTGCTGTTCAATGCATTTATAATTTTTCAAAATAATTTTTGGACATTAATAAGAAATCTTGAAAAATATTATTGGTAAAACATCTTTATTTTACTCATATAACCATCGTCGGAACCCACGGGTTTTCTCTCCGTTACACTGCATTAGAAAACCAGTGTGGTATCATATAATTATATTTTTGGACGAAATTTCGTTACGCGGTAAATAAAATAAAATTCTAGGTGTCAATCTCTATTTCTCTTTATTTTAATTTTGTTTTGTTTCTGAATTGAAAACTGAATCTGTCTGGCACGCCAAATTCACAAAAATGAGCTAAACATAGTTTCACAGTTGATAAACTAGGTTTATCGACTGTAAACTATAGTTTACAAACCGTGAACTATAGATAACAATTCGTTATCTATAGTTTTCATCTGTAAAACTATATTTAATGGTTGTTTACTACAGTTTACGAATGCTATTATAAGTTTATCTTACTGTAATAAAACGTTAATAAATGATTTCGTTGATAAACGTAGATTCACATCTGTAAACTATTATTTACAATCGAAAACTATAGTTAAGAGTTGTTACACTGTAATCATGGTTTCACATAATTATCGTGAAACTATATTTATCAGATCGTTAACTATAGTTAAGAGTTGTAAACCATAGTTTACAAATCCTGAAACTGTATTTATAAGATAATCGAAGTTTTGCAATCGCGAATGAAAGTTTACGGTTCTGAAACATAGAATATCGCGTTAACTATGTTTACATATGTAAAATATAGATTAACGTTGTTAACTATAGTTTACTGTCCGTAAACTATAGTTTACAACCGATAAACCTAGTTTATCGACTGCGAAACTATGTTTAACTCATTTTTGTGAATTTGGCGTGCCATAAATATGCATGTCCTTATATTTTACTTATTTAGGGGAGGGGTAAAGAAAAAATCGTTGGTTGTAAATTAAGATTTTAATAAAAATATTTACTTTATTCGATAAATGTTTTTTTTCACACTGGAATAGATATACCTCTTTCAAAACTTTCCTTTTGTGGTTAAATTCAAATAAAATGATGGAATAAATTATATCTATAACTTTTTTTTTTACTTGTAGAGTGCCTGGAAATACCTTTCAATTGTTTTCGTTTATCACGTGGTTTCTGGACACATGGGTATGTATTTTTTCATTTTTAAGATAATGCTACAAAAAACTTTCATTCTTGATGAATACATGTGCATGTATACAGAGTGGCCAAAAACGTGATATACGTTTTAATACCTTAAGGTACATTTATAAAATTTATAATGTATAACAAAATTCTTAAAAAATTTTGTCGAGCATACATTTTTCACAGTTTCCTTAATCACCTAACCTTTCTTTGGAATACCGGTAACATATGACACTTAACAACATGTTTCCATAAAGAAGAAAAAAATATTAAGAAAGAAAATCTGGTCTCACTACTACTAGTATCAGACGACTAATAAAGCGGAAAATTTGCTTCAGAGAGTATACAAATATTCTCACATAAAATTATTCTGAAAATAATAAAATTTTATCCTATAATTTAATTACTGTAATATCACATATTTTCTTGGGGTCAAATTTTCGTGGTTTGAATAAAAACTCTTGGTTCATGAGGATTTGAATTCGTGGATGAAGAATTGTTGAGTAGTTATGTACTAGTATTTACCATTTTACATTTTGTGGTGGACATGAATTCGTGGGTCTCTTCTTACCACGAAAACAACGAAAATTAAACCCCCACGAAAGTGTGTGACTTCACAGTATTACAACAATTCCACAAGGTTTTACAGAGCCTTGACTACATTATTCTTAATTCTTAGGAACCATATCAACAAACAAGTAATTAAGTGTAACATAAAAAGGTTATGTGACAGACATACAATCATTTAAATAAAACAAATTTATGTAATATGCACATTACAAGACTTTAGCTTAGTGTTAACATCAAAAGAAAATTAACATGCAAGACTTCATAAAAAATTAAAACAATTGCAGTTGTATACAGCTCTGATCTAATTAACATGACAATTAATTATAAACAATTACCAAATTGAATTTCTCATAATTCATCTTAAAGTTGATCATAATAAAGTCTAGGTCACTCTGTACTTATAATGCATTTATGATGTTTAGGAGAAAAAACAGTTTGGTTTTTAATGTTAACCCCCAAAACTATAAACTTACCCTTGCGACCAATAATCTAGTGTTTCGACACTTTTGAGGGAAGGATTGGGGAATGGGGGTGGGTTGTTAAAAGGTTTCATACAAACCCTGAAGATTATTTATGATTTGTCGGTTTAATTTTGTTGGGTATCATTGACAACAGATTGGCAATTTATATATGAAATACAGGATCGTTTCTCCGTTAACTTAAAAATTTTTTTTTGTTTGGTAAAAAAATGGATAAAGATTGCTTATAAACTTGAGCTGTTTATTAACACGCTTTTTTGCTATGATTTTCAGGTCGAGACCACTCTGGTGCCAGTCGATGGTATCAGAGAACGGTGAAAATCAAGGACCCGTTCGACAAATTTACTGAAGAATCACTGGCCCTTGGTCATCAGCTCACACTGCCAAAGCCTGGCGAGAGTGGTTTCAGTGGATCAGATGCTATATTACCGCCGACCACTGTTCCGCCCACGTTAGATCCGTTCCTGAATTATGACTATGGATTTGATTATCCATCCGTGACTCCATCAACCTCTACCACAGACAAAAGCGGAAAAACCACGGCCAAAACGTCACAAACGTCGCAGGTGGATAGTATGGTTCAAAACCTTGAATTTATTAATCCAGTCCAAGGGGACACGTTTTCGGTCACGTTCAATCCTTTACCAACACTAATATACCCTTCACAACCTGGGGATTTTTTGAATCTCGAAAGAACAAAGCTTTATCCTGAATCTTATGAAAATAAACACAACCTGGGAACCTTCAAAGATTCCAAAAGCAACACTCTGCACAACGACATTGACTTTTTTGCAAAGTTGAAAAACGAAAGGAAACGTATCCTTGCAGAAAGACTTGTACGAAACATTGAAAAACCTCTTGATTTTGGCGCAAAAAATAACTTTGTGGACCCTCTTTGGTTGTATCTTCTGGCGTCACAATAACTTTGGAATATGACGTCATAATCTACAAACTATTTATTTTCTGTGATACGTGCAATATATAATTTGTTGTACGAAGAATGATTCATTACTTATCACTTATTTACAGGTAGGGTGTTCAAATTAGGAGCTAAATATTTCACATACAGTTTAAATATTGTATAGTTAATATAGCATAATGGGAGATATAAGATGATTTGTTATATCAATGCACATATTTTATGTTTATTGTTTTTGTTGACATTTTATAGAACACGTTTTTTTCACATTTTGTTGATTAAACAGGATGTAACTTGTAAAACCCGTATTTTGGTTTTGGTTTACTTTGCACTAAAATATTAACACAGTTGCGGAAGAACTGATGAAGTTGAGCAACAGTAAATTCGAGAAGAGGTGTAAATCAGACGAAAAAACAAAGAAACTTAAAATTTGAAATCACACATTTCATCGAAGTCAATAGAATCAAAACTTTTCAACACTTTATACAACCATTCCACACGATAAACTAAAGCAAAGAACTTTTGAAACCATGGACAGCCATGATACTTTTTGTCCCCCGCTTGAAAAGTGGGGGATATTAATTTGGGTTGTACACACGAGTAGTCCGTCTTTCTGTCTGTCTGTAATTGTTTCCACAATATCTCGAGAACCCTTTGAGCTTTTGCAATGAAATTTAGCATAGCAACTCCCTATGGACTAAAGAAGACCCCTATTGATTTTGAGGTCAAAAGGTCAAAGGTCAAGGTCATAAATAAGCAAATTCTGTCTGTTAAAACACTTTCGTTTCCACACGATATCTCTAAAAAGCATTTGAGCTATCGCAATGAAATTTTACATAACAACTCCCTGTGGCCTAAAGAAGACCCCTATTGATTTTGAGGTCAAAAGGTCAAAGTTCAAGGTCGTAAATTTATACATTCTCTCTGTGTGTAACACTATCATTTCCGGGCGATATTTCAAGAAGATTTTGAGCTTATGCAATGTAATTTTATACAAAACTCCCTAGGACGTCTCTCGTCCCTCTCAATATATTACGCCCCGTTTTTTTTTTAGTATTTAAATTACATGTCATTTTTAGCGCAGGGGCATGAGGAGAGTTATTGCGTATAAAACAGGTTCTCGGCGGACTTTATGTTCTTATTACATCTATTATAACTGTTTAATAAAGGCTAAATAAATGAAACACCATGGATTGTGTAAAATTTTGACATTGAAAACATGAATATATACATGTATGTGACTTCAGTTCTGCATATACTTCATTTCGTGTAAAGCGACTCCGTGGTCTAGTGATTTTTTTTTTTTTAAATACTTTTTTTTTACTAAATGATAGTATTCAGCATGTGAAATGAAAAATTTATGAGGTTATAAAATCATCATTACAATGTGATAAATATTCCATATAAAAAGAATCTTAGATCTACACACATAATAAAGAATAAGCAATCAAATCTTTATATGCATATTGACATACATGTATTTTATTTCCTTCAGTATACATGTATACATTTAATAATTCTACAAATTCAGTCAGGGGGAGCCGACTTTTTCCCTAAGCGGGGGACACGAATTCTCTGAATTAGCTTGTTCGATAAAATTGTTAGAAACATTCTGATTGTACACAGAGGTACGCTGAAATTAATACCAAAACGATGCTTTAGTTTCTGATTGCAATATTTATGATGTTTTGGGAAACCATGTCTTCCAACAAACTGTCGGAATTTCCAATGATACCCATTTCGCCCCTTTAAAAGCAGACTTGTTCTGAATTCGTATGAAGTAGAATTTTTTCCAATGAAACGTCTAAATAACAAAGAAAACAGTAGTCTTACTCTGGTCTTCAATTCGGCATTAGGATATACCGAAGACGTTTTAGCAATGAATAATAGTTACCTCCATTTTCATGTCCCAGAATATATTATACCACTTCCTTTTTAATAAAACACTGTTAAATGAATATTGAATTACAACAAATTCCATAAAGTTATTTAAAATTCCTTATGACAGTAGCACATATCTCATTAGTTTTCCCTTGATTTCCCTTCAAAATAGAAAAAAGAAATTGGTCAATGCATGTGTTTCTGGCGATTATTATACCCCCCGCTTGAAAGTGGGAGGGTGTATTTTGTAATCTATTTCCGTCCAATGACCTCCGTCCGTCTGTTACGCTTTGGGGTACCCATCTCTTATCCGCAACTCCTCTCATACCACTGAAGGAAATTTAATGAAACTTTCACAGAATCTTCATTACATATTGCCATTGTGCACCTCCTATATTACTTTTTGATCTGACATATATTTTGGATTTTCCAGAGCAAAACATAAACAGTGCCATTATATTCATATGGGAGGCGGGGGTATCATTAAGTGAGCTCATTGCTCACAGTACCTCTAGTTTCAATCTGTAGCCAATATTTTAGGAAAACATGTATTGTTAATAGCTGCTTTTTCGATAAAAATTTACTTACCTTGTCATTGGTCATTTGCAAAGTGATTTTGTTAAACAACATTCTGAAGCATCAAAAAGATGCTTGACTTTCTGATTGATTGACAGTGTCTATGTGGTTTTTGGAAACAAGGTTTTTCAACAATCTGTTGGATTTTCCATGGGTACCAATTGCGCCCGTTATTTGCAGACCTATTTTTGTATTCATATGAAGCAGAATTTGTCCAAAATCTTATGGGTGAAAAGAAGAAACACTTACTGTGGCCTTCAACTCCACTGTAAAAAAATTAGTTAAAGTCACGAAGAAAACTAGTAAATTTACTGTCCATACAATCACTACCTTAAAAGTAGTTTTACCAGATATTGGTATATTTACTAGATAAGATTAGTAAATTAGTAGAATTGATGAGTAACTTTCACTAGGTATCTAAGTATCTATACGACCCCCGCTCCACAACTCACTATCTTAACCAGTAAACTGAAAGTTTACTAATCATTACCAACGCTTAACGAGGCACACTAGTTAAATTCACTGGGTTTTCCTTTCAGTGTCGACATTAAGATATATCGACGGCGTATTGTCAATTAACAATGGTTATTTCCATTAATATGTCGATACGATATATCCCGGTGAACTTGAGATAAAAAAGATGTCACAGAATCTGACACATCTGTTTCATATTTGGATATTTTACTTGAAAAAGACGTCATTGGTTATCTCATAACCATGCTTTATGATAAACGAGTGTAAACTTTTCAATCTTCATCTTTTCCCTACTTATGCAGCAATATACCTTCATCACCTGCATACAGGGTTTATCTCTCTCAGTTGATTCGATATGCAAGAGCATGCTCTACGTAAATTATTGACAAACAAATTGATGAAACAAAAATATCAGCAGTCTCGCCGCCGAGGGAAATAGTTTCCTGCTGAGGGGAACCATAAATTTGCTATTTCCCTCGTACCCATTCCATAACTGTATACCGTAGTATGGCTTCAAATTCCTATCGTCAACTTCCCTTATGCAGACGATATATATACTGTACTGTATCTTTATCGTCTACATGTAAGATTTTTTATTTCTCAAATTTGATTCGATATGTAAGAGCATGTTCTACGTGAGATCAATTTTCGAAACGAGGCAAGAGATTGGCAAACAAGTTGATAAGACAAGAATATCAAATTTCTCGTTTGAAGTCCTCATTTTGTTAATTTTATGGGCGAAACAATGACCCTATCAGCAAGTTAAATCTATCTTTCGGTCAAATGCTGAATTGCGTTTTTATACTTACATGTACGTACAATGTATATGCACGCCAAATTCACAAAAATGAGCTAAACATAGTTTCACAGTCGATAAACTGGGTTTATCGGTTGTAACCTATAGTTTATGGACTGTAAACTATATAGTTAACAACGTTAAACTATATTTTACATATGTAAACCATAGTTAAAGCGATAATCTATGTTTCAGAATCGTTAACTATACTTAACATTGAAAACAATCATTTGTGATTGCAAAACATAAATTATCTGACAAATACACTTTCACGATTTGTAAACTATGGTTTACATCTCTTTGCTATAGTTAACGATCTGATAAATATAGTTTCACGATTTGTGAAACTATGATTAACAACTCTAAACTATAGTTCACGATTGTAAATTATAGTTTACAGACGTGAATCTATGTTTATCAACAAAATCTATTGTTAATTTTTATTACAGACAGATGAACTTAGATTAGCATTTGTAAACTACAATGTATACAGATTTACTTTGTAAACTTTACAGATGAAAACTATAGTTAACAAATTGTTAACTACAGTTCACGGTTTGTAAACTATAGTTTACAGTGATAAACCTAGTTTATCAACTGTGAAACAATGATTAGCTCATTTTTGTGAATTTGGCGTGCCATATACATGTATTGCTGGGCTATTATTCACACAATGAAATTTCTGAAGTTCTTTCGTTTACCTGATCATGAGAAGGATCATATAAGGTGGGTATGTCTGGTGGAAAGTGTAGACTTACTTCTTCATGACATCTGATCCAACCTCTAACGTTTTTGAAGGTCCCTGTTTGCTCTACTGCCGTTTTGTATTGAATAAATGATCTTCGAGTTCAAATATTGTTCGTTACCTCAATAGTTTATTCTCTCTGTGAACAACAGAAAAGGACTAGAATCTATTTTGAGATTCAAACCGCTGCCAATTGTTCGTACATGTAGAACTATTTCGTATTTTTATGCAGCAGAATTTATTAAAAAAAAAAACAAAACATGAACACTAGAAGAAAACAAAATAAGTGAGCTTCATTTCATCATTTAGATCATGATGTATATACCATTCATATATCTACTTGATAAT
The DNA here is from genome assembly GCF_032062105.1 of Saccostrea cuccullata. Classification (NCBI taxonomy): domain Eukaryota; kingdom Metazoa; phylum Mollusca; class Bivalvia; order Ostreida; family Ostreidae; genus Saccostrea; species Saccostrea cuccullata. The sequence continues at coordinate 1,364,461 of NW_026920828.1, read as the reverse complement.
TCACAGGTAACTAGAATAAATTATACCATATGTTCTGCCAGTATCTGTATCTGCCACATCTATTTTATCTATTTTGCCTGAAAAAGAAAATGGTAACATAGGAACAAAACTTTATGATATACCTGATGCCTTCAACATTTCTAGTGTCAGCTTTCCCTACTTATAATCTAGCAAACAGCAATATACCCATATCGTCTGATTATATAGATAAGAGCATGTTCTTTGTACGAAAAATTTCTAAAAGCTTTTGACCAAAAAGTTGATGAAACAAGAATATCTTGTTTAAAGTCATTATTTCTCATTCTATGGTCAATACAATAACGTTGGTAGCAAATGAAATCTATCAATAAGTCGAATGCTGACCGACTTTTTTCATATTAATTGTTAGGCCATTATTTTCACACTAAATTGTCTACAGATTTTTTCTTTTAATATGACCAGGACCTAACAGTGGCTGTGACCGGTCGACGGGGGATGCTAACTCATTTATGGCATTTGATCCCACCTTGATGTTTTGTGAGATCCGTGTTTGCTCTGCTCCCATTTTGTATCGGTTCAATTTTATTCATTTATTTATTTTTTTTATCTTGAAAACAACTGGTTCTATGAATAGATTTCCTTGATCTCAACAACAACAAAATATGATATATTTGTGTTATTTTTCTTGTTAAATGATATACTCTGTGTATCATTTCGAAAATTTCCATTATGGTATAGATTTTAATATTATACTCTGTATCACAAAAAGAAAAGAAATTCTAGAGTGAAATTTGAAGGTAATTCAAAGTTTTAAAGTGTGTACTCTTGTAAATTTTAGTTAACTGTATTTTTTTTTCTTAGGGGAATCAACCAACCAGGAGAAGCCTGAGCAATTCCGATACTTATCAGAAAATCTCTACAACGTACACAGCTCGGCGGATTAATAATTACGACCAAGTTTTGTTTTTTGACATTTTCATTGCATGATCGTCTGTCTGTAGTCCTGTAATCCTATTTAATTTGATTTCTAATTCCAGGTGTGACTAGGTCCGAGTCCGCGTTATAAAGGAGAAAAGTCCGCGCCGACACAATGGTGGGTTTAGTCCGCCATTGTTTCCAGGGACGCTACAAAATGACCGCTTAAGATTACAAGATTTTAAATACCCAAAACACAATCCTACAACAAATAAAATCACTAAATATATCTACATATTTACATTAATGCTTTTTCGGTAGCGACTATTCGAAGCAGTTCATGCGTTGTTTCGTTCACCCTTTGTATCCTGTATACGGGTGCAATTCTGTGATTCGCTCTTCTCTCCACGGCTTTAAAACACAACTTGTAGACTTTAAAGACACATTATTTCAGTATCAAAAGGCTAGCCTGTGTGATAAGATATCTCTAGATCGATCTTCAACAGAAATCCTCGGGACAACACCACCAGAATATTTTGATAACTGGAATTTGACAACTTGAAACACGAGTCGGCCATTGTTATTCGGATAAAACTAAAGTATGATAAACCGGATATATATTCTTTGTGTTGTTAGGTAACAATAAGAGGGAAAAACTGCAAACAGAAATGACTAAATATAGAAAAGTCAGCTTTCTAAATACCTATCACGGTAAGTCATTTAAATAGGTCTCATTTCTATCGATCTGTTGTAACAAGTTTTAAACTCTATGTGTATAAATTACCTGGGTATTTCGGATCAAATTTCATTTGATCGCATAGTATCATTTATGTTTAGGTGTGTGTTGTATCATTAACAATCTAGCTTGACAAAATTGCCAAAGAGGTTAAACAAGAAGAAAGAAATCAGAAATACTGACTAAATAAAACAGTTTGAATCAAAACATTTGAATATTTCGACATTAATAATGAACAGAATGTCAGAGCATGTATATTTGAAGTTGAGATGTACTTCATTTATATTAACCATGATGCTTTGATTATACATATGACCAAAAAGACAGTATCTGTTTAGTATTGCATGCTTAGGGAATTACACTTTTAACTCGGTAAATGTATGTATTGACATACAGGATATTTTCATTCCCATGCCGACTGTTTTTTACAAAGAAAATATGTGAAGTAAATAATCCCAGATAATACGTTTTTTTTAATTAGTCTGGAATCGGGTCAGGTGCATCAATCAGGAACAGAAAAGTGTATCTGTGGGTGATAGAGAGGGGGGACAAAGGCTTTCTTCTTACGCTGATTGATGATTGTCGCCCTAACGGATAGGGGTCACACAATTTATCTCTACAAAAAATAAACAACGTACTTTTATTTCTACAAAGCAGCATGTTTGCTTGAATAATGTGTATTATGTCGGATTTGATGCATTTGAAAAACGACTTGAATGAAGGAGTTTGTTGTGCATAGAAAACTCCGTTTTTGAATGAACAGAATATATCCTTTATGTATTTTGGATCCCCTATACATGTACATTATTTAAAAAGAACGCACACATGTTTTAGTTTGAATATTCAGAGTTTTAAATCAATGACAAGGATTTCTAATCCAGTATATTAACCTATTAAGCCTATCAAATGCTTTACACCAAAATGTTATTTACAAAACAGGTTCGGAATATTCAACTTATCAAACTGGGAAAATTAATGATCGTTGAATTGTGTCAAATTGCGCGCGTTCCTTGACTGACTTAAATGTTGGAATTCTGTATCGCAGATGTGGACATGTTTTTGAAGAAATTTCTTTTGCTTAAAGTAAAGAATATCAACAGTCTCGTTTATAAAGTCTTCATGTCATTTAAGTTGTTTGGTCGATACAATCAGGGACGTAGTATCCGGGGGGGCCGGGGGGGGGGGCCTGGCCCCCCCACTTTTTTCCCCAACATAACCTTTACTATTGTAAATGTTCATTGATAAGAACTTTATAACCATAGTATAGTGATAGCAATGATTGTGAGGAAAAAATTGGAAGTGATAGTAAGTTGGCTTTGAAAAAGTTGGCCATTCCCCCACGAAATAGGATTTTCGAGTTTGGGCAACTTTTAATTTTTTTTTTTTTTTGCTTGTCAACTTTTTCAGGTGAGTAAAAAAAAAATTTTCTCAGGTTGGCCCCCCCACTTTCAAAAACGTTGCTACGTGCCTGACAATGACCTTGTCAGCATATACTAATCTATCATTAATTGTTGGACCATTATTTGGTATTTACACACTATATTGTCGAAGGATTTTCCTGTTATTTCCCGATTATGACAAGGAGCACACGGCGGGTGTGATGGTCGGCAGGGATGCTGACTCCTCCATGGCCTCTGATGTTAGAGGTCCGTGTTTGATATGCTTCTCAGCTGTATTGTTTAATGGACTTTTGAGCTTGAATACTGTTCGTTTTCTCCCTATATTTCATTCAAAGAAAAGAGCCCACGTGAAATTGATGTTATAGATTATGTCTGACGATATTAAGTCCCCACTGGCCATGGTCAATTTTTTAATTGAAGAAATGAATACTGTAACTTTTCACTCTCTTTTTTTATAACCTAGCTGCTTTAACAACGGGTTGCAGTGTGCAGTTGAAGATAATGTAAATTTAATCGACGTTTGTTATTTGGCCTGCAAAGAGGATGTTCCAAGTTGGAACAAAAATTAGTAAAAAACAGTCGATACTATTCATTATAATCAATCTACTAGTATGATGGAAAGGGAAAAATTTTCTATCGTTTGTTTATTACTCATTATCAAAAATGAAATAGAATTCCAAAGTCAAATCCAATAAGGGAAATTCGAAGATAAATTCCTTCTCTGAATCCGAGCCTTGTGTCCTCTACAAAAATTTTAATAGAAAAATTCAAATTTTTGTAGAGGACACTTGGAAACAAAATCTCGGTTAACATTCCAGAAATGCCCTTAGATGGCAAATCATAGCAGAATTTTTCCATAGTCAATAACTTTTCGCCCCAATGTTATGCACTATATTGGCAGTGCAACTTCTGTAATAATTCTGGCAACTAATTTACAGTTTGACAGAGAATGACGGTCCCTGTTTGTAGATTGCTCCCAGAATTACTGGCTTTGCTACTGAGTTAGGCACATGTTCGGAGTATCAAGTAAATTCTGAATTTAATAGGTGGAGGTTAAATTACAAAGTGATGACTTATTTTTCAAATTAAAAATGTTAATATCTGTAATAAAAAAAGAAGTAATTATGATATGATAATATTAAGATATGAATCAAAATGAAACTAATAACTTTACAGCTTAACACTGAAGCATTTTGGGGGTATTGCATAAGGATACATGTACATGTTTCCTACCGGGATCCCCTTTTCTCTTTAGGATACAAGCTCTTTTGAACATTAATTGAATGCATCATGAACCCGATCGTAATCCCTATAAAAAAATTAAAATGCCATAATTCTGTCAAAAATCAATGTCGCCAAACCAAATGAAAACTTGATCTGTCACTCATCGAGATACACACACATACCAAAAATCAGCTCAATATCTGCAAGCGTTTAGAAAAAAAGTGCAGAAAACCAAGTGGGACAGACTGACAGACAGCTAGACAGACGGACGGACATATAGACAGACAGACTCAGAGAAAACGTATAGTCCACTCAAGTTTCATGGGTAGGGGACTAATAAGTGGACCAAACTATTTTGGGTTAAAAGCGTACAAATAAAAAATCATTTTCATCCATTTTGTTTCAGTTTGAAATGCCTAATTACAAATGTGTTTACTTCTCGACTACCCAGGGAGTTAATCTTATAATGCTTAAATCGGCTAACCATATACACACTTCTAAATTGCAATATGCTTTATGGTGGTAACAGGCATTTTGTATGAAAGACTCGGTTTAGTATTTAGTATTGACTTCCACTTTTGCCTCTGTTCTATAAATTACAGACTTAATTTGGCCTTTTAATTATAGGAGATTATGAAAAGAACAGTGGGTATATTTTCCCCCGGGAAACAATTAAGGTCCGGATCTTTTTAATTCTTTAGGACACGAACTAAATGAGATTATCAGTCGATTTAGTGATTTAATTTGACAGAGTAAATGTGTTTGCTGTACAATGCATTTTAAAGAAATATGAGCAACAATTTTGATGGGAGAAATATTTAATATAATATAATACTATACATTCCACTGTAAAGAATTTTTTCATCTGAAATAATGAAGTGCATTTTGACTAATTGATAATAAAGGTTTGATTTACATTTAGATTTATCATAACAATACATTTAACAGCAAAATAAAATTCTCAGAATTCAGCTCATATTCTTCAATACACCGTACACACACAATCACTTTATTATAGACAGACAGAAATATTTTTTTTAAAAGTGAAATTTAAAGGAAACTGTGTTTTGAGCAAGTTATACTTTATCCTTTTTTAGATATCACTCAATAGTTTGGGAAACAAATAAGATCGAATTATTGATCGGACGTATCAGCCTTTATTATTGATTCTTTTGAATTTTTATGAAAAGTTCTGTATGAATCATGTACATGTTTGTTTTACCGTTTCTCTAAAAATTGAAGGGACATATTTCTGTTCACCAGAAACAAGGAAAAAAGTTGTCATTTTCGATTGCTGACCTGTCTTTCTTCAAGTGAGGTTGATGTTCGCATAGAAATGTAGATTAAAACATGTAAGCTGCACTTTCCAAAGGTGCTGTTTTAAACACGCACTTGTCGTCTGCAGTCAATATTTCAGATCAAGTCATTGTCGGTGATTTATAGACAATACTACCTCTTGATCCAAAATCAATATGTGTTAATGGTCATATATTGTTATCGTCCAATTTACTTGAAACACTTTAAACTGTGTACTTACCATTTATTAATGTCTGAAACATGGTCAACTATATTGATAGATTATAGGAACAAATTAAAATAATTTTTTTCCTTTGATTTTAGGAAGTCTACAAATGTAATAATTGATCATTTCTTGGAGAGACGCATTATTTAAAGTAGTGCTTAGGTTCATTACCGGAAGTGAATTTTTTCCCAGAAGCTAACTACAGTTATTAACATTTGCCAAACTGGATGCTAAAGATAGTAAGGCGGCTTCTCAGCTTCTGTATCGGCAGATGACGATGACGACCGAAAAGGAAAAGGCAAAAAAGACGTTCGACTTTCGTATGTCGAAAAAAGTCGCTGAACTGACTCAAGTGGTTCATATGTTGTTTACCCGAAACCACGAGAAAGAAGTGGAAATCGAAGCATTGAAAGAGGCGTATGAATATGAAATATCATTAGTGCAAGAAGACGCCACGGAACAACTTGGAAAAAGTGAAGAAAAGCGGAAAGAACTCGAAAAACTCTTAGAAAAAGAAAGGAAAGCAGGACGTGAGAGAGTGAAAAGTGCAGTCCAACAAGAAGCATCGACAAAAGAAGAACAATGGAAAGAAAAAGTGAAAGCATTGGAGCAGCAATTAGCAGACGAGAAAAATGAAAGTCAGAATCTGAGGGATTTATTGATAAACGCTCAAAAAGACATTGAAAAGTTGAGACAAGGAGTGGCGGAGCAACTACAGAGTAAGAATGAAGAAATTCACAGGAAGAATCAAGAACTAGAGCGGCTTCGACAGAAAGTGGCTAATCTAGAACATACACAGAGCGAGAACGAAAAGCATTATAAAGAGATTATCCGAGACTTGGAGAAGAGTAACGAAAAGTTGGAGCGAGAGTTGGCGCAACTTCAAGCACTACTTGAGGAAACTCATCGATCTAAGATGCATTTTGAATCCAAAAGTCAAAAACTAGAAACAGATTTGAAAAACTTGAAAAGAGACTTTAGCAAAAAAGTTTCAGAAGTAGTCGCTAGTCAAAGAGCCCAAGCTGCGAGTCATCAGTTACCATCACAGAGGCAGTACACGGTAAGATCATTAAATTCAACTCTTCGTTATGAACGCATTGCGGGTTTCTGCACACCTAAAAGTAGAGGGGAAAGGTTTTATGATTCCCTGTAACAGTTCACACATTTTCTATTAAATAATCAAGTTTTCTGTCAAGCTTAATCTGTTCCCTCTAATGAACAGAATTCTGTTTCATTAAGAAAAGGAAAAAAACAGAAGTCTGTCTTTTAAAGGGGAAGGGGGCATGTTGGTTTTGACTTGGTTGCTGTCTATTCATCCTTCCAACTAGCTGTCTAACCATTACAAAAATGGTTACCTGTGACTGGAATGAACTCGACCCTTAGCCATAATCTCGGGTCAAGGTTATTACTGTATTTTAATAGTCTAGGAAGGTGTTTGGTAATTAAGCAATGTGATGATGCCTTATGTATAGATAGAGGATGTTTTATTGAAGTGCATTTAAACTTGAACTTGTCGTTGCTGCTTATTACTGGTAAGCCATGAATAAAATCTTGAAGAAGGACAGTGGGCTATTAATTTGACATACAATCTCGGTAATCCTTAATTATAATGAATATAAACTTAAATATGTTGTTTTTTGACCTAAACGTCATAAATTAATAAATCTAAGGCCTGGGTCTCCGGACACAGAAGGGGGGGGGGGGGACACAAACTCAGACTATCAGGTAGCACGGGTAGGGGCAGTCACTTGTGTTTCCAGACTATTGAAATCGTCATTGAAATGTTTTCCATCCTCTGTATGCTATTAAACATTGTATTAAGTATGGTTTGAGACTTATCTCAGGACATTCGTCAGGGTCATACTTAAGTCCTAAAGAAAGGGGAAAACCATTCTATTTTATTTTTAAAAAAGAGCATATATAATAAAAAGAAAAACAGATTTAATGTTGCTTGTCCATACAAATCAACACTGCAATAGGAGAGTCAAAAACACAATCAAAGAGAAAAAAAATTGTCTTTTATCAGCTGTTCATTTTAGACAGAAAAATGGTCTATTTCAGCCAACTGGAACCATGACGATTAAGGTATGACGTCATACTTGCATGGTGCTAGATTTATGCATTTTTTAAAAAAAATTGTTATGAATTATATATATCAAACAAACTGACGAGTATTTTTTCAGGCGATTAGACAAAACTATAGCCTACTACAACCTGTTAATATAACCTGCTGTTTTAATAAAATCTGCAAGTCCTCCTCTACAGTTTGATATCGACTCTCTCCTGTTCTTTATTTTATACCTCTCAAAAATTTATAACACGATAAAATCTTATTTCTTGACGGCCATTTTTAATAGAAGAGTCTCATTTATTATAGTTCTTTATAGGGCGCTTACTGATCAAATGTTGATTTAGAAATTTTAATTCCTTTCTTTCTTTCCATATTTTCTTTCTTTTCTTTCATAATTTTCTTTTTATTTCATATTTTTTTTTTACTTTCTATTTTTTCTCTTTTGTCTCTGGGTATGATTTCCGATGTACCGGGTACTCAAGTATTTCTTTCCTTGGGCTGGGTGATACTAGTACTTGTAATCTTATTTTAAAAGACTGGGAGATAAATTTGGAAATGTCCGCGGCTTCATTTGACGGTTCTCAATTTTTTCAGGGTTTCACGTCGCGCATGGTGAAGGTAAAAGGCACAGTTTTCATGTTTCGTGCTTCAGATTGCAGACATGTACCATACAAAATAATTGTTTAATTAATTTTTCAAAGTACACACTATATTATAGATAGAGAAATTATTTTGTTTCCAAATTCAATCTCAGACTGTTGCCTTCAATTTTCAACTAAATGGTGGCGCTGATACACGAAACAGAAAACTATCACGTACAGTTCTTTTTATGTTGTTGATGGTTTAGGCAACACGGCTGCACTCTTGCATTTGGATGTACGTAAACACATCCAACTTAAAAAAAATATTCGAGAAGTCAAAAACAAATATATATGTACATCAGCTTTCGTCTATAACCCACATAAATGGTAATACACAATTTTTATATATTCATCTTTTTTGTAAACAAATCTGCACTGCATGATGTACTAAAATAGTCCAGCATGTTGCTTCCACTTTTATGTTTTCATTCATCAAGTATTTCATTGTGAAGCTTGAACAGTTTGATAAGCTTCTGTTCAAGTTAAATTTACAAGAACTAACCAAAAGGTAACAAAAGGTAACATAACGTAATCCGACAGAATGCCTTGTTCAAAACTTCGATGGAATAGCCACATTCAAAGCAAATTGCTATATACAATTTGGAGAATAATATTCGTAACTGGAAGTTCTCTTCTCATTACATTACGTCATTCTGAAAGTTCAAAGCCTTGTTACTTTGTAAATTAAAGAAAAATATATTTTAAAAAAATTGGATATATTTCAGGATTACAACGAAGAGGTGGAGAAATTAAGAAGAGAGGTACAGAGGTACCGTATGGAACTCAGTAACAGGGACAATAACTTCAACAGGATGTTTACAGACGGTCAGCAACTAATGGTGGACCCCAGGGCAGGGAAAATCGCCATCACACAACAACAGGTGCTTGCTGCGGGTCCCACCCAATCTAAGTCGGAACCCCACATTGGCAATCGGGAGAAATCATTCTCCTATGCCTTCGTACAGTCTCTGGACGAATCCGTAAGCACTGACGGTTCCCGAGTGGCGGTAACGTTTGTCGTGCTGCATGCATTGCTTACTCACTAAAATTTCTGCAGCATTATAATCTATAAAATGGCGATGGTCTTGCTTTTCTTCTATAACATTATGTATTAACACTTATAAATTCGTGCCACAGGCACTTGTTTCGGTAATAAATGTTTAACCTATAGTATAATAATAACACAGTGTTATTATTATACTATGGGTTAAAATTTATTACCGAAATAAGCGCCTGCGATTCGTGCACTCTTTAGGCGATGTCTTACTGGCGTATAAAGTTCAATTCGCAGTATATTGCAAGATACTATAGTTACATATGTAGCTTCCTGCGCTAGAAGTACGACTTTCAAGCGCGTGACTTCATATTTTACTCATTTAAAAAAAAATATATAAAAGGACACACACCTGGCGAGAGGGCTAGAGCTCATAGCTATAGCTCCTGATCCCGATATTCTTTAAACAAATGATGTTCCCCTTTTCGGACATCGTTTCACGTCATAATTCAGCTGCAGATCTGTAGCGTTATGGTTTCTATAAATTTGTCTTTGACCATAACGCTATGTACAGATCCCGCAATGCCAAAAACAGGTGTGCTACGGCGCAATTATTTGCGCACTTTTGGGAAGAATTTCTCCACTTTCTAGCATTGTTCAATCAACTACCTTTCACTCCCTAATTCTAGACACATTTTGTAGCCAATATGTATATTTTAACTACCTCTCAACCATTTATAGTTGTCTCTACAGGCAATAAACTCACTTGAAGTGAATTTTCCGCAAGCTAACAAATAATTTTAATCAAGCGAGTTTATCACTTGTAGAGACGACTATAAAGGGTTGGGAGATGGATGAAATTTACAGATTAGTAAAATAATGTGCCTAGAATTAGGGAGTGAAAGGTAGTTAATTACCCGATGCTGGAAGGTGGAGAAATTCTCCCCAAAAGTGCTCCCCCAAAAATATTGCGCCGTAAATTGCTTCTTTTTTGCATTACGGGATCTGTAGCGACAAATATATAAAACCATAACGCTACAGATCTGCAGCTAGTCATAATTCTACAAAAAATAAAGCAGGTGTTGAGGGTGTATTTTCTTCGTTGTTGTGAAACACGATTACGAAGCTCTGCTAAATGCTAGATTTTGTAGACTGGAAGCAACTGAACTACCAGTGCTAGAGATATCAAGAGGGATAACTCTAAATATTGCTTTAACTTAAAATTACCCTTAAAACTAATTTAACATATATGTATTATATGCAATATATATTAACGAATATAACTCTATATCTATACGCTATATGTCTTTATATTACCTAATAATAACATAAACATCAATATTTTTAAAATGTTAATTTCATATACAGCTTTTACTGTCGTATATTTTTGTTTCATGTTTAATAAACCAATGTAAACTCAACTCATGTTTAAACCTGAATATACAAATTGAACCTGAAAGAGAACTAAAAACACTCTCTTTATCATTCACAGAAGCGGCCTCCAAGTTCTCGGGTTTCCTCGGCCTCTGGAAGACTTCCAGCTCTGACTCAGGAACAGAAAACTCGCCTTACAAAATTAATGAAACCACGCCCACTTCCGAAAGAAATGTTGTATGGGAAGTGACCTAATCAATTACATTTACATCGAAACGTCTTCCGGTAGAACTTTTAACTAAGATAATTTTGCATTTAAATTCCAAAACCATCCATAGAGACAGACTTGGTTTTCACAAAAGTGAGAGGAAGACTATTAAGTACAAACAAAACGTAAATCAGTGTTAAAGAATGCGCTCAGTTTAAGTCTTTATGAATGTTACATGTATGCTAAAATGGACGATACGGATTTTACTGGTTGTCCAAATATTGAGTATATAAATTCAGATTGTATTTGTTCACCTTGCAATAATTTCATACATGTATGTGATTTTCAATGATTGTACTTTCCAAAAACATTTCCCAAGTCAGTCAATAAAATTACTGATTTAAGTTATTTCTTCAGAATACAAGGCCATGGAATACAAGTCTTGTCAGAAATTTTAACAGACACACCTTTTGTACATAAACTTTTTGATAGCTACGTAAAGAGCTACTTACTATACGAAGGGTGATCAAAAAGTTCGCAAACTAATTGAATAACTTCTATAAAAAAACAATATTAAAATTTTGTTTTCAGTGTTTATTATATTTTAAATTAGTCCTTTCCGATTTTAATGCACATCTGCCACTGTTCTGCTCACGAGCTACAGTTATCTCGCTTTTAACTGATCGTGAGTTCAGACATCAATATCTTCGCTTTCCTAATGGGGACCACATTCGTTGTTTAAACTCTACAGGCACAGAGATATTTGTTGAACGTATCCAGGGCACACCTTTCTAATCTTACCAAAAGGTGACTAATTCAATTTCAGATACCCCAACACTTCAAACTCTATTTTTCAAATTTATCAATGAGTTACCTTATCTACAGTTCACTTCAAAATATTTTTTTTCATTTCTAATAAATCTTAAAAGAAGAAAACAACTCGACGACATAGTGTCGATTAACAATGGTTATTTCCATTCTTGTGTCGATACAATATATAAAAGGTACCACAGAGTCTGACACATCTGTTTCATTTTTAGATATTTTACTTGAAAAGACGTTAATGTTAATCTTACAACCAAGCTTTATGATAAACGCGGACTTTAAGTTTTCAAACGTCAACTTTCCTTATTTAGCAGCAATATACCTTCGTCACCTGCATACAAAGTATATATATATCTCAGTTGATTCGATACCTAAGAACATGCTCTACTTATGAACAATTTCTAAAACGAGGTAAATTATTGACAAACAAGTTGCTGAAACTAAAATATCAGCAGTCTCGTTTAAAGTCATCATTTCTGAAGTTCTACAAGGACATTGTCAGCAAATGAAATTTATCATTACGTAATGACATCAAATGCTGACTGATGTTTTTCATACTAATTGTTAGGCCATTACATACACACTGAATTGTCGACGAGTTCTGTCCTGTATTTCCCGATCATGATGGCAGGTGTGACCGATCGGCAGGGTATCCTCACTCCTACATGGCACCTGTTCCCATCTCTGAAATTTTTTGAGGTCCATACGTGTTTGCTCTTCTACAGTTCTGTATTTTATAATGGACTTTTGAGCTTGAATACTGTTCGTTATCTTCATATATGTCATTCCAGACGTCCTTGGTCGAGTCTGTTTTCTGTAAACCACTCATTTATTCCCAGAAAACTTTCTCAACAAATGCTTTTTAACACTGGTTACATTCGATATGTCGTCAACTCATGTCAGTAGATGTGACTGATATTTCCTTTGACTTCTTAGTAGAATCGATGTTGTCTCATTTAAATTGACTCTTAAATACTGGCCCTCAAGTTGAGGCTCAAATTCAGTTCAGCATACATTCGTAATCAGTCCAGGACCCAGTACATGTACCATCAAATGCTTCAGGCTTCATAACAGTTTAAAAAATGCACTGGTAGGATAATTACCACTGCATTGACTGTTAACTCTGCATCTAATGGCGTACTCAATGCAACGGCCATACACTCTCTGTTCTTCAAAAAACTACCGGTGTTGATATTCAGTTAATACCTGAGTACACCTGTCTACATCGGAGTTGAGATTATAGCCAGTGACGACCTTGAATACACTGACTTTGGCGTTTATAATCATTGCTTCTTCCTAAGAAATCATTGTTTAAAGAAAAATGGAAAGCATGCCATATATATAGCCTTGTGTTTTTTATCCCTTGTATCAACCCTTGATTAAATCCTTGTATTAAACTCCATTGGATATATATACCTTGGTTAACTTGAAATAAAAGAAACCACTGATTTATCTATTTCATATTTGGATATTTCATTTAAAAAAGACAATGATGGTTACCTAATAACAAAACTAGGACAAACGTGATGAGTTCAACTTTTCTATCGTCATCTTTCCTAACTTATTTATGTAGCTTTATACCCTTGTCACCTGCATATGGGATTTAGATCTCCCAGTTGATTCCGTAGACAAAACATTCTCTTGGAATTATTTTAAAGTTTCAAAACGAGGCAAGCTCTTTACCAATACCGTGTAAGTGGAAATTTTAGCGAGACGAAAATTTAGCGATTTCTACCTAAGAACTGGTATTTTACTTTTAGCGAGAAGTAATTTTTAAAAAATGCTAACTAAAGAGGCTATTATAAATGATACGCAATTAATTTTAGCGATATTCAATTTTAGCGATGTCTGCACCCTCGCAATAATGCCAAAATTAAATCCTCGCTTAAAATTATACTTCTACGGTATATTGATGACAGCAAAGATATCAATAGTCTCATTTTTGGTAACCACTTTGCGAATTCCGTGGTCCTTATCAGCACGCAATAAAGGTTGGTTGGAATGCTGGCTGACATGTTTCCTACTCTTTGTCAGGCCATTATTCACACACTGAAGTTTTTACGGATTTTTCCTTTATTTCCTGATCATGACAAGGAGCACGGGTGTGAAAGGTCGGCAGGGGATGCTCACTTCTCGATGGCACCTGATCCCAACTCTTTTGGAGGTCCTTGTCTGCTCTGCTCCTATTTTGTATCGTTTAATGGACTTTTGAGTTTGAATGGTTCTTATCTCCATATATACCATATATTTCATTTACTCTATGCCCATAATATATAATGTATGCGCCTATACTGAAGTATCAATACATGATCAAGCTAATTCAGAGAATCTGCCCCATCCCTCTAAGGAAAAATTAGTATCCACTTAGGACATTAGGTCATTTTTCCTTTTTTGTATTTCCACCCAAACAAACTATTTGACCTTTAATACTGATATTACACATTATGATACAGTATTTCTATAGCAATAATTGCTAATTTTATGACAAGATGTAAAATGAAAATGAAATGTTTCTAGGTATTTTCACTAATATACATCTTGATTTGGACTCGGTGTGTGACACACATAACAATTGATTTTATTTTAATTATTTGAGGAACAATACATACAATGAAGTGTATTTTAACTTTTACAGATACATTTCAAATGACTTTCCGATTCAATATTTTTGTCATTCTAAAAAAAAAAAAACAATTTCAAAAAAGAAATTCCTGAAATATTTGATTCAAAGAAGCTAATTTATTCATGCAGAAAACTTTTCTAAGCTCATTCAATAAGCAGCCGCCTTGGAAGTTACTTCTACGTTTTTAAAAAATAATTCAATCAACATTTTTTGATATTTTCTCAACGAAATTGTCATTAATTCTAACGAATCATCTAAATTTATAACTCTAAAATGTTTGTTTCTAATTCAAAATCCATCCTCACCTTGCCATTAAAGAAATGGAATTAATATTTATCAATGCGAACCACATCTCGAATTTTATCTTTCTACGTGCTCATTGATCACGTCACACTTTACACATTCCCTGGGCAAATAAATGAATCATTGTCTTTACAAAAATTTACACCCTACTGAATTTTGTAAAGGTAAATGACCTCATTATACTATGAACATTATTTCCGCTAGATTACGATATAATTAGACGTCTTTTTAGTAACCTAACGGTAGGATTAGTTAATCAAAATGCCCACATTTTTTTCCCCAAATGAGTATTACATTCCATGAAAACGGAAACAATCGAGTACTGAATAAAGACCTTTTTAATTATGTATTAAATAAATAGAAAAAAGTTGAAATTGACAGTTTCTTTTCGAAATACTTCTATCTTCTTTGATAAGATAATCAATTCATTAGAGATTCAACACATACGGCTTTCTTAATTTAATCTTATGGTAATTCAGGGCTACTGTTGAAGTGTAGTTGTTAGAAAGAATATCAACAGTATCGTTAAAAGTAATCATTCCGTAAGTACTATGGTTGATAAAATGACCTTGTCAGCAAATACAATTTATCATTCGTAGAATGCTGACTGACGTTTTTCATACTGATTTTTAGTCCATTGTTTATACACTGAATTGTCAACGATTTTTATCTTTTATTTCCCAATCAGAACAAGGAACACATGCCGGGTTCTCACTCCTCCATGGCACCTGATCCCACCTCTGATGTTTCGGAGGTCCGTATTTGCTCTGCTCCTATTTTGTATCGTTTTACGGGGTACCTGTAAAGTGCGAAACGAAATAGAAACGAAACGAACTGAAACGAAACGAAATCTGCCGAATCGAAACGAAATCTACCGAAACGAAACGAAACCTACCGAAACGAAACGAAATCAAAACGAAACCTGCCGAAACGAAACGAAACGAAACTTTCAGAATGTTTATATGGTCTATTTTTACTTCATATAAAATTTATATAGTTAAAGCACCACAGGCAATCGTTTCGCTTTAAACTCATACATAGGGGTCGGAAGGAAATTGAAGGCGGGCTTAACCAACACAAAAGGTAACCCCCAATTTTCATTGCCTATATAATATACCGGTATATCTTTGCAAAAGAAGGGGGGTTCTAACCCCTCCCCCACCCCCCGCATCCGACGCCTGTGTCATGTTTTGTTAATATCTTACTGAATAATTTACCTACTTAAAAATGACATCGTTCGCTTCGAGAGACTTTTTTCTTGTCAGTTAAATCGTTTTAGATGTCTCTGGTCGAGCCTCTTCATTTCTTCCTCGAAAATTACCTCGATAAAAATAGGACCGCATGTACGCAGAAAGGATACACAAGATTCCGGTTGGAGTTTCATGTATGATTGAACAATAAAACCAGACACCTCGGAATGGAATACTAAATACTCTAAGTCTTTGGTTTATCCTATATTTTACGACGTTCGCAATACAACAGTACACGGCACTAACACATCAATTTTGATAGATATGTTGTATCTAGATAAATAAGGACTGAAAATAAGAGTAAGATATAAAAATTAGAAAATACTGCACATATTGAAATTATACATGCAAAGTATTTGCAGCTGGCAAACATGTAAATACATCATTAGACTGCGAAGGGAGCATAATTTATCGGTAATGATTTTTTTTATCAACAATTGCTTAAACTATATAAATTTTATTTGAAGTAAAAAAAAAAAGTCTACATGTAGTTACACATATATATTATATACATGTACCTAGATTTGAAAAAAAAAAAAAAAACATTTTGATAGTTTTGTTTCTTTCCGTTTCGGCAGATTTCGTATCGTTTCGTCTTGATTTCGTTTCGTTTCGTTAGGTTTCGTTTCGTTTCGGTAGATTTCGTTTCGTTTCGGCAGATTTCGTTTCGTTTCAGTTCGTTTCGTTTCGTTTCGTTTCTATTTCGTTTCGCACTTTACAGGTACCCTGTTTTATGGACTTTTGAGCTCGAATACTGCTCGTTATATCGATTTAATCTATTTCATTCCTGGTGATCTATTCAGTAGGAATATCGTATTTATGTGGAATTTTAATTTAACGAATTTTTTGTGCAAAATCTTATGTGTGAAAAGAAGAAAACACTTGCTGAGGCCTTCAACTCGACATTTAGATATATCGACGACGTATTGTCAAATGGTAATTTCTATTCTTACATATATGTCAATAAGGAATATCATAGTTAGCTTGAGATAAAAGATACCACAGTGTCTGACACATCTGTTTCATATTTGGATATTTTACTTGAAAAATATGTTAATGGTAATCGAACTACCAAGCGCTATGATAAATGTGATGACTAACTTTTCTTTATACAGGAATATACCTTCCCTTATTTATATATCAGGAAAATGCCTTATATCTTACAAGATGCAAACGAGTTTATATATCTCAGTTGATTCGATGCGCAAGAGCATGCTCTGCATATAAACAATTTCTTAAACAAGATGAATTATTGACAAACGAATTTGCTCTATTTCGTATTGTTTAATGGACTTT
This sequence comes from Saccostrea cuccullata, assembly GCF_032062105.1. Lineage (NCBI taxonomy): Eukaryota > Metazoa > Mollusca > Bivalvia > Ostreida > Ostreidae > Saccostrea > Saccostrea cuccullata. The sequence continues at coordinate 1,347,100 of NW_026920828.1, read as the reverse complement.
TGACCTTGATTACATGATTACACTTGGTTATCTCCAAATGTTTCACCCTTCAAAATTTGTATATTGCAATGCTCTCAACATGAAAAGTGCCAAAATTAAGTCCTTGCGAAAACTTTTTTAATATATGGTACAAAAATATATAGATACATTAAGAGTCGGAAATTAAACGTGTTAAACAAAGCAACCAAAACATAGTTAGCAATGATATGCAGAGAATTTTATGTGCAAAAAGTTGATGGGTTATTACTAGATGGTTTTAATTGCTTAAAATGGATAAAATGTAAATAGGATTGGTACGCAGATAGTTTCAAAAAATGCTTAAAATAGAAAAAGCGTTGAAGATTTTGGTTTATTGTTTAATTCAAAGAAATATTAATATGGAAACGTTAACCTCTGTCTTTTGCCACAAAGCAACCCATTGAAAAAAGCAAAGTTTGATACAACTTCTTCCGGATCTTTTATATAGATCATTAATCCATTATCCAATAATTCATTTCTTTCATTATATATTTATTTGATTATTTTCAATAATCTAAAAAAAAATAAAAAATATTTTTTGGCTTCATTTTGTTTTGTTTTTTCCCTTCTTTTTAGCAGTACCTTTTTTTTTTTTAAATTTCACTGAATTTTTATACTTTGTGTAACCTCTTGAGAGAAGCCATTTACAATACTTTTTGCGATTACTCAGTACATCTACACATGTCTGTTATTTTTGGGGGGTTAAAGAGTCAAAATAATATTTTATTAAAAAAGTGATATTCATTTATGTTTTGAAATATCAGTCTTTCATCTTCACAACAATTCATATTTTAATTCTTCCCCTTATAAATGAAGAAAAATTAAGAAGTTCGATATCTCCATATCTAACTCAAAAAATGTCAGCCGCTGATTGCTTCATTACATTATTTAATGTAATCCCATGTGCATTCCTAGGTTTTGCTCCAAGAAAATGATAAGTATAGATTTCTTGACTATCTATTTATCTGTTCTTTATTAAATGTTTGCTGGATTGTCCTTCTTTAAACCAAGCTGCTAAGATGAAATAAAAATATCTAATCTCAATAATAATACACAATTCAGTGTGGAATATTATTAAAAATATATTCTATTTTAATTTTCAGTTCTGAATTATGAATTCGTTTTGCAAACGATGTAAGTCAATAACTATCTTTTAAAAAGTTTTTTCCGTTTACTTTCTCTTCTTTTTTTCAAATAATATTCAAATTTTTTTTCCAAAGCGCATGTATCATTGTTTTAGAATTATTTTTTAAAAACCACTTTGACTTACAAATATGACAAAGTTGCTTTATTATTATTATTTTTTTTTGTAATTTGCTGGATTTGTTAATTATGAACTCTCGTGTTTATTCCTCCTACACTGAATAGAATTATTCAACACCACCTTAATTTGTTTAAATGATGGAGTAAAAAAAACCCTATGACACAGAATTTTTGAGGTAATTACACCCTAACAAATTTTAATCATTGTACCTTTCGGAACCAAAAAAAAAATAAAAATAAAAATAAAACGATCATTCAAAACTATTCCGTAAAATACTCTGATTAAAATTATATATCAACCTTATTAACATTCTTAAACACTTTTGAAAACAAACATAACTAAAAGGAAGATAGCCTGTTATTATCGAGCCAAACTTCGAGGAAGGAAAAATGAGACATGTTTAAAAATTATACAAAGCTTAAAATTTAATAAAGACATATTTTCTTCATAACAACATATTGACGTTCCGAGGTATTTTATCAATAGGTAATTTTATTTTGAAGTTACAAAGAACAAAGTAGGGTACCGGCCGAATCTGAATCCGTGTTTTAAAATTGTAAAAATCAGAACACAGATAAAAACATTGATAGTTTTTAGTTAAGAACCTAAAATGATACTTGATTTAAAACCAACACCAATTTTGATTCAAAGCTTACCAGGTACACAGAGGATACAGGCAGGTGTTGAAGAGGGTCATTTTCCCGAATTTCAAAAATTCTGTTGGAATTTTGTCAAATTTGATGATGCATATGATGTTAATGCATGAAAAACGTAAAATTAGTAGATAGGCAAGCTTGTGCTTTATGTTTTCTTGTGACATGACCCGGCGAGTTTTCCTTTGAAGTCAAGCATACTGTAACTGCGATACAGAACACTTTTTGTGGGCGTTGCTTATGCAAATGAGCAGAAACTGTACTGTATCTGCAAAATATCAACGATACAGTACGGTTTATTTTTAGCGATGACGGAGAGCTGTATCCATACCAATCGTTCAATTCGCTATAGAACTGTTAGTATTTACTCAAAAATTGAGGTGAATTAAGAATAAAATTTTATAACGTAAAGGTATTATTGTCGGATTCAGAAATTTTAGAAAGGAGGGAGTGGGCCAGTTCACAAATTATTACTTTGAGACCCCCACCCCCCAAAAAAAACGGAAAATCGTATTTCGTGGGGGTAGATTTATAATCAACCAACACATATGTGCGTCATTTCGTTACTTGTTGATGAATTAAAAAGCGTATGTATACAAGTTTAGAAAAAAAATAATTTACGAAAGCGAAATTGAAAAAAAACCTCAAAGGAGGTGGAATAGGGGCACCAGTGAGTGCTGTATCCCCCTTTGGTTACTCTAATTTAATGAAAACATGAAGGTAAAATCCCCCCCCCCCTTTTCCTTTCATCTGCTTATTTCAATTTTGTATATGACGACCGGTGGAAGACATTGTCGGACATTTCTCTCAGAATCTACGAAGCATTTTTGTTTCAAAAATATTCCCATATGATTCTTATATATCAAAATGTTAAAGCATTAATCGTAGCTTAAACTGAAAAAAAAATGTCAGCAAGAGCTGCATAGAGAAAAAAAAAACCCTGCGCAATCAAATCTAAATAAATTTTTTGGAAAACAAATTAAATGCATCCCTTAAATAATTATTTTAAAATGATAGATACCTGCATGCACGTCCATCTCACTCGGCATTTCAGTTGCGAATGCTTAAAATGAGGTACTTAATCAACTTTCTGCAAAATCATCTGATTGGTTGGGAGGTATGTACCCAAATACACATGTAAATTAGTGAGGTCCTTAGAAAGGTCATGTCACAAGTCATTTAGAGTACGAGTTTCTTACTGTATCAGAGATACAGGGCGGGGCCCGGCTCGAGCTATCGCTCTCGCCTCAAGCCCCGCCCTGTATCTCTGATACAGTAAGAAACTCGTACTCTAAATAATACTTAAACAAAATGAGCTGTAAAATCGATAAAAAATTGCATAAAAATGAGAAAATTCAGAAATTGTTCTATTAGAACTCAGAAAACTGAAATCACAAAATAAAAAAAACCCAGAAACAATCGACTTTTCGACACGTTATACAAAAACTCCGTAGAAAAAATTAAAAGGAATCTTTAGTTGAAAATGCCACACCTTATGATTAATCATTTAGAAATTTACACTATAAAAAATCATTCTGATTCTACACACAACAGGGCAGGGAATGCTCAGTCCTCTATCTCACCTGATCACACCTCTGATTTTCTGTTTTATATGGTGCTTTTGTAAGCTTTCTATTTTATTATTCGATAGGACAAATAAAGTTCCATGGCAGTTCCATGGCAAATATAGACAATATAGACACTGCCAATCTTTTCATTTCATTTGGATAACCACCTCTTAACCACAACTTCTCCTGTACCGCTGAATAAGATTTGATGTCTTTCAGAAAAATGTCGCACATAATGCTGTATTTTATGTTCTGATTCGACATTTGAGGTGTCCCATAGCAAATCATGAATTTTGGCCAGTATATTCATTTGGCAGCTGGGTAAGTTTAATGCTCACAGAACCGCTAGTTTTTATACTGAATTTTCTTCGACTTTCTCCGTTATAACTTAACATGCCAATGAGCTCATGGTGGATGTGTCTAGTCAATGGATGTTTACTCCAGCATGTCACCTGATCCCATCTTAAATTTTAGGGGGAAGATAACTGCTTTGTTCTCAATGTGTATTGTTTAACTGGAATTATGATAAGATTTTACTGTTCCTTTTCTTGCATACACAATAATTTCAGGTCATCAACTTATCTTCAAGTCATCACGGAAATAAGAGATATCTGACCGTCTAGCAGGGGTAATGGTATTAAATAGCGCTAATTAATACTAAGAAGTAATTAATATGTTTTAATTATTAATACGTAATTACTAAATAAATGATAAAATGCCTTCGATCTTGACAGTTATCAAAATGAAATGTTCACGCCTGAAATTTATGCTATGTTATGTAATTAGATGTATGGATAGGAATAAATTAATACAGACGTATTTTTCTTTTGTTTTTGGGTGATAAACTTTAATTTTTCTGTACAATAAAGAAAGATAATGTTCTAGGTACTTAGACAAAGTATTTGTACATAAAATTAGGAAGTAGTTAATTCGAACCAATCCTTGTCCCTGATATTGTGTGATCAAGACATGGAGGAGACTCTGAGAAGTGAATGCTTTAACCCTTAACTTGTTGTACTCTTCCCTCCCCTCTCTTTCTCTCTCATAAAGACACAATTCAGACAGGCGTCAAACATACCTACGATTCCATTGACACGTTTGCTGTTACCTCAGATACCATTTTCTTTACGCTTGTCATAAGAAGATTCAGATTATATAGAGCAAAAAAAGTTAAAGCAATGGGCAAAAAAAAAATTTCTTAAGAAGTGGCATGTTGTCACCCGGTCAAACGTCAAATAAGATTGATCTAGAATTTTGTTATGTCAGCGTGTGCATATGCTGCTAAAGTAGTCATATACATGCAAAATAATATTTGAGATAGAAAGAGATATATATAGCACAAAAATGAGAATATGCACATCAAACGGAAACAAAAGAATAATCAGTATAACGATTCTAGATCAATATATAACATAAATCCGTTATTAAATATTCAGCCCAAAAAAAAAAATCAAATTCAATTTGGTTAGCCAAGCCCTTGTACATGAAGAGAACATTGATTACTTTGGAATCATCAACGTTCGTGGGTAACGAAAATTTCACTGGTTCAGGGGAATGTAATTTCGTGGGTAACTTGCATATTCTACTAAGATAAATAAATCAAATGTGCTAAATGTTTGTGTATTTCAGTGTTTCTGGGGATGTTAATTCGTTATTCTAATGCAATTGTTTTGTTTAACACGCTTTGATTGGCTAAGTGCTTTGTTTGAGGCAGTGAAACGAGCAAGCTTTTCATTGTGACGTCATAATAGAGCGACGCAAAAACACAATGCTCCGTGACGTATTTTATATAACGAAACTCAACAAAATAAGACGTAAACGATAAACAAAATGCATGGATTGCATTAGAATGGGAATAACTAATCTAATTCGCTTACGCGTCGCCGGTAAAACTCAGTTTGGGACCGTTAAATCAGCATTAACGGTCGCAAATACCAAATTAGAAGATAGTTATTCCCTAACTTTGAAGCAAATGATATGTATTAATGACCTTCATAAAATTTCCCTAAAACATCTGCGGGTGGTACCTTTTGGTAATTAAATACAAATACAATTTACAAATGCAGGAAAGTGAAGCTGAAAAAAAATGTAAACCACATTTCGTGTGACATAATATCTCGGTCTTTCAGCAAGTTTCCCTTATTACCAATAAGCCTTCCGAGAATTATTATTCATGCACTACTACTTTGTTCTGCACACAATTTGTATCGTTTAATTGGACTAAAAGCATGATCACTGTTCGGTTCTTTGTTTACTAACAAGCCTGTGTAATGTACGATATGTCAATGCTCGTGTGAATGTTATTGAGAATGTTCTTGATAGAGTCTTTTCAAAAGCATCAATCATACTTTCTCTTTAATCACATTGTGTTAAAATATTCAAAATTACCATATCACTCTAACATTACTCGATTCATATTACTAGTGTTCCATGGATTTAGTTATTCATCAAAGTTCAAGGTCATCATGGACCTTTAAGTCAATTTGTCCTAATATTTAAATCAAGAAATAATAGGAATCCATATTTAATGTACAAATATCCCTGTTTTGGTAAGGTATGTTCCGTATGGTTGAACACACCTGATGGTTTCAAGGATAAAGCACATTTTGTTCTTCCAAAGTTCAAATATCTTTGTTTAAATGGGTATTATCATCTCTAATTCTAAGAATAACTTCAAGATCATGGTGTCCACTAAAATCTTTTCCCCTGTAATCAATTAATTAGCATGTCGAACGCTAAATGTTGAATTTTTCCAAATGTATTTTATAATGGTCCATTTGTTTATGTTTTCTATTTGTATTGTACAATGATTCAGTTATATTTTATCATTTTTCAATTTCATTGTATTTTTCTCAATTGTTCGGTTGTAATGTATATGTTATAATTATGTTCCCCAAACGAAGTTGGGGAACATATTGTTTTTACTCTGTTTCTTATTATTATTATTATTATTATTATTATTTTTCTTCTTCCTGGGAAAATTTTGTCCATGAGTGATCTTGTAAACTACACATCTGACTTAGGTGAAACCTTTTTAGGGTTAGTAGGCATGTTATGTAGAGTTGCCGAACGAAGGTCATTTTGCGTGCACGTGCTTGCAAGAGCGCGCACGTGCAACACGGAAAATGACCAATATAATGGATATTGCCGTAACTTTTCTATTTTTTGATGAAATTTTTTGAAACTCATAATGTAATGATACATAAGTAGTATAGACAAGATAGCATGGTCAAAATAGCAAGATCTCACGCGCATGCACGTGCGCTTTGCTCTGATTGGCTGAAACTAAAGTCTCAATATCTTTCTTGTTTCTCGTCATAATCCTTTGAAATTTTGAACATAATCCTACATTATGAAGGTCTACAGCATGATATATAAGAATTTTCATGAAAGCATGCGCATGTGCGCGTGCTGCAATCTGATTGGCTGAAAATTGAAATGGCTATATCTCCTTTGTTTTTCGACGAAATTCTTTGAAACTTAAAATATAGTCATGAATTAGGATATCCTACAATGTGATATAGAAAAAAATCATGAAATCACGCGCATGTACGTGTGCTGCAATCTGATTGGCTGAAACTTGAAATGGTTATAACTCCCTTGTTTTTCAACCAAACAGGATGGGATTTAGAACATAGATAGATGTAAGGGACTCCTACAAGAAGGTATGGTCATCATGCACGTGCACGGATGTGCGTGCATTTGGAACGAGTAAAATTAAAAATACATTTGAATGAGTGATTTTTATTACTTTTGGACTGAATGCCGTAATATACAGTATATCAAAATATATAGATAGGCGTAGTGTAGACAAGATGATATGGTCATAACGCACATGCATTCACTTGAGTGCAATGCTAAAATTTGAATATTGGTATCCTTCTGAGAAAACGTTGTTAAATTCAAAAATGCACAGAGTTTGTCTTATTTAATGAGGCTTACGGGGAATATGGCACATAAAGGGAGTTGGGGAGCGTTTGGGGAACATCTGTAACGGTTCCCGTTACAATTAGCACTAGTTTAAATTGTATTTGAATACAATTTGTATTCGATTACTAGTATTTCAAAATTTTTAGTTTTGTCAGGGAAAATTATCTTTACTGTTCATCAGCACCTAAAACTAAAACACATTACGTATTTTACAATCATAAATAAATCTCTTATTTGAAATGTCTCAGTTTCATCTCCCTTTATATAACTCAGATTGATCGAAACACTTTACGTAAAATAAATGTATTAAATTATAGGTAAAATTATATTAAACATCAATATAAAAAGTTAAATTGAAATCAATAAGTTACATATTGAGCCAATCTTAGAATGAAATATATGAAGTTGAAATATATGGAGTTAATAAACGGTATTAAAGCTCAAAATTCAATAAACTATACAAAATGGGAGCAGAGCAAACACGGACCTCAAAAACATCAGAGGTGGGAACATGTGCCATGGAGGAGTGAGCATCCCCTGCCGACCAGTCACACCCGCTGTGTGCTCCTTGTCATGACTGGGAAGCAACGAAAAATCCTTCGACAACTCAGTGTGTAAATAATGGACTAACAATTAGTATGAAAAACGTCAGTCAGCATTTGACTTAATGAAAAATTGTATTTGCTGAGAAGGTCATTGTATCAATTAAAGAACTTACGAAATGATGACTTTAACGAAATTGCTGATATTCTTGTTTCATCTACTTGTTTGTCAATAACTTACCTCGTTTTAAAAATTGTTCATACGTAGAGCATGCTCTTGCGTATCGAATCAACTGAGAGATATAAACCCTGTCTGCAGGCGATGAAGGTATATTGTTGCATATCAGACGTAACGTCAGGAATTGCTACTTACAAAAAATTATACTTTTAATCAGTTTTCAGCTTTTATTTCTAGTATAGTTCTGATAAGAAACATGTGGTGTTATATATTGAAATAAAGGATTCTTCCTCGCAAAAGTATTTTACAAAACTAAAAATATTATTTCAAAGGTATTTATACATTGACAGATCATTAAACACGCGAATAACGTCGATTTCTACCCGTCCCGTTGTAACAGAGAAATACATACAACATAGTTTTTTCTCGAAAAAAAAAAAATTGAAATATTCTCGAAAAAAAATCGAAATATATCCTAAAATTTCTTAGAAATGTCACAGGATCGTTCCATTTCATCACATTTAGACGTAACATTTTTGTTGACGATCTATGTTTAGAGAATGCATCCATTGAAATAAAAGTCTTTTCAGATGTCCCATTCAATGAAAATTTAGTGTAAGGCATTTTCAATGGGGTTAAAAAGAAAATTTTGTTAGTAAATTTACAAATTTGGTTTGACATACACTGAGTACTTTTTAACAACTATTTTCCCTGAAAGATAATGAAAAGTTTCCATATTTAAAAAGACACCACCCGTGTCCTGCATATATATCCCGATGCGTAAATGACGTCATATCAAAACTGTATTTGTTGATAGCTTATTCTTTTATTCCGAAATCAAGAGGCAAAAATTTTATTAAAATCTATATTAAAATTTATATCAGTGGAAAGTACTTAAAAATTACTTTAGGTACATGTAGGTTTTATCCGAGTTTATAATTTATAGTGAAAATTATAAAAGAATCAGAATGTCTTGCGGAATTGTCCACTAGCTGGCTAAAATGACGTTTGACGCTCTTATAATGCACGATTCGGAGTTGTACGTTAATGTGAATTTCCTATGCATTTATATACGAATTTTTGTATCCTTCAAATTTTACGAGTTAATTTTCTATCAATACACCTCTCTTTCCTTAGACTGCCTTTTCTGTTGATGTTTTTTTCCGAATTATCATCACGGAACATAAAATTGTAGTTATAATTTTTAATCTATGCAAGAGTTTCATAGCTTGACCTCATATAGAATAAAAACACCATGAAAGAAAATTAGAAATAAATCGTCATGATGAACAGTCCTAATGAAAAAAGTACATTTATCCAAGCTTTTGTCCACAATATTAATTTATACTATTACCTGAAAGTGATTAATTATTCTCTTTTGAATTATATATTACTATTTTTTAAACACCACACATAAAAAAAACACAATCTATTTGGACGTCTTTTTGACGTTACAACGTGTTAAAACGTTGAGTAGAAATTCCCGACGTTACATCACACGTAATGGAAGTTGACAATTTAAAAGTTAAAGTCATCACGTTTATCATAAAGCTTTGTTGTTAATAACTTTTAACGTCTTTATTTAGTAAAATAACCAAATATTAAAAAAATTCTTTGGAATCAAGCTCACCGGGATATACATTATCCTATCGACATAAGAATGGAAATAACTATTATTAATTGACAATACATCGTCGATATATATTTAAATGTCGAGTTGAAGGCCATAGCAAGTGTTTTCTTCTTTTCACGTAAAAGATTTTGAACAAATTCTGCTTCAAATGAAGGGTAAGGGTTAGTACATATTTAATAACTTTAGTGTAAAGTTAGTACATATTTAAGGTGTCGTCTTGTTCTTTCATTTTCAGAGCTCAAAAATTTTAACATGCGGTGAATGAAAACCCTTTCAACCAAATTCTCTGACTTAAAAATATAGTACTTTGTCCAAGAATACCTTAAGTGTATTTTTAGATATTATAAAGCGAATAAAATGCATCATTTGCATATAAAATTTAAAATTCTATATTTTACAGTTTTAGCAATCTTTCTTCAAATTTTGGATGAGCTTAATGATCATCTACATTAGTCACATAAATTTAAATATATAAAAATGATGTCCAATTAATGACACAAAAATTTCCACCATTGGTTCTTGGTTTGTCCTTGGTATATTATCATCAGTATTAAATTATCCTCCTTCGTACTTTACTATGCTAAAATGTATTATCATATATTTTATTCTGTCCTTGTTATGCAATGATTCTTTTGTTTTAAGCAATAAAATAAATGGAAACAGTAACTTAAATATAGAAACATGAGCTCTAGTACCCGGAGTTCTCAACAGATATGTCATTTGATAGACCTATATACATGACTTTCCATGAATACAAAGATTATAAAATATTTAACATAAGTATACATAAGAAATTGATGGATGAATTGATATATATTCTAACTAATTTTGAAAAGATATAACAGTAATAATAAATCCCTTAGATATAAAGAAAATGTTACTTTTTTTTATTCTTAAATATGTAACTTTGTGTCGTTTTCTTTGATTTTCTATACAAAAAATTCCATACATTTTTAACGTTGCGTCAAAAACTTGTTTTTTTTATTCATCCACATTTACCTGGCAATCATTTTTCAGGTAACCTTTTGAAATCCATGAGAAAAATTGCGATTTCTGACAAAAAACGCGTTTTTATCCTTAAAATTTAGTAAGAAAGAGGATTAATTAATGTGATTTTCTGTTTCAATCTTGGCTTAAGAGTTTCCTCGCTAGGTGAGTGGTGTGACACCTAAGAGGTTGCCCAAGTTTACAAATGCAAATACAGAAAGAGTCGTTATTATTAATTATCGTTGTTAATTATTAAAGATTTGGAATACAGTTTGACCTATCGTATGTCTCCTTATGTCACTGTAATATTTTTTCGCGAAGAAACTATACCTTTCGACAGTTAATTAAGAAATCGTACCAGTGAGGCGCTTTTGACAAGTGACGTTCATTACCATAAAAAAGATATTCCCTGTGTTTCCTACTTGGAATCACGTGGTCTTTAAAGCAGTTCTCTCTTCGTCTCGGTGGATTTAGGACCAGTGCCCCGATAGGGATTCAACATGGCTTCTTTACGATATGTGGAATATTGCTTGTGATATTATGATACCGTTGTGCTAATTGTTTGGGAAGTTAAAATTAACCATTTTTTGGTTGAAGTGATTACAGTTCGTAATCAGGTAGGTTTCCGTTTTTCTTTCTTCAGTTAAAAGTTTTCTTTCGCTAGATGCTTTAAATAAAGTTGAAATACACATTTTTCTTGTTTGGGGATGGGTGTGTTTACATCCTATAAACAACGGAAATTTTAATTTCAGGTGAAATTTGGAAAATTTATGACAATTAATCAAACATTTAACATTTTAGCGGAGGTGTGAACAATATTTATACGCTTTGCATAAAATTCGTCATTTTTGGTTTACCTTACGAAGTTTCTCTACTCTGTGAACTTTTTTCCTTGTTACGCAAGTTGACCACGTTAAAACAATACGTAAAAGATAATTGCTTTGTAGACATCATTTTAACTGTAAACATTTAAAGACACAGGGGAGAAGTTATTAGAATAAGTGATGCTTTAAAATTGAAAATGGTAATTTTATATTTGATTTTCTATAATAAAATCGTGAATAACATTGAATGTGAAAATATCTTTTGTGAGTGAAGTTTTATTATAACTATCGGTACCTGTTTGTGTGTGCTTTTATGATTATTACTGTCATTATTATGGAATTTTGTTATCGGTTTTCAGTCAAAAGTTTGACCTTGACCTCGATTAGTTACTATGGCGATGAACCCTGATGACCTGAGTGACTTGGAAGTTTTGGATGAGAACACAATTGTCCAGGCTCTTCGTACCAGATACAACAAAGATAAGTTTTATGTAAGTCATTTCTCTTTTCTGATTCTCATTTGGCGGGATTTTCATAAAAAATATGTGAAGAATATGTCTTGAAAATGGAATAAAAATATTTAAGAATTTCTGTAAAGTAAGCGTTCAAATATTTTTAAATCAAAATTATTTCATCAATTTAATTCAATTAAATAAAATCAAAGTAATGGTGAAAAATGAATCATTTTAAAAATAGATAGTTTTTGGAAATATTCATAATTTGGTGCACTTGGATTAGAATAATTGTGGTTTTTATGTCTGGAGAATGGTTTGTGAAATGTGTTTATTCTCTACTGAACAACTCTGTATACACCTCCAAACAATAGACTGTACAAATACATGTCAATTACGACCAATACTTGGATCTCTGCACAATTTTTACACCTGTTAATGACCTTATAATGATAACGACCCCTAGGCCATACAAGAACAAATGCGGCCGACGTCATACAAATATATATATATGACAATACTTATCTCATAAAACAGGACATACTAGCTAGCATATTTGTTAACAAATTACTCTTTTTGATCAGCTAGTTTACTTTGTGTAACTCCTTCTTTTTCTTCCCAGAATCTGAAAGGGAAATGTAGTAATAATTTTTTAATATATAATCATACATCAAAAATTTTCAATATTTAAAAAAAATATATATAAATGAAGCGAAATGGAAGAATTTCATCCTATTAATAGTGTACAAATAAGTGCATAGAATGAAAAACACTGGAAAAAACCCCTCAAATTAGAAAAAAAAATACTGGGAAACTTAATTATCATTGAAACTAATATGAACTGATCAAGTTTTTCTGTAAAATATTACTAAGTGGGTGATTACAGGAACAACAATTTTACACGCAATATTCTTTTCGTGTCGTGATCTAGGAAGAATACATCATAAATCATTTAATTTCAATAATTAATGACAAAACAGTCCCTAAAAGCTAGAAGCATTCCTCCATAAATTAATTGTTTATTATTTTTCTTTGCTGTCACTGAACTTATCGTGCAAGGGGCGGCGATTTCTATTGTATTTAAAATTAAAGGAAGTTTTGTAGAATTCATGACAACGTTGAGACCTGATCTGCATAATCAGAAAGCGCGGACAATTATCATTTACGGCGTCGTTGGTATTAATGATAGAATAAAATTATTTTTTAAAAAGTTTTATGTGACAGTTTGTCATTAAATAATTGGACATACATGTAAAAAATACAATTTTACCATTTTAATACTTATATTATCAGAATCTTGATCTTAAAAATATGTTGTTATAAAAATCTGTACGAATTCTCTCATTATCATAATTTTTCAAGTTTTTTATTAAGCTAATACATTAAAATGAATACAGATTTGAAGATCGAGTGCAAGAAAAAAAATTCTAGAAAAATACAGGCACGAATCAACTACTTTGGCCTCAAAAGTTTTTTTCTTACTTTAACAACGATAAACGGTTATATAAGCCAAATATTTCAGGTGGCATCAACTGTGATAAGCTGCTATCGATCACAATAAAAAATTGAAAAAGAAGAAGAAAACTGACCTTTATCGAACTCAGTTAACAAAGAATTATAAAAATGTATACTTATTACTTAACCACAAAATCGAAATCTGACTTCTTATTTCTATACAAATAATGTCAAGGGAGAACTTATTTTAGATATTTTGATGATTGAGATACGATATACATTGCTCTGTATGTATAATGGTAGAGATGCTGGGACTCCATTTCTACCTGCTATCACAGTTTCTTCATGTTTATTTTGTTCTGTTTTCAGACGTATATTGGTGACATCCTCGTGGCGGTAAATCCCTGCAAGCCCCTCAGCCTGTTTGACGAGAAGGTAAGACATAAGTTGAATGATTTATGGCGGGCTATGGCATATTCTGTTAATATTGGCGAATGGAAAGACAATGTTCAAGAAAAGATTATTGTGTGAAAGAACTGAAATTCACAGCACGTACCATGCCATAAAGGGTCTTTTTACAGCGACTACAGAAAAACAGATAACATAGCTGGCAATAAATAGGTAATACGAAGAGATGTACAAGAATATCAGGCAATAGTTACGGTTTGAACCAACTTATTACATGCATGTTTAAAATGATGGATGCCAAACAATGTTTTACTGCTAACAGACCTTAAAAAGTGGAACGGAACCTTTAATAAACCGATAATCTCACGGTGACTGTGGAGGGGTGTAGAGTCCAATCATATTCAGTCTCCAGCTTTCTCCACACGTTTTGAATTCAACCAATCGCTCCGCATCCTCTACTAGGTCATACCAGGGTAATTTGTGTATCGTAAAAGGGAAACCTTTCAAATAATGCTAATTTAATCAATAAAAATAACAGATTTAACAACACCAAAGTTAATTGTAGGATTCCTTATACGTTAATGGTAATCTAACAACCAAGCTCTATGATAAACGTGATGACTTTAACTTTTCCATCGTCAACTTCCCTTACTTAATATGCAGCAATATATATACCTTCATCACCTGCATACCTGGTGTTATATATCTCAGTTGATTCGATGCGCAAGAGCATGCTCTACGTTTGAACAAATTATGAAACAAGGTAAATTATTGATAAACAAGTTGATGAAACAAGAATATCAGCAGTCTCGTTTAAAGTCATCATTTCGTAAGTTCTATGGTCGATACAATGATCTTGTCAGCAAATACAATTTTTCATTGAGTCAAATGCTGACTGACGTTTTTCATACTAATTGTTAGTTCATTATTTATACACTGAATTGACAACCGATTTTACCTTTAGTTGTCGAACATGACAAGGAGCATACGTCGGGTATGACCGGTCGGCAGGGGATGCTCACTCCTCCATGGCACCTGATTCCACCTCTGATATTTTGGAGGTCCGTGTTTGCTCTGCTCCTATTTTGTATTGTTTTATGGACTTTTGAATACTGTTCGTTATCTCCATATGTTTCATTAAAAAAAGTCCTATGCAATTTCACAAAGACAAAAAATAAAACAAATTTAGCCTCTTTTCAGACTCTCAATTACCTTAAGCTGGACAACTGCATATATTTTGTTCTCATTTTGACATTTTTAACAATCGGTCAGGCCCCAACACCAGTAATTGAGAATAAAGTTAAATTGCAAAATATTATCACTTTTGAAATAATTTTGATAATGCAATAAAAATTCCATAGTATGTTTAAAATGAAATGTTCAACAAATTACAAATTATAAAGCATTAAGAATAAAAATTTCGACTTGACTGTTCTAAGTTCCTGGTCATGGGCCTGATGCATTGATTTCATTATAAAAACTGACATTCATAATTCTACCTCTGGATATTTCTCAGCACCATGAGGACTACACTGACCTGGTGTCCCGTACCCAGCGCCCGCCGCACCTGTTCTGGAGCGCAGACCACGCCTACAGAGCTCTCTGTAGTACCGGCAGGAACCAATGTATTCTTGTTAGTGGCGAATCAGGCGCCGGAAAAACAGAAAGTACAAAATATATGATCCGCCACTTAATGAGAATCAGTCCGAGCGATGACCAAGAGTTGCTCGATAAAATAGTACAGGTAAGCTAAAAACAAACACTTTAAAACATACAAGTAGTTAGTACGTACAGGTGTTTCTAAAATTTATTGGTATGCTTGATAATCGATCACTCTCTCTGTCAAAGTTTTGTTACCAAAACGAATCAGTCATAAGGCTTTATTAATAAAGGTGATTGATCGGGATTCAATCCGGAATCAGATTTCCCTGACAACAATGACTGATACATTGATTTCATTGTAAAAGGAATTAATTAAATTTTCTTTACCCCCCCTCTGCAAAAAGAGAAAAGTGAGCAACACAGCGTATGTGGTTAAAAACCCAATGGTTGGTCACCTAATTCCCATTATAGTGTATATGATTCTAAAACTACATATATACAGAAAACAAGCAAATTCAAAGAATTGTGGTCCCCCGCTTTCGGTGTCTTTGAAGGTGAGATGTTATTTTTATGACATACTGTGTGTAATATGAACATCCTATCATATGTCATTTATTTAGAAAGTAACTCTTTAGTTGATTTTTTTGAAGGATGAAAACCCTAATCCTCACCGTTAAAAAGTTATGGCTAAAGTAAAAAGTTTTTTAAAAGTAGGTCAACTCTAAGGCCAAGATCAAAGGGTCAAAGTTGTTGATATCCAATGAAAGGTTTTCTCACAAGGGTTACATATGTGAAGTATGAAAGCCTTAGCCCTTACTGTTTAAAATTTATGGTCAAGTTTAAAGTTTTTTCATAAGTACATAAATCTTTAAGGTCAAGGTCAAAAGGTCAAAGTTGTTGATATCCAATGAAAGGACTTGCCACAAAGAATACATATGTAAAATATAAAAGTCCTAGTATCTACGTTCAAAAGTTGTGACCAAAGTTTAAATATTTTTAAAAAGTAGTTAAAACTCCAAGGTCAAGGTCAAAGGGTAAAAGTTATTGGTATCCAATGAAAGGTCTTCTCAAAAGGATCACATATGTGAAGTACAAAAGCCCTAGTCCTCACCGTTCAAAAGATATGGTCAAGGTTAAAGTTTTTTCATAAGTACATAAATCTCCAAGGTCAAGGTCAAAATGTCAAGGTTGTTGGTATCCAATGAAATGTCTTGCCACAAGGAATACATATGCGAAATATAAAAGTCCTAGTGTCTACTGTTTAAAAGTTGTAACCAAGGTTAAAGTTTTTAAAATGTAATTAAAACTCCAAGGTCAAGGTCAAAGGGCAAAAGTTATTGGTATCCAATGAAAGGTCTTCTCAAAAGGATCACATATGTGAAGTACGAAAGCCTTCGTCCTCACCGTTCAAAAGTTATGGTTAAGGTTCAAGTTTTTTCATAAGTACGTAAATCTCCAAAATCAAAGTCAAAAGGTCAAGGTTGTTGTTATCCAGTGAAAGGTTTTGCCACAAACAATACATATGTGAAATATGAAAGTCCTAGTACCTACTATTCAAAAGTTATGGCCAAAGTAAAAGTTTGGAATTTTTGTGTAAAAGTGGGTCAAACTTCAAGGTCAAGGTCACAAGGTCAAATTTGGTGGTACCCAAAGAAAAGTCTTGTCACAAGGAATATATAAATATGAAAGTCATAGCTCCACTAAATCAAAAGTTATGGGCAAGGTTAAAGTTTTTGTGACGGACAGACTGACGGACAGACAGACAGACGAATGAGATTTAATGTCCCCTCGCTTTCGCGAAAGCGGGGGACAACAAGGACGGTCAAGTATTGTAAGCACTGATATTTACCTGAAAAACACAATGTTTGACACAAATCGCGAAATGAACAACACAGTATTGTAATTTACGACCAATATGTAAAAGATAAAAATATACCTGTGTTGCCATAATTAGACTTAATTTGTCGACAAAGCAACTGATTCACACTAAAATTAACCGACAGTTAATGATTTCGTTCCATGATTTATTTCTTTGGTTTCTTCAATGTCAGAGAGGGGAGGGATAGGGTCGTGAAATGATTTTACCCTCTTTTTGTATATTGCGTTTTCGTGTCACTTTCCAGTCATCATAGACTGAAAAGTAACAATAACTAAAAAAAATGAACTTTTTGTAAGAACAAAGATCAATGCCCATTTTTAAAACATGCTTAAGGTGATGGCTTTCTACCTACCTTTCCAGATAAATCCCCTTTTAGAAGCTTTTGGGAATGCCTCTACGATAATGAACGCCAATTCAAGTCGTTTTGGAAAGTTTGTCGAATTACACTACACAGAAAATGGCCGCCTTTTAGGAGGTACTTCTTTCTTCACGAATGTGCACAATCTGAAATAAATTTGAACAAGAAATGGGTATTGCATTAAAAAACAAATTATTTTCAACATTTCAGCCAAAATAGATGATTACATTCTTGAAAAATCACGTGTAGTCCATCGTTCCTCTGGTGAGAAAAACTTCCATGTGTTTTACGCTTTGTTCGCGGGTATGTCACGTGAGCGACTCCTGTACTACTTTCTGGAAGACCCGGATTGTCATAGGTAATTCCCATTCCCCTTTCCCTCTCAATCAGCTCAAAAAGAAAACAACATAAACTATTCTATTTTATAGTAGAAAATGCATCAAGATTATTTCTACTTCAGAATCATGCGCGACGAAGACATCCAAAATGGGGTATTTCTTGATGCCGAGGAATGGGAGCATTACAAGGCAATGTTTTCCTCCCTGACTACTGTGATGTCACAGACTGGTTTCAGCGAGGAGGTTAGTCCCCTTACAAGAGTGTCAAATATTCATATGTTATTACTATGAAGTAAAACAAAACTATTCGAATGGTATTCTGTATTGAGAAGCTGATGGCGTTATAATACAAACCAAAAACTTCTCAGTAGAGTCTATTATAATGGATATATGAGCGATGATAGTGAATTGTTGAGATTGACTTTTGACCATCTCAACTTTTTCTGTTTCCTTTTTTTAGCATATTCAGGTGATTTTTCTAATTCTGGCCGCCATATTACACCTCGCCAATATTGTATTTATGCCAATAGAGGAAACTGACGGAGTCTCCGTGGCGGATGAATATCCTCTTCACGCTGTTGCTAAGTTACTAGGGATAGATGACGAAGTGGAACTAACAGAGGCATTAATTTCTAACGTCAGCACAATCAAAGGTAACCACTGTATATTTTTTGTGTACCCGGTATCTCCATATTCTTGTTGATTGTTAATTCACTCAACTAAAAAATTGGAAAATCGGTCATTTATTTTTAAAAGTTATATCGTAACAAACAATTCCACATCTTACAAAGTTGATATATATTATTTGTATTTACGATAACTATTTCATGAGTTTCTTTTGAAATAACCAAAAAACAAACAAACAAACAAACGAATAAGATGATAAAATATAATAAATCTTCCATTTTCTCATTGCTTATATATACTTTTTTCTTATAAACATCTTATTCGAATTCATAAAGGCCTGTCAAGAGTACGAAATTTTACATTTTATTTCATCTTTTCAACCATGCGTTTCAAGTGTATTTAAAAAAGTGATGTTTCCTTGTTTGATTGTGCGGTTAAAATACGCTGTGTTCTAGATTTTATTGTTCACAGTTGACAGATTCTGCCTTATTAGGGCTCCAGACTAGTGGACATTTAATGCCCAGAATATTAAATTTAATAATTAACTGTCTTAATCTAAATACATCCAATATTACATTAATTAACCCCCCTCATTTTTATCCGCCCATCATAACATGGTATCAAAATGCCAGCTTTTTCTATAATTAGCTCTTACCTTTTTGATTGGGTCTTCGTTACTCAGGTTTATGGATTATTTATTCTTGTGCATCTGCATTTTTGCACTTCAAAAGTCGTATAACTATGCATTTATGTTTAATAAATGAAATTTAATTTTGTTTTTTTAAAAATGTGTTTGTGTTTTAAATACAAACCATGAGAACTCAGGTTATTCTTGAAAATTCATGATAGAAGATACTTGTAATATAGAAGTTTACTGAAATCAAAAGAATCAATGCTTCAATTTTATATATATACATGTATTAGGGAAAAAAAATTGAAAGTACCTTTGCGCCTGTTTGAGAAAAACAGAACCCTTTTCAACAACTTTTTAAAATTCTATATTAAGGAGAGAAAATTCAGTCATGGAAGAGTCTACGAGAGGCAAATGCAAGCCGAGATGCTTTAGCAAAAGATCTTTATTCGAGGTTGTTCGGATGGATTGTTGGCCAAATCAACCGCAACATCTGGCCAAATCAGCGACGCAAAAGCCAGTAAGTGTTCGAAACAACTCTTAAGCAAAAAGTACCATTAAATCATATGTGTATAATCATTATTACAACTCACCAATTCATATTTTCAGATTAACAAGAGGATCCTCCATTGGGTTGCTGGATCTTTCTGGATTTGAAAATTTTAAACAAAATGGTTTCGACCAATTTCTGATCAACATTTCCAACGAGAAACTGCAGCAGTATTTCATGGATTACATATTCCCCCGCGAGAGGAAGGAGTACGAATCTGAGGGCATAGAGTGGAGAGACATTGTTTACCATTGTAATGATGATGTACTGGAACTCTTGTTCAAAGTAAGTTGTATTTGGGAAAAGCAAAACTCTGCTAAGATTATCGCAACAAAATGTCTTTAATATGTTTTAACACAGGATAATTTGTCATGTTATCTTTATCAAAAGTGATTTCCTTTCAGCGTCCTGACGGCATTTTGTCACTCTTGGACGAGGAATCCCATTTCCCGCAGTCTAACGATTCCTCTTTGGTTCATAAACTCAACAAATACTGCAAAGAGAGTACCAGATATGCAGCTGCCAGGGGAACCAGAGTCGCCTTCGGAATCAGGCATTATGCTGAGCAAGTAAGTCATATACATTCGCTGAATTTTAATATGCCTTTTTTTTTTAAATGGGAACTATGACTTTATTAAAATATGCGATGTTCTCTTGAATAACTATATAAATTAATTTAAATTTTTTTTCCACGAATATACTGTTGTATTTCATTGCAACATAATCTAAACACCGATCCAGTAAAATGAAACTAAAATGAATTTTGTAAATGCACCAAGTCGACACTAGCTAAGGCATATGAGTAATTAATTGGTATCTTGCTTAATTATTTTGTTTTTGAAAAATAGGTCAAATAGTACAATCAAATGAATTCGATTCTTACATCTATTTGCGTTGAAATTTCGTGCAAATTAGCATATCCTCACATCATAAAAGAAAATGAATGATTGAAATTAGCAAAGATGACTAAATCCGAAAAAGTGGAATAAATTGATTGACAAACCAACCATAAGCAACTTGTATTGATCAAATCATTCAAAAATCACCCATACTTCATAAGTAAATATTCTAATAAGATCTCGATCAAAATCATAAATTGATTTTAAAGCTGTTTGATCAAAGATCGTTTTATTTCACTCATCTATCAAGATTTAGTTACCAAATGTCAGCTTGTCTTATACGTTGAATCAATTTATTGTTTTAATTCTTTAATGAATTGGTAATTGAAATATATAAATCATGTCTCCTTTTACGTATAGAATTATTCATAATTGTAACATTCAATTTAATATTTTAAGTAAAGTTTTTTTTTATTCTAATGAAACGTTTAATTATTTTCATCCAAAGTCAAATTTGAAGATCCAAAAATATAATTCGTCTTCAAATTTTGATGAATATTTGTATAGTAAACATGTACAAGTTTCTCCGTAAAATTAATAAAAAAAAATGGAAAGAAATACTGGTATTATTCAAAAATGAAAATTATTTCTACCAAGCTTTATGATAAACGTGATGACTAACTTTCAAATCGTCATCCCCCTTACTTATGCAGCAATATACCTTCATCACCTTCAAATGGAGTTTATCTATCTCAGTTGATTCGATACGCAAGAACTTGCTCTATATTTACAATTTCTATAATGAAGTAAATTATTGACAAGTTAATGAAAAAAAATATTAGCAGTCTCGTTTAAAGTCATCATTTCGTAAATTCTATGGTCGATACAATGACCCTGTCAGCAAATACAATTTATCATTGAGTCAAATGCTGACTGACTTTTTTCATGTCCATTATTTACACACTGTATTGACAACCGATTTTTGACGTTATTATCCGATCATGACAAGGAGCACACGCCGGGTGTGACCGTTCAGCAGGGGATGCTCACTTCTCGATGGCACCTGATCCCACCTCTGGTGTTTTGGACGTCCATGCTTGCTCTGCACATATTTTTTATTGTTTTATGGACTTTTGAGATTGAATATTGATCGTTATCTCCATATATATTTCACTTTACCAATACTCTCTCTCGTTTTCCAGGTGACGTATGAGGCGGAAGGATTTCTTGAGAGAAACAGAGATAGTTTGAGCCAAGATTTAGTCGGTTGTCTTCTGAATAGCAACAATAACTTTATCAAGGATCTTTTCACTGCCTCTATATCTGAAACCGGCACTATTTCCGAGTAAGTATTATCAAAAGAAATAAAAATGTAAGCTTGTCTGACATTATCAGATTTCTGTGCAAAAAATGTACCCGGTATATAAAAAATGATTCAGCATTTTAGGTAAGTATTGCAGAGAACGAGATGGTTTGTCGATCTTTTAACTCTTTCACGATATTCGATAAAATATGCAATCCTGTCTTCTCTCTTTCGAATAGAGTAAAAAAAAATATTTCAAACACATGCATATCAAAAATATTAAACTTTGAAACGATTAAAATAAAATATAAATTGAAATAAAGCATTCAACTCGACACTTAGGTGTATCGGTAACTTATTATCTTTGAAACAAAAGTTTCTTCAAAGCATATGTCTACTTGATATATATCCCAGTGAGTTTGAAATAAAAGACACCAGGAAGTCTGACATTTTTTTTTCATATTTGGAAATTTTACTTGTAAAAGACATTGATTGCAAGCTAACAAACAAGATTTATTATAAACGTGAGAACTTTAACTTTTTAATAGTTATGTAACAATTTACCCTTATTACCTGAATATGTGGTTTATAAGGTATTTTCCTCCAATTTTCAATCATTTTCAACTTGATAAAAGAGAGTTTGTTCAATTTCTAAAATGTGGCAAGCTATTGAAACTAATTGATGAAACAGGAATATCAACATTCTGTTTAAAGTCATCATTTCGATAGTTTCTTTGGTTGATACAATGACCTTGTCAGCAAATTCAACCTATCATTGAGTCAATTGTTGACTGACGTTTTATACTAATTGATATTTCATTATTTACACACTGATTTGTGCACGGATTTTCCCGTTATTTCCCGATTATGACAAGGAGCGCACGGCAGGTGTTGTGACAGGTCGGCGGGTGATGCTCACTCCCCCATGGCACCTGATTCCACCTTTGATGTTTTGGAGGTCCGTGTTTGCTCTGCTCCTGATTTTTATTGTTTGAATGGACTTTTGAGCTTTAATACTGCTCCTTATCTCCATTACTTTTAACAGTGGTTTATATTTATTATCATATAAAAGAAGTCGAATAACAGTAGCCCAAATCAAGAATGTCAAGAATGGAGTAACAAAGGAGTAAAATTTATAATGTAAGCATTCTAGTTGAATATTTATAATTTAAAAACACTGCTATTTCTTGTTTTGATTAAAGCAGCTCTTATGTGTATGTGTTGTATTAAAAGACGTCGAGTGAATTTTTTCCTTCATAACCTGTGAATATTTCAAGCCTTTTATGGTCAAAACCTTGAAGGTTCTGCTAGATTTTGAATTATTAGCATTCAAAATGGAATAGATTTAAATATTATGGGACGTATTCGTAATCTAGCTTTAGGGAGAATAGACTCTGATATATTCGTGTTCTTTAGGAATTATAGTAAATAATTGATGTTGTCTTCCAGTAACACATTAAGATTATATTGAGTCTTAAAAACTAAGTTATACTGCTTATAAGATTTCTGGTTACGGAACTGCATTTTCAAGTTTGCTCTTTCGTGCGTACCAATGTGTTCAGTGTTTTTTTTTTTAATTTCTGTTTCTATCCCCTTTTTGTTTTAAATAAATAAATCAAACAATTTAAAACCAATAAAAACTATAACACTGGACAGGCTTTATTTAGTTTGAGCCAAAAAATGCATTTTATGTAACAAAACAGCAACAATATAACCTAGAACGCAGATAAATAGACTGGGGGTCATTTCTCACTGTCACTGAACCAGTTTGCTAGATATCATTTATTTTTCAAATTGTCAGTGTTAGACAAAAACAAACTGATTTCTCTTTTCGGAATATGGGTGAAGTCTAGTAATATTTTACAATTACCCTGCGGCTAACTTCATTTCTTAAGTTTGCCCTCAGGTGTTTTTAAGTTTTTAACATTTTTGAAGGTACAATTCATTTTCCCTTATTAGAAGATTGAAATAAAATAATATAAATGACTTCTTTAACCGCAAAATAGATTTTTGTAAAGTCCATGCATAGTACTGATCATGATTTACATAATAAATAGGTTCATGCACAGTTCTCTTTTGCATTTGATTAACCCGAAACTTTGAAGGCAAAGAAATATATAGTTAGTGATAGAATTGTCAGTCCTATATAATGATTTAATGTGGTTTTATAGATCAGAATATGACATGCAATGATCTGATATCGATGACCAGGTCCGAACATTGGCTATTGTGCATTAGGTCTGACGGACACTCTGTCACGTTTACGACTATCATAAGTTGGCCTTTTTTGTTAATTACCACTACCTTAAGTAGTCATTTTAGTACATGCATATGCCTTTTCATTTGGGACCGTTCCGGCTAAGCGAAGTCGCACCGGCCACTTGTGAGTATTTTCATTCTCGTTTCTTAGAACAATTTTACTAAATCGACGAAAAAAACTAATTAATGAATGTACCGTGATAGTCACATGTATATCATATTTCTTTCATAAGGACTAAATAACATATCATATAAATAATAAACCCTTGATCAGCTGATTTGACATGGACATGCGTTTTATTTACAAATATTTTACCCATGTTCTCTGTTGTTTCTCATTAATGTCGCACGTGTGACTTCATACGGTGTGATTTTTATTTGTTTTCGTAGACACATTCATCCAGAATCTGTAGAAACAAGGTGTCATAAATGTGGTCCTATCCAATAGTGCTCTTTTTATCTCTTATCTTATATTCATAAATACCTCAGGTCAAAAGCATGCCTCAAAGTAGACATTCTTTTTATTGGTCCTATAGATATAAGTCCTGTAGTTGTTCCTTCAGTTGCTGTCAAATTCCTGTCCTGTTCCAAATTTTCCGCCTTTTCTTTCATTTCACGGTGCCATTTGTCTGAAAGCATTGAATTCAATTACGCGTAATTTATAATTAGGAGATGTGATTACTATAGGTGAAGATGAATAAGCAGTCTAGATACCAGAATGACATTTCCTGCTAAGGGCGGAAAGCTGTTATTTCATAAAAGACCTCAATTAAAAATATTATCTTCAGCAAAGTAAGGGAATGTGTTTGTTTCTGGATTGTTGACTTGTTTGTTCGTTGTAGCTTTGCCAGCAAGTGTGCTTCGCGACCTCGACTTCCGGCGGTTTGGCCCTCGCAGATTGATCCTGAGCGCTTAAGACGATCTCTCTCACGAAAGGTTTCCAACCGAATCAAAAAAAGCAGGTAATTACATACTTATATATACATAATTTGAGAGTTATTTGGAGCTTTTGTTATGAATAATTCAGCAAAATTTCAAAATTTACCTTTTTAGGGAGCTATCGGGTGAGAGCAGTAAATATTCTTCATTAGGCCGGGCCTCTCCTACGGTTACCAAACACTTCAAGGTGAGTCCAGGTGTTAAACCTGTCTTACTTATTTGTAAGCACGTGAAAATGATTCAAAATAAATATCTTTGTATGAATCTCCTCATGCTGACCATGCAGGCTCAAAACACAATTTCAAAAGGGGCGGGGTGGGTGGGCCACCTGCCCAGAATAATCTTAAAAGTAAAGACAAGAAACCATTTACTGTGTCAAAATCCTGAAATTGCAAGTGCTCGACCTAACAGCTATAAAAAGTTTGGGGGGGACCAGCATGTGTGGAAAAATACCATGTGTGGAAAAATTTACAATAGCAAAAATTCTTTTCTCAGTAAAAAGGGAAAAATATGCAAAAGTACAATCTGTAAAAATTCGAATTTAACTTACATATTCATTTTCTTAAGACATTTCTGTGAAATAATAATCAAAATACTAATACTTGAATCTAGACATCAGATTGTGTAATGTAAATTTGATTTTGCTTCTTATTTTAACTTTTATTGACGCACGGGTCTGCAAAGTTACAGTTTATTACAACTAAGTGAATGCAGAATTAGGGCGTTTCCAAAAGAGAAATGGACCATTAATTAATTTATGATAGGCTTAATTTACTGTGTGAATTATAAATTATCTTCACTTATGTTTAATTTTTTTTTACGGACGCGGTATTTCAAGTTAGCTAGAGATCCAATGACAATAGGAATGTCTCTTAAATTCAATCTTGGAAAACCTTGATAAGTAAAAAATAAATAAGTTTTGGGGGGGAAATATCAAAAGAGTGCTATTTTTTGCTGTGTTTTGTTTTTCTTAATAATTCCAATACAACCAGTAGTTCAGATAGAGAGAAAGAGATTAAATCGATATTTTTGTAAATACTTTAAAAATATTTTTTTTCTCAATCGTCAATTTCCCTTACTAATGCAGCAATAAACCTTCATCTCCTGCATACGGGGTTTATATCTCTCAAATTGATACACAAGAATATGCTCTACGTAAGTACAATTTCTAAAACGAGGTAGATTATTCACAGACAAGTTGAAGAAACAAGAATATCAGCAGTCTCGTTTAAAGTCATCATTTCGTAAATTCTATGGTCGATACAATGACCTAGTCAGCAAGTACAATTTATCACTGAGTCAAATATTGGCTGACGTTTTTCATACCAATTGTTATAGTCCATTACTAACACACTGAATTGACGACCGATTTTTTCGTTATTTCCCGATAATGACAAGAAGCACTCGGCGGGTGTGACCGGTCAGTAGGGTAAGCTCACTCCTCCATGGCACCTGATCCCACCTCTGATGTCTTATAGGTCCATGTTTACTCTGCTCCGATTTTGTATTGTTTATTAGACTCTTGAGCTTGAACATTGTTCGTTATCTCCACATGTATATAAAAAATATTACACCAACACCAATTCAGCTTGTAAAGAAAAGCTTTGATGTATTATTGCAGACAGGGTTTACGTCACTAGTTTTTTTTTCTTTTGTACATTTTTCTGGGTCTTTTTATTCCATCTTTCTGTTTGTACACAGCCAGTGAAAAGACACAAAAAACCCTTCGTTTTACAAAACAATAAAATAAAACAAAGTTTTTGATTAAATGCATTTTTTTTCCCATTTTGTTTAAATACTATAACTGTCCTAAAAGGTCATGTGGTAATGTGTCAACTCTGAATTATTCAATGAAATAAATATAAAAAAGGAACACATAAAGTCACTGATTGGCTTAATTTATTAGATATGATAACAATTGAACTGTGTGTTATTTTTATTACAGAGGTCACTGTCTGATTTGATGACCAAATTGTCACAGGCCCAGCCCTTATTCGTCAGGTAACATGGAACACTTACATAACTGTCAATACTTTTATAGCAATCTATTTATTTTCTCTATGGCCAAATTTGTACAAAAAAAGAACAATTGGATTTTTGTCCTATCGTATATCTTAAGTCAAAATACAGTTATTCTTCAAGGTATGCGACCTCTCAAACAAGTTGTTGAGCGATTCTATTCTTAAGAAGGCAAAATATTTTAAAAAAATATAGTTGGCATCAAGAATTTAGGTGAAATAAATTTATATTTAGCAATATATTTTATATATTATAAAGGAGGCTGTTGTAGTGCATAAAGCTTCCTTTATTCACTGTAAGGTAATATTTATTCTAAAATATTGCCCCTTTTAATGACTTTTGGTTACCGATACGACAACTCCTAAAGAATTTAGAAAAAAATCTACATTTTTTAATGAAACAAATTTATTGCAAGAATTTTTTTCACTTTTATAGCTTGAAATTAAATGATTTTTCAACATTATATTTATATCCACTTTAAATAAGCGTCAAAATACACCTTGTATCCAAGTCTTCACTTTTCATTCGGAGAGTGCCCTGTTCTACAACTGTTTTGTTTTAAACCCATTACTTCTTATGAAAAAAAATGTATGTGTCTCTGGTAAAACAAATGAAATGTTCTATTTTAAATTTGGCAATTAATCAAACAAACTGAAGCGATATTTTTTTACGATAATGATTGTGTTGATGAAAATTACTCTTATGTTCATTATATAAAAGTCGTGTTTAAAACTTTAATTTGTCATTTATGTCCATTAACTTAAAATTTCATCAAATGAAAATGAAGAATATTAAATCTGAAAGGCAAGATACAAACGAAATTAATTTGAATTTTATTTTTTAAAATTACATTTTGAGACATTTTAATACAATATCAAATCGACAGTTAATTTAATACCACTAGGATGTGCAAGTAAATGACATCACAACTAATTAAAAAATGTAGGAGTAATGTGGCCGGAAATAGATAAAGAAATACTTATAAGACCACCATCATAAGGTGACTAACAATGAAAATGGGCACATCTCGGTGTATTCTGAACACCGCCGAGGAGTAACGATATATAACAACCGTGACTGATTACCAAACCAAGAAGACCGAATTGTGTTTGTTTCCTCTGTTTTATCCCCTTGGGACAAAATGTTCATGAAAAATATCCAGCTGATTGATAATTCACTTTAAGGAAGAATTTAAATATAGGTGTGCATTGCGAACCATAACGGTGTCAAAGGATGAACTTTTAATTTTAAGTAATGATATATGGACGCTCTTATTATGCATGTCTTTTATAACATTTGGACAAAATAATTATTATCGTGTTATTAAATTAGAATGACACTTTTTAATTAGTGTATCATAAAATTCTTGCAGTTAGTATTTGGAAATGAGAAATTAAAACTCCATGTATTTCGGATTTATTCAGGTGTATAAAACCCAACCATAATCACATTTCTGGAAAATTTGATACGGAGTTGACCAGACGACAGTTGCTATGCAATGGTTTGATGGAAATAGCTGAGCTGAGGAGGGAGGGGTACCCTGTGAGAGTTAGATACGAGGATTTTGTGAAAAGGTAAATTCCACACCTTGTAAAGGTGTATCAGGTGCAAAGGATGGTTCATTGGTGACAGCAAATTTGATTAATTAAGAAGCAATCAAAACGCAACTGAAAGACTCTTAAACGTATTTGAAGTGAATCTATTTTTAAAAATGCATTTAAATTATCCACAAATTTATTCCCCGACGAACTTCTAAATTCAAGGAAAGATATATTGGTTTGAGTATTCTTACACTATCGCATCTGGGCATTTGGCAAGAATTCTGTTCCAAGCAAAAAATATTTAGATTGCAAAACACAGTAGCATAAGTCAAATACAATTAAACACAGCTTGATTAAAGTCTTCAGAGGATGGTTTTTGATTGACTTGCCTGTTCTTTTGCAGATATGCAGAACTGTGTCCACCAAGCCAAGACAGCACGGACGATGTGTCCATTACACTGGGTGTTCTAAAAGGGGCTGACATTGAAGGCTTTGGAATAGGCAGATCTAAGGTTAGCTATAATAGGTTTAAGCAGAAAACACCAAATTAAAATTTATCACAAACCATAAACGTAATATTAGCGTGTACTTGAAAAAGTGAACTTGTAGTGCAAAAGCGCTAAATTGAGTACGTTTACAATATCCATATTTTGTTCTTTCTTTAAATTTTGAAGTATGCTAATTTAATTGTAGATAATTGCTTTTATATTGAAAAATGAAAATGGCGTTTTTAGTGCAAGGTTTTGATTTAAAAAATACAGTTGCTTTATCCAATAACTTTTAAAGCTGATTTGACCGATACGTTTCATTGAATACTTATTAACATGCAAAATATGTAGGGATTGCTATGAACACTTTATTGTTATAAATTATTCATACAAAGACCTAAAATCTGTGTGGATTTTAGGTTGTCAGTTTGGTCATTAAAAGTACTTAGGTCGCGCCAAATGTCACTTATTATTTAATGGGATAGATTAAAATTCACATAATGAACAAAATGCTAATTTTTTTTTGTAACTCTCCGTAAGTAAAGGGTCCTTTGAGAAATAATTCACGAAAATAACATTATACGTGCACGATACTTTATCATTTACGGAATAAAGTTTACCATTGCGTGCTTCTCAAAATACAATGTAACTCAGAATTATGTCTTGTCCTTGATTGCTTAGACAACTGCAAGACATATTTCGTAAGTTTCGGCTATACAGCAGTAACGGAATGAAGGCTTGTCGATAAATATTTTGTTATTATTCTTCACCGTAGCTTAATGAGACATCCTAAATTTTGTTGGTCAACTGTTCTTTTTACGTCACAATTAAAATTCATCAGGTAAATACTGTTACGTATCTCGGTCTGCCCACAACACATGCACAATAGGTGCCTACGTTTCTCATTAGGAACTTGGCACGCTTGATCGCGTCACACAATTCATCATGAATTACAACATTCTTTTACAATAAACACATCTTATAACCTGCCTTAAAACAAACTACATATCCCAATCCATAATAAAATGTTTCAATCTTCATTCTGTTTGTTTTTAGATTTTCCTAAAGTACTGGCAACAAGATCGACTAGAAACAAAATTAAGGAATTATGTAAGTAAAGAGTTTTTGATTATTTAGTCATCTCTTAAAGTCTTTTATATCATTCAAGAACTGGAAATCTTTTATATCTGGTTTTTGCCAACTCTATCCGATTGTTTTCTTTTTAGATTGAAGAGAAGGAGAGACAAAGACAAAAAGAAGCAGAGGCCAGAAGGAAGAGACTAGAATTGGAAGAAAAACAAAGACAAGAACGAGAATTAGAGGAAAAACGAAGACGTCTTGAAGAAGAAGCAAGATTGAAGAAATCAGAATCAGAGGCCAAACTTCGAAAAGTGTCGAACAAAGAGCCCGGCAGCAAACTACAAAAACAGAACTCAAAAATGTTTGATACAGGCGTGCTTCAAAATTCCACTCCAAACGGAATGCCTATCAGGGGGTCACGTGATAGCGGCTTAGATTTTGATGGGTCTATGTATAGGGATGCAATATCTGAAATAGACAGTACAGACGAGTATTTATCACGTGACTTTCATACCGACTACTCAGGTCATAGTCCCAGCGTGGCGGATACTATCGACATTGATGATAGTGTTAGCATGCATCCAAAGAAAGCGGGAACGAATCATTTCTGTGACGATTCCCGAAGTTCAGATCAGACGACAGTGATTGAGGAAGACAAAGAGGCGCCAGAACAGTGGTGAGTATTATTTACACATAAAATAAGAATGTAATGAAATATGCAAAGATTACAGAGTATAAAAAGAAATTTAGATATTTAAGTTTTTATAACCCAGACGGTTTGATTTTTGTGTGATTTCATATTTTAGGCGTCCATACGACATTTTCCAAGTGTCCGAAAGAGAGTTTGAAGACGACGATCACTTCTTCAAGGAGATTCTGAAAGGCATCCGACTTGTCCTTTATGTTTTTTTCGTCATCATTATCATTGCTTGTATAGTCGCTAGCAAGTTATCTCTTCTGCTGATGACATCGGGGATAAATAAGGTATAAACCAAACATACTGGACAAAATCATAAGTACAGTGTATATCAAACGTATCTCGAATTCAAGATGTGTATTCAATTGATATTTTCATCACTTTTATTACTTTTTACCAGGATGAAAAAACAAGAGGACATCATCTATTCTCCTTGCTCATTTGTCTCTGTGGTCCTATGGTATTCAACTGGTTTATGGCTTTCATGAAAATTTTGTTTGGTGGAAAAGAATGGCCATCCATGCAGACGTTTTTCGTCGTAAGTATCGTTCTATAATAAGCTGTTTTCATATAAAGAATCACACTTGACATCAAATATATACCTATTTTGAGTCAACAACATGCCTCTGATTTCAAACTTGTCTTTCAGCTGTTGGTGATTGAAGGACTGCAGACATTTGGAATGTGTCTTCTGCTTTTTCGAGTCTTGCCATCAACCGATTTCTTCAGAGGATTAATTGTAACGTTTGCAGTCTGTCAAATACCAAGCCTTTTAAAAGTTATCGTACATGAGAGACGACCAAACCTCAGTGTTGGTGAAATTGTAGCCATTATTATGAATGTAGCAGCCTTCTTGGTCCAGGTTTCTGCGATTCCTTTCTTCTCTGTCGGTAACTTCATCATGCAAGGAAACTACTCCATTAACGAGGCTTACAACGAGACTACTACACTGAAAACCTCTGTGACTATCAACCAGTCCTGTGATTGGGAGTTACCCTTGTCTCTGATCTTGATATCAATTGGTTGGTGGGAAAACTATGTTTCTGGAGAATGGACAGTGTTTGGACGAATTACGATACCCTTCAAACACTGGCGATCAATTCTGCAAGACGTTAGGGAAACATCATACTTTTTGATCGCACCGTTCAAAATTGGTCTGGCTATCTTAATGGCACGCCTAATTACCAATAATACAAATTTTGTAATCCTTGGCACCGACGAGTTTAATGCAACCACCAGCAAATACTCGTCTAAGGCAGAAGAAATCGGTGTTTCATACAGCTTGCTCTTTATACAAATGGGATCAGGGATCATTTGTACTTATCTAGCTGGTCTGGCTTGTAAGCTACACATGCAGAGGACGGCATTTTCGTTACCATTGGTGATGGGACCACCAATTACTCTGATGTTGATATTTTTTCAGTGTGAGTTTGATTTCTTACCCATCTACTGGCACACCGGAGGATGGTTCTGTCCTAAATCCATGGATATATACACACTGATGATTCCAATCATTTGTGCTATTCTGGTGTTACTATCGTACTGCATCACAGTATCGCATATCTGGTTTCCACAAAGCGAAAGAATGGCCAAAATAGAAAAGTATGATTTCACATTCTAAAATGAAAATAATAATTAACATTCTAAAATGAAAATAAAATGTAAATGCATTCTTTCATTGTATTCATTAAACGTTCACGATCGTTAGTCTATTCGCTTTTATAATGAAGGTCTATACTCTTTCAGACTTTTTGTAACTCCACATTTCGAAGGCATCTTCCCAGATTTCACCCTTACTCTTCGACGTCGAAGAAACGATAAAGAAGTGAAGCTGACTGGTTTCGACACTTTCCGATACGTTGGTGAGGACATATACTACAGTGACGACGTTTACAGCTCATCAAACGTTACCCCTCAAGTCTACGCATGCGCTACCATGTGGCACGAAACTCGACAAGAGATGACACAATTACTGAAATCACTTTTCAGGTGAGAGGGCTTCTCTTTTTCATATTTGCAGATTTAACCAAACTTTGAATTAAGATCGATGTTTCCCATTCAAACTTTTATTTTTCTTGTAGGTTGGATTACGTTCATTGTGCTAGTAAACTTGCACAGGAAAAATTCCGAATTCATGACCCAGACTTTTATGACTTAGAATGTAAGTAATCGACTTAATTTGGACTGTAATTAAAGTTAAAAACAAACACGGTCGTTTTATATAGTTTCACATTTCTCATTTCTTTTTTAGTACACATCATTTTTGATGATGCGTTTGAATTGGATGATACAGTTGATAAATGGGTTCCAAATATGTTTGTTCGTCAGCTTATAGACTGCATGGAAGATGCTGCAAGGTACAAACTGATTTCATCATTGCTGAAATTTGTTTAAAATGCAGATGTTATAACTAATGTATAAGTGTTTAATTCAACATCTGTTCAATAACAGGTCTGTTGTAAAAGGCCCGATCTCTATTCAACCTCCGGAGAAAACAGCAACACCTTACGGTGGTCGGCTGACTTGGATCATGCCTGGACACACACGTATGGTGGTTCACATGAAAGACAAAAACAAGATGAGACACAGGAAACGATGGTCACAGGTTGGTAACGATAACTGTTACTTTGTTCATGCTTCCATATAACCCTGATCGATTACGGTGACCATGCTTAGACAATAAAAGGCTGATATTGCTTATCGATAATCCTTTCTAATGTGTTATGGTAAACCACAATATCCACAATCCCAGCAAGCAAATATCTATACTGGTTCTCTGTCTCTCTTTGCAGTGTATGTACCTGTACTATCTTTTGGGATACAAACTATTTGGATCCAGTGAAGCAGACAAGTACATGAATGAAGATAACGAGAGCTCAGTGACTAAGCTTAAGAATCGCAAGAAGAAGTCGAAGAAAAGCCAGCGCTCCCGCCCTCTTAGATCTCTCTTTATGAGAATGAGCCCTGAGCAATACGAACAAGCTGAGAACACGTTCATGCTCACCTTAGATGGAGATGTCGATTTCAAACCAGAATCTGTCCGTTTGTTGATTGACAGGATGAAGAAAAACAAGAAAGTTGGAGCTGTTTGTGGAAGAATTCACCCTATTGGATCAGGTAAATATCATGAGTACTGGTATTATTTTGAAGCATTACCCTGGCCTTAATAAAGATTTGGTGACCTGATATTACCATGCTGGCATACAGTCAAGACAGATCAAATGATAAACAATAGAAACTGAATTGTAACGTGATGAATAAAGCAAACTTGATCTTTTAAGTCCGTGGATTTGTTTTCTTTGCATGAAAGTTATATGTAAATAGCCACATAAAGGTATAGTTAACAATTTAATGTTAATATGATGATTTCTATTAGGTCCTATGGTGTGGTACCAGCAGTTCGAGTACGCTGTCGGTCACTGGCTTCAGAAGGCTGCGGAACACGTCTTTGGTTGTGTACTTTGTTGTCCTGGATGTTTCAGTTTGTTCAGGGGATCCGCTTTAATGGATGACAACGTCATGAAAATGTATACAACAAAACCCACGGAGGCCAGACATTATATACAATTTGAACAAGGTAATTTTCATTGTATCTGGTTTGTTTACTTTTAAATTAGAACTGAAAATACTAATTTATACTACGCAAATTTTAAAATTAAACAAAAAAAAAACTTATTAAATTATTTTTGATTTAGGTGAAGATCGTTGGTTGTGTACATTGATGCTTCAACAAGGACATAGAATTGACTATTGCGCTGGCGCAGACGCCTTGACCTTTGCTCCTGAAACATTTAACGAGTTTTTCAATCAGCGTCGTCGTTGGTCACCATCAACCCTAGCTAACATGATGGACCTTCTGTCATCTTGGCGAGATACTGTCCGAATAAACGACAATATTAGCCGGCCTTACATCATGTACCAATTTATCCTGATGGCATCCACAATTTTAGCTCCCTCCACGGTTATTTTGATGGTTACTGGTTCTTATCACTCAGTACTTCACCTTACCATCTGGCAGGGTTATCTTCTCAGTATACTTCCCGTGGTTGTGTATTTGGTAATTTGTATGACGATGAAGAGTGATCATCAAATCACGGCAGCCGCTGTCATAACAGCGCTGTACACAGTCGTCATGATGATCGCGACAATTGGAACCATTATAAGCATTGTTACGGAAAATTTCGGGAGCCCTAACGTTGTGTTCTTGAGTGGTTTGGTGATTATATTTGTGATTGCTGGAATACTCCATCCACAAGAGTTCTTCTGTCTTGTTTACGGACTGCTCTACTTTCTGACAGTACCATCTACATTTGTTTTGCTTACGGTTTATTATTTATGCAACCTGAACAACGTGTCCTGGGGAACTCGTGAAACACCGAAGAAACTTACAAAAGAAGAGGAAGAGGAACTTCAAAAGCATCAAGAGGAGAAAAAGAAGAAAAAGGAAAGTAAGAGCTTACTGAATCGCTTGGGTTTGACAAATCTCATCAGTGACGCTCGGGAGCTAATTCAAAATTTCCTTGGTCAAAATGCTAAACAGAAAGCTGAGGTTGAAACAAAAACGGAAGAAGTTCAAACAGAAGAAGAAAGCTTTCTTCTTCAACGACAAATGTCTCGTGATACACGCCAGCCGCGAGAATCGAAGGAATCGCAAAATACACCTAAAGTGGAAGTAGATGTCGTTCCCCAAGGTTGGGAGCCCGATCCCGAAAATCCTTATTGGACAACAATGGAGGTATTTGGCAATGGTCCAGTCACACGCCTTGAGACTGATGAAATTGAATTCTGGAAGTTCATGATCAAAAAGTATCTTCATCCTTTAGACGAAGACAAGAGCCACAAAGAGAAAATTAAGCAGGATTTAATTTCACTCAAGAACAACGTTGTATTTATCTACTGCATGATTAATTTCCTGTGGACCATTATTACATTACAGCTGCAATCTATGGAAGACGAACTTAAAAATTTCTACATCATAAATAAGTATGAACCACTATCCCTCATGTTTCTTTCGATCTTTGCGTTGTGTATCGCACTGCAGTTTTTCAGTATGTTTATTCATCGCTGGGGTACCTTCCTTCATCTTATGTCAACCACGAGGATTGACTGGTTTAAAACTGTTCACACAGAAGAAGACTTTGTTCGATTCGTTGTCAGCGAAGCTCAACGCTTACAGAGAATGGAGCCCGAACCTGATTATGATGATCTGCCACCAGATTACGATGATGACATGACAAATCAATCTGAACAATATGATGAGTTACCGTCCCTTCCTCCAACGCCTGGATCCACATACCGAACATTCCATAGAAAACAATCGCGCATGCCCAAGACCTCAAGAGAGCGATACAGCTCTGAAACTCCAATCCTTCAGCAAATATTTGAGGATAGACTTGAAAATATTCACCGAAAATGGAAGCAAGGTACACTTGCATTCCGTCCGAATCATCGATTCAGCAGAACGGACACACATAGATTTAGTGAGAAAGAAAACCTTATGAGACAAAAAATGTTTAAACGAAGTTTCAAGCGGATAAACAGTAAAGACGCACGTGGTTCAAACGAAAGCGTCGACCACGCTGTGGCGATAGACATGCTCTGATATTTACTTGTGTGCTGATATCAGAGACACCAACCTTTCCTAGGGACTCTTCGTTGCAGGCGACGACTCTGTCCCTCTCCTTCATGCATTGCACGCATTCAGTAGCTGGTCCTCTGACTCCAAATGACGTCATCAGCAATATCGTCATTCTCTTGAATGTATTGCACCCTTGGGCTAGAATGCAAAATCAAACAGCTTACGTTTTATCCGACAATCAAAGCCAGTACTCTCACCAAATTCGGGTTGTATGGTTCGTCGTAGTTTACCTACTGTTTTGAACTGCCATGTTTAATTTATTTATTGAGTGTTCTTTGTTGTTGTGAATGAAATGCATCGTATTCTTCTTATTGTCAGGAAAACTGTTATTTCACCAAAATTAACTTGTACCTATATACACAATATATTATTAATTACCAATAAATTTCATAGCTATAATTTGTCATATGGCTTCATCAAAAAATAGTACATGTAAATATACTTGCTTGATTCCAAGGGCGTCAGGCAGGACAAGGATTAATTTTTCTATGGTGCGATACTAAGCTAGGCCAACTAAATTTCGGGCAAGCAGATTTATAAGTAATATAGAGTACGAGTTTCCTACTGTATCGGAGATACAGGGCGGAGCTTGAGGCGAGAGGGATACCTCCGATACAGCAGGAAACGAGTATTCTTAATGACTTGTGAAATGACCTTTCTAATGACCTCACTAATTTACATGCGTATTTGGGTACATATCTCTCATCCAATCAGCCGATTTTGCAGAAAGTTGATTTCATTTTAAGCATTCGCAACTGAAATGTCGAGTGGGGTAGACGTGCAGAAATATATAAGATGTATTATATAATTTTTCTAAAAATTTGATTTAGATTTGATTGCGTAGGGTTTTTTTTTCTCTGTTCAGCATTCTTTTAGTAAAAACATTTTGATATATAAGAATAATGTGGGAATATTTATGAAACAAAAATGCAGCGGGGAGATCGTACTCTGAGAGAAATTTCCGACAATGTCCTCCACCGGTCGTCTTATTCAAAATTGAAATAAACAGATGAAAGGAATGGGGGGGGGTTATTTTACTTTCATGTTTTAATAAAATGTAGAGTAAAAGGGTGATTCAGCACTCACTGGTAAGCCTTGGTATGCCCCCCTGAGCTTTTTTTCTTTTTGGCTTTCGTGAATTATTTTTGCATTTTTTTTATTTTAACTTGTATACGTACGCTTTTTAATTTATCAACAATTAACGATATTACGCACATAGTGTCTTGGTTTATTATAAATTTAACACACCCCCCCCCAGACACACAAGAAATACAATTTTCCATTTTTTTTTTGTCAATTAAAGTAATCATTTGTGAAATAACTGCAACACTCTCTCCTTCTTGATTTTTTTTTAATCCGTCATTCGTTGTAAAATTGTATGCCTCAAATTTTGAGTAAATCATGCGAATTGAACGATTATGTCTCCTGTATAGGGATACAGCTTTCCGTCATCGCTAAAAATAAACCGTACTATATCGTTGATATTTAGCAGATACAGTAAAGTTTTTGCTCATTTGCATAAGAAAGACCCACAAGAAATGTTCTGTATCAGTTACAGTACGTTTGACTTCAAAGGAAAACTCGCCGGGTCATGTCACAACATGAACAAAATTTGGTTCTGTAAGTAGCTTGTTATTCATAAAATTCCTAATTTAAAATGTCTAATAACTGTTTAAACAGGTTTTGATACTACTGAATCAGGAGTGACACAGTCAATTATATCGCAATAAATGCTACGACTTTTTTTGATATCCCTGGTATGGATATCATTGAACAATAAGTATGGTTAAATAAATGACATTACCGACAAACAAAAAGTGATCGGCCCTAAAGTAAAAGTACAAACGATACAAATCTTAGAACCAAACTTATGACAAGGACCTACAGTATAGTTACAGTATATATTCCCGAGGTTGGATCAGCTAGGTACCTTGTAGAAGTAAGTATCCCCGTCGACTGGTCACATCTGGTGTGAACCCTGTGTATTGTTCAGTTAGAAGGAATAATCTGTAGTCAGATATAAGACAAAGGCCTTACAATTAGTAAGAGGTATGTCAGTCAGGGTAGAGGCCAACTTTTTTCAATGCCAACTTCTTTCAGTACCAGTTTTTTTTGCATTCAATACTACATTTTCCTGATATCAATTACATGTAGTATAAAGTGGGAGGGGGGGGGGGGGCAATCAGCCTTTCAAAGAACTGTAACGCTTCGGAACGCCTGCCTTGTGTTGAGAACAAAAACTCCGATGTAAAGTTTTATAATTTTATTCAGTAATACGTGAACAGCGAAAATAAATAACAGTGATTGAAATTCACAAGTCTCAACCCTTGGAACAAAAGACAAAAATCAGTAAACTACTGATACGGACAGATATACATTGGCACTATTTCCAGTAAATTATTGTTGAATAAGTTCCCCCGACCAAACTAAAACGTACAGGCTCTCAATAAATGACTTATAATTAATTTACAAAAAAATATTCCCGCTACTAGTTCAACTACTAGCACGCAGCAGAAATATTTCCTAACTCCTAAACTGGGCTAAAGAAGATAAAAATAACTAGTTCTCAACTAGTAATTATAAATAAAACTAGTACAACTACTAGTAGTTATTATTTTAGCCTAACCTAACATTACATATTATGTACTTCAGTCACTTAGATACTGAAATAGTACACACCCGAAACTGGATATAAAACTGCAGACCTTTCTCTAGGACGCAAAGAAAACGAGAGAGCCAACGATATTCAGCATCTGAGTATTTAGTAACAAAACCCGCAATAATTGATAACCAATCATAACTAATAATTCCATCCCGTAAATTATAATCAGCCAATCAAATACAACTATCGTCCCGTAATGAAATCTCACTCTCGCACATCGTATGTAAAATTATTACAATACGTAAATAAATTAAATTAATCAATAAAACATAAAGTTACACTTTTAAAAGCTCATTTAACAGTGTTTAACATTTAATTCAAAAGAAGTTACAATCAAATCTTCTGCCGAAATAACTCCAGTAAAAATAGATCACCGTGATGCATCATGAGAAACACACAAGTAAGCAAAGTATGGCGGCGGCAGAAGTTTCAGTGAAGCGTGTGTGCTCGAAGACGATAAAAACATCGATCACACGACAAATAAGGTAACTATAAGATAATCCTGAATTACAGCGCAACTTTATGATTATGTATGTACAATTAGGCCAACAAAAAGCGTGTAATTAAATAACAAGACGATGTCTAACATTAAACACATCGAAACACATGAAAAGTGGGGGGAGGGATCGTTACATTTTGCCCCTCTTTAAGAGTCCAATTCCCTTTGGACTCAAAAAACAAACAATATAATTCACATACAACAATTAATTAAAACGATATTAATAACATATTACTGCTTTATATACTCGATAACGTCTCCATATGAGTGAAAAATTCGGAGAGGGACGTTAAACAATATATATTCAATCAATCAATCAATATACTCGATACACTTATACTTCTATGAACACAGCTACAGTGGTCAAAATACACAAGGGAGATTACTCAAAATAAATACTGTGCTTCACAAATCAAGATTACATCATAAAATGTGTATCAACTCCTCAAAAATTCACATCTCTAGTAATGAAAAAAATCATAGAAATTTTACAGAATATGAAACTACAATGTCAACCTTCATGCATATCACAAATCAATATGATAGAAACTTTATACATAAACACAAAATGCTAAATCAAAACATGGAGTTCATCATAATTTCATGAAGACAAATGAGCAGAGCATAGTATACAGTGTGATAAAGTAAGTAAGTTAAAATGTACATGAATGATAATAATTTAATTAATATTTAATAACTGCCATTTAAAGAATGAGTTTATCTTACAAAAAGAAAAATGGTCTTAATAACAGTTAAGACATAAGTATAACTTGTAAATAACAAGTAATGTATAACCTTTCTTATTTTCATTCAGAGGATGAGGATTACAGAAAAGAGGAAGGACACTAAGCTCTCGGCAAGCAAAATATCATTATAAGGCTTAATAGTTGAAATATCAATTTAAAAAAAAAATACACATAAAGTCCACAAATCATCCCATTCCTAACCCAATTTACAACATATATTTGACAATGCATGAAATGAATTCTTTCTTAACTTACATTACTTATACTTATACTTACTGCTCAAAATTAACAATGAAATATATCTAATGTCTCTTATTATAATAAGGACGACTGGATCTGAAATGATCCGGCCGAAAGAGGTCATCCAACGGAGACTGGTGCTCGGTAAATCGACGTGGGGGCTTCGGAAGGATCTTCCTCGGCACTCTTACCACGGACTGCAACTTCTTCGGAGACTTCCTTGGGGACCGTCTGCGGGGGATCGGGTTGTATCGTTCGCCCTCGCCGGGGCCATCATGTACAAACTTGACATCTGAAACAGGACCAGGTCCGGAATCCACCCTCTTCTTAAGGTCCGATATGGTGGTCTGATTCTGCCGGATAACTCGCATCTGCCGCTCTATCTCCCTCTGGAGGCGGGCGTTCTCCTCTCTCAGGGACGACTGGGGCTCCACCGGCTCCTGGATGAAAAACTTTTTAAGGAGCTGATGATCCTCCTCGGTCAACAGCTCTGGCAGGCAAGATTCCGAAGCAAGGTCGGTCGGCACAGTAGCTGCGGTAGGTGACTGAGGAGGTGGCAAAGAGGAACTGGAGGATGGCAG
Source organism: Saccostrea cuccullata (assembly GCF_032062105.1). Taxonomy (NCBI): domain Eukaryota; kingdom Metazoa; phylum Mollusca; class Bivalvia; order Ostreida; family Ostreidae; genus Saccostrea; species Saccostrea cuccullata. The sequence goes on along the minus strand of NW_026920828.1, from coordinate 1,305,672 downwards.
CGACAGCGGTGGCAAGGAGGAAATGGAGCTGGAGGATGGCAGCGAAGGCGGTGGCACAGAGGAAATGGAGCTGGATGATGGCAGCAACGAAGACGGTGGCAAAGAGGAAATGGCAATGGGGAGGGTCACAGGTTTGGCTGGCCTCTTCTTGGATTCCCAGTGGATGATCGACTCCTCCATCGTCAACGACCTCATCATTTCTTGCAAAATCTTGGAATTGTCACGGACTGCCATATAAACAGAACTGTCAGTGTCAGCGCTCTCCCCCGCCCGCATCTTGTGTTCCAAATACCATTTGGTGTGTTTCAGGAACTTCGACTTGTGAACCGCAGCAAAGTCACATAGAGTACAATGATAAGGGTAATCCTTGTATGTAAGGTGCTTGACGAAGTTGTGGTTCGTGACGGCCAACTTCTCTCCACGGAATCCACAGGGCTTGCACTCATACACGTGCCCCCTCTTCCCGGCAGACGCTCTTAACAGGGAGGACATTGTCTAAAATGTAAGAACCAATAACAAATTACTGGTAATTATGTATTGAATAACCCAACAACATAGTTGGTAAATCACAACCAATTACAAATATTGGTACATCCTAATGAAATTATTCAAATATCATCTCTGTCTAATAAATCAGGGTCCCCCTCCTACACATAGGTTGAGACTTGATCACTATACAAGTAATTCATATACATCTTCGATCAGGTAAACTCTTTTTTTATTAAGGAAATGAAAACACCACAATATGTGTACACCAGAAAATCACAATACTGCACCAGTCCACCTAACTAAATTTTCTTTAATTTTTGTTCAATGTTCTGAACCCACTTCGGTGGCTGACTTCCACGATATGGCAGTAATTTATTGTGATTTACAACTTTTCGCTGACCACGGGCATCAAGTTGTATCTCAAAGACAAGGTCACTGTGGACTTTGACCACAACACATGGTCCTATGTAGACAGGTTGTAGTTTGGCACATTCTCCAACATATATGTTCTCGTTTAGTTTCCATACTACGTCACCAACTGAATAACTGTTCATACATGTCTTAGAGTCATACAAGTTTTTCTGGCGTTCAGCTGCTCGTCCCAAATATTTGCGACATATTTCGTGCGCTTTATTAAGTTGACTTCTTATTTCCTCAACGTAGTTACCATAAGATGAGGTTAATTCTTTTGTTGACGTTTCAGGCCTGTAAATGACCTCAGAGGGAAGGCGGACCTCCTGTCCAAAGATCAGCATATTCGGTGTCAACCCCGTGGACTCCTGAGGGGTAGAACGATAAGCAGCAGTAACACAACTAAGGTAAATATCCCATTCATCACCCATGATAATATAAGCACGAATCATCTGGATAAGAGTTCGGTTGAATCTTGAATCTTTCAACCAGGCCATTGCCTTCAGGATTTCTAGGTGTTGTTCTGGTTTTCTTTATTTGAAGGAAGCTACACATTTCAGCTATTATATTAGATTCAAAATTTCTGCCTTGGCCCGAATGTAAAGATAATGGGCAACCAAAACGGGAAACTATATCTAGTAGGACTTTTGCAGTAGTACGAGCAGTCTGGTCAGGCACTGGAAAAGCTGCGACCCACTTGGAGAAATAATCTATGCATGCCATAATATAGTGGTTTCCTTGTTTTGTTACTGGTAGCGGACCAAGGAAATCAACACCCAGTCGCTCCCAAGGTGCACCCACGGGACAGCTTCCCAACTTGGCTTTAGGATTCTTGTTTGGTGTTTTGTTAGCTGCAAAGGACTCACAAGACAGAATGAACGTTTTAACTGAGTCTTTCATTTCATACCAATAGAATTGTTGTGTTACCCTGTGTTTGGTCTTCTTAATGCCCAAATGTCCGGCTAACAAGGAACAATGGCAGAGTTGTAAATCTCTAATTTAAGTTTCTCTGGTACAATGAATTGTGTCATTGTAAAACCCATTGTGGTTGTACATTCCTTATATATAAAACGTCATCTTTTAAATACAGTTGATCCCATAAACAAACATAATGTCTGGTTGCTGGAGAATATTTGACCACTTTCTCTTTTGTGGGTTTACTTCCTGCCAGTTTTAAGCACTGGACCAATACCATTATCTTCCATCTGGAGACATTGTAGTCTTGATGAGTTGTACTTTGACATCAATTGTGTCCCTTCAGGTAAATTTTTAGAACTGTCACGCTTTCTTGTCGTCACACGAATAGCAACCCCCTGATTAAGGTTTTCCTGAGTTTCCATAGTCTCAGCTCTCTTTCTGCACTTAATACAAGGTCCGCATTTCAGGCTTTCTAAACTGTCACCCTCTGAGCAGCTACAGTCGGCTGGGTTAGGACATCTTGATAGACCGTCGGCATTACCATGCTGTGTACCAGGCATATACTGTAAACCAACTTTTATTCGCGACGACTTTATTTCGCGATTAAAGGGGGATAAACTAATTTGCGACGATTAATTTTCGCGATCAAAACTTTTTAGTATCTGTTGTTAATAGAAACAGATATTTCTGGACCGGTTCGCGGCGAGAAATATTCACGATGATAAGGCTCTCGCGGTACTCGCGAAGATTTCTCGCACGCGAATAAAAGGTGGTTAATAGTACTCAATTTCAAAATTGTAGGCTGACAATATTTCAATCCACCGAGCCACTCTTCCTTTAGGTTCTTTCTGTTTATACAGCCAGACTAATGCTTGGTGATCAGTCCTATATATATAGTAGTATAAATCTTTGTCCTAAAAGATATTGTTTAAAGTATTCCACAAAGTAACGAACGGCAAGGAGCTCTTTATCAGTTACACAATAGTTCCTTTCAGCACGGTTTAGGGTTCGACTCCCATAGGCTAACACTTTCTCACGTCCATCCTGTACTTGGCTCAATACGGCACCAATGCCTACATCACAGGCGTCTGTGTCGAGAATAAAATGGCCTTGGTTTGGGTCAGGATATCCCATTATATCGGGCCCAGTAAGGATCTTCTTTAGTTGCAGAAATGCTTTCTCGCATAAGTCTGTCCAGCGAAAAGAATGGTTCTTTTGTGTAAGTTCAGTAAGAGGTTTAGCTATCACCGAAAACCCTTTTATAAATCTCCTGTAGTAAGAGGCAGTTCCAAGGAATTGTCGTACTTCAGTAACATTATTTGGTCTGCTCCAATTCAAAATCTTTTCTACATTCTGCTTACCTGGTAAGACTCCATCTTTAGTGACTCTATGACCAAGGAAAATAACTTCATCTTGAAAAAGGCTACATTTCTCAGGTTTAAATTTTAAACCTGCATCTGTTATTCTCTGAACCACTTGGCTGAGTCTGGACATGTGTTCATCAAAATTTCTGCTAAATATCACTATATCGTCCAAATAAATAAGACAAATGTCCCACTGGAGGCCATTTAATGCCATCTCCATAAGCCTCTGGAATGTACCTGGTGCATTGGTCAGTCCAAAAGGCATGGTTTTATACTCGAAATGACCATATTTTGTAACAAATGCTGTTTTTGGTATGTCTTCAGCCTTAACTCTGACTTGGTGATATCCTGCTGTCAAATCCAGAGTGGAAAACATTGAAGCTCCTGCAACGGAATCTAGACAGTCTTGAATTCGTGGAAGTGGGAATGCATCCTTAACTGTTAATTATTTACTGCTCGATAATCCACACAGACTCTTATTTTTCCATTCTTCTTTCTAGCTAAGACCAGTGGAGAGGACAAGGTGATGTAGAAGGTTGTATTATGCCCCTCTCTCGAAGTTTCAGAATGGCATCTCTCTCCTCATTGGCTAGTGCTATTGGAACTCTACGAGGTGCTGTTTTACAGGTTTACTTTCACCAGTATTAATCTCATGTTCGACTAAATTGGTTTGCCCTAGGTCCCATTCATCTTTTGAAAATGCATCCTGATGGTCGTGCAAGAATTTCCGAAATGCTTCTTTTTCTGACATATTTAAGGACTGGGAAGAGCTGTCACAAAGCTCACGTAAATGATCTGGAACCTCACATGCTTTTCCAGGCGAAAGTTCAGTAGATCGACAAAGGCTTCTTACGTCACTATAAACCGGTTGGATAACATCTACTATTCCCCCATATCCTTCAACAGTACCCACTACTGTGTCTGGATAAAGCGTTTTTCCTTCATCAAAAGGATTCATAACTCTCAGGGGAACACTCAGCTTCCCTCTGATGTTAAGAACTGCTGTGGCAAACAGTAAGGAAGTCTTCTCCATAAGATCTCCACTTGGCACGAACATAAGGTCCTCATCAACAACAACCTCACATTCACGCTGAATAAAAGCCAGTATTATTACTTCTGTATTTCCAGGTATATCACATCTCTCCACACAACGGATGGTAATATCTTTATGCACACCACGTTGTATGCATGGAATATCATGTTCTTTGAACCGTATCAGTCCTTTACTCAGGGGAATATCTGCTTGACCAATATCACTATTCTGCAGGATGTCCACTCCAAGCAACACTTCATTTTGGATATCAGCTACCAAAAGATTTTTCTTTAAGGTCAAGGAACCAAGTTGCAATTCAAACGCTCCTTTCCCATAAACATGAATGGTACTTCCGTCAGCTCCTCGTAAATGTGACTTTCCTTGAAGTCTGGGTCTGTTCACCTCTTTGAGTTGTTCATACACTTTGTATGAAAGTATAGTATTGGATGCACCAGTATCTGTTGTAATGTGGACGTCTAAAACCATTTACTTTTCCTTCTATGTACACACCATCTGCATCTGGTATTCGATTAGAAATAAAACAAAAATCTTTTGACTCATCAAAATTTTCTGGTTGTCTGTGTGTTGGTGGGTCTAAACTGTTCGTCTGTCCGTCAGTTTCTTCTGTAGCCGGTCCTTGACCCACAGGAACGGCTAATGCCTGTTTAAAGGTGCCTTTGAGACTTGCAGGTCATTAATTCTCTTTGGGCAGTCCCTTATGAAGTGACCTTCACCTTTGCAGTAAAAACAGCTAGGTTTGTGTGGTCTGTCCAGAGGAGTCGTTTGACCTGAAGACATGTCTGGTTGAGATGTACCAATAATAGGCCTACTTGGCTGTGTCCCAGTGTTGCTCTACTTAGTCAGGTTGCTGAGAACTTTTGCCATCTCATTGATTTGTTTCTGCAAGGCTTCGATAGTGCTACCTGACCCTTGTTTGTTTCTTTGGCTGAACTTTACATTTCTGATGCGTTTCTTTGTCACCGACTTGGCTTTAGTGACTGTCTTAGGCGTGGCTTCTGATTCAGAATCACTTACCTCTATGACATGCTTCTTAGATGAAGGCCGACCTGCTTCTTCATAATTTATAACCTGTCGTACTGCTTCATGTATATCTGATGGGTCCTTGACGTAATCCACATGGAATTGGGCTTCTCTATCCGCCAGACCATCTAAAAATTTCCTGAGCAAGTCTTTCTCTCTAGTCTTTGAGTCTCGCTTTGGGTGGGCTTTGACATACAGGCGCTTTAGATCAGCAGCAAAGTCCTGAACTCGCTCACCAGGCTTCTGAACTCTGTTATTAAATTTCGACAGATATGTTCGGTCTCGATGGCACGGAAACGATTGGTCAGTTCCTTCGTAAGTCTTTTGTAACTGCTTCTCGACTCTTTCCATAATTGGCCATATACAAAGTCAGCAGCATCTTCATGTAGCCTGGGCAGTAATTGGTCCAGTTTGTCATCTGTTGTCCAGTGGTATCTGTCTGCGACTTCCTCAAAACGACAGAACCAGACAGACCAGTCTTCTTTCCCTGTGTATGGAGGAATCTTTACATTGCGATGCTTAGCCTTTTTCCGGTACACAAAGTCAGACTCTTGCGATGTTTCTCTGTCGCTACTCAAACACTCATGAGATGCACTACATGTATCTGATTGTCTTTTGTCAGGGTTGGTCCTTTGGTGGTCTTGTTCAGAGAGCTGTTTAATTTTCTCTTGTAAATGCTCTACCATCTCCGTGAGCTGGATAAGTGCAGTTTGCTCGCTTCTCGTACTGGATAAGTCTCTTGCACTTCTCAGAGCAGAGAAGGTCTGATTCGGCATCACAGGTACAGACCCTGTACACAAACTTACAGGTACAGAACCTGTACTTTGACCAACAGGCACAGAACCTGTACACGAACTAACAGGCACAGAACCTGTACGCAAACTAACAGGCACAGCACCTGACATAAGCCTAGAGGTAAATGAGTTCTCAAGCAAATGCTGTGAGCTGATGTTGTAATTGTGGGGAATGGGGTTAACATATGGACGCTCTGGTTTTGATGACAATAAACAGGACCTTGAAAACTCACAGTACAAGGAACTGCATAAGAGTTTACAGGTAAGGTAGCGTGATAATTTGTACCTGTACATTAACTCAAAGAAGTGCTGTGTGCATGAGAGTTCACAGGTAACCCAGATACTGGACTTGCTGTCTGTATAATGGAGGGGCTCATGAGAGTACCTGTACTAGGGACTGCAGGTATATACATACTAGGGACAGCTGTCGGCTCTCTAGGAAAACCTGTACACAAATTCTCAGCAAATGTGAGCAAACAGGTACAAAAGGCATCTGAGTTGTGGGACCACAGGTGTGAAGATGGCTCATTTTAGGCGTAACTACACTGTGTGCTGTCTGTGGCTGCTCTGTGGTAGAACTCACATTTACAGAAACTGTATCTGAGTTTCCAATAAAAGGTGTAGATTCTCCATCTCTCACAACGTCTGCCTGAGAACTCACAAGCATTAAACTTGTATCTGAGTCATGTAAATTTGTTAATTGAGAGGCTTCTTCCTTTGAATGAACAAATGGCTTAGTTCTGTGCATGTCAGCTCCTTCACATGGAAATTCACATTCGCTTTCATTTTCTCTTACAGTATCTACGGAGGAGCACGAAACCCGTGAGGTAGATCTAGATTCTTGAAGACTACGACGCCTCCGTCGACTTTTACGACTTGCCATAGTGATTTATTCTTATTTGATGTTTGCTCAATAAAATTTTTGTTTCTCAAACACAGACAAAGCGTTGTTATGATTCGATCACAGGACCCGTAAACTTTAACGGATCCCGCCGTGGATGCCAAAATTGTAACGCTTCGGAACGCCTGCCTTGTGTTGAGAACAAAAACTCCGATGTAAAGTTTTATAATTTTATTCAGTAATACGTGAACAGCGAAAATAAATAACAGTGATTGAAATTCACAAGTCTCAACCCTTGGAACAAAAGACAAAAATCAGTAAAACTACTGATACGGACAGATATACACTGGCACTATTTCAAGTAAATTATTGTTGATTAAATTCCCCCGACCAAACTAAAACGTAAAGGCTCTCTATAAATGACTTATAATTAATTTACAAATAAATATTCCCGCCACTAGTTTAACTACTAGCACGCAGCAGAAATATTTCCTAACTCCTAAACTGGACTAAAGAAGATAAAAATAACTAGTTCTCAACTAGTAATTATAAATAAAACTAGTACAACTACTAGTAGTTATTATTATACCCCCCGCTTGAAAAGCGGGAGGGTATATAGTAATCGTTAATTCCGTCCGTCTGTACATCTGTCCGTCCGTCCGTCTGTTACGCTTTGGGGTACCGATCTCTTATCCGCAACTCCTCTCATACCACTGAATGAAATTTGATGAAACTTTCACAGAATCTTTATTACATATTGCCATTGTGCACCTCCTATTTCACTTTTTTGATCTGACATATATTTTGGATTTTCCAGAGCAAAACATGGACACTGCCATTTTATTCATATGGGAGGCGGGGGGTATCATTTAGAGAGCTCGTTGCTCACAGTACCTCTAGTTTTAACCTAACCTAACATTACATATTATACAATTATGGACGTCGGTGTAGGTCGATATGTGGTTATAAGGACTCATAGCAATTGATATTGACCGAAGATACAGAAAGTGATAGCGACCGAGCCTGCGAGGTCGCTATCATTTTCTGTGTCTGAGGTCAATATCAATTGCCATGAATCCTTATAACCAAATATTGACCGTTCACTGAAGTCCATAATAGTTATATTATATAATCACTCAAAGTGAATGCAATGGTTTGGAATACGCTTCTTATATTATGACGTCACGTACTACGTAACTTCAGTGCAACCGAACGGCGTGTCGTGCGATATCATTTTCCGCCGACGCGCTTTTGCGTCGCTATCGCGAAAGGAGGAATGTCAAGTGACGTCCTTTCAGCCAATGAAAATTACAAAAATAATCTTCTTACATAATATTATGTACTTCAGCCACTTAGATACTGAAATAGTACACACCCGAAACTGGATATAAAACTGCAGACCTTTCTCTAGGACGCAAAGAAAACGAGAGAGCCAACGATATTCAGCATCTGAGTATTCATAGAATTAACAAAACCCGCAATTATTGATAACCAATCATAACTAATAATTCCATCTCGTAAATTATAATCAGCCAATCAAATACAACTATCGTCCCGTAATGATCGTAATGAAATCATCGTATGTAAAATTATTACCCGTAATGATAATCTCATAAAGTTTCACTTTTAAAAGCTCGTAACATTTAATTCAAAAGAAGTTATGTATAAAATAGATCACCGTGATACATCATGGGAAATACACAAGTAAACAAAGTATGGCGGCGGCAGAAGTTTCAGTGAAACGTGTGTGCTCGAAGACAATAAAAACATCGATCACACGACAAATAAGGTAACTATAAGATAATCCTGAATTACAGCGCAAGTTTATGATTATGTATGTACAATTAGGCCAACAAAAAGCGTGTAATTAAATAACAAGACGATGTCTAACATTAAACACATCGAAACACATGAAAAATGGGGGAAGGGATCGTTACAGAACATTTCAAATAGTAGAAGTACTGTTGGGGATAAAAGTGGGAGGCACCCCCCCCCGGACCCCCTGTTGCTATTTGCCTGCAAGCTGAACATAAACAATTACATAAAGTCTCAGAGACGCCGAGGGGGTTTGGGATTCCTCTACAATCAACACATTTCTACAGAAGCAGTATGTAGTCGAAACATGAGTGTGAAAGGTGTGATTTTCTGACGACGTCGAGAAACACGGAGTCGTCCGTGCGTGACGAGCGACCAACTGACAAACAAATAGGTTAAGTAGAGCAGAAAATTACCCCGATGTCGACATATACCAGGTATATTTTGCTGTTTGGACTCTGAATATACGTTGAGATAAACGGGGTAGTCGACATTACCGAGGTCGACATATCTGAGTTTTTGCAAATCATTTTATAGTATTAAAATAATGTCGGGACCGCGTATAGACGTCGACATATCCCAGGTTGTCGACATATCCGATGTCGATGTACCGAAGTTTACCTGTTGTATACAGCTTGTATTCGGGTCCAACAGATTGACTGCTTCCCTCTACCCCATTCAACAATTGTATACTGTGCCTTCAAAACGATGACGTTACATCACAACTACAGTGACACTGAAAATTCTAATTACCGAAACGACCGTAATCAGTCTAGACGAACTCCAAAAACGAAGTTAACGGAAGTAAGAAATTGAGACTAGAAAAGACGCCGAAAAAAGAGTCTGCGCATGCGCAGATCACAGAAAATACCGATTTTTTTATGGGTCTACAAAAACTGTCCGTGCAAAGTTTTAGAAAGTATGGCAATTATACCAGTACTTTGAAATGATACTTAAGGTAGGATTCTTCTCACACAAAGCTGTATTTCTTGTATTTAAAAATTAATGAAATTTTTACAGAATCAAGAAGACAATATTACTAATTGATGGTATCAGTTAGATTAGTTTTGACCGTTTTATATTAGAGTCAAGATCAGGTCAAGGTGATTACCTTTTCCCTGGAATTAAGAATAAAAATGACTGCATCCAATCATGCGATAGGGTCTTCCATTTCAAAAGATTAAATGTTTTTCTTTTTGCATAAAAAGATATTACCAGATAGGGTCTATAAGATAATATTACCAAATTGACAAAAATAGTTTAACAAAAATTGAATTTTGGCTAATCCGAATTTTTTATATTTTTCTTAAATTTTTAGGATATTTAGATTATTTTTATATGCGCCCTATATTTAAATTTTTCTTTTTTTTCACTAATGGTAAAGAAGTCATATAGAGATACAGATGATAAAAAAACAAAAAGTTTTGACCGTTTAGTAAGAGAGTAAAACACTTTCTGCGGATTTTTACTCATATCTGAACTTAGATTGGGAGCTTTTAAAAGCTTAAATAATTGTGTTATAACTAAATTTGTTGTTCTATAATAATTTTGAGAAGCAGAAAAGAAGACACTTTCATACGCCACCATTCCGCCAAAAATATAGTCCCTGCTAGTTTTCGAACACAATGTACCATTTCTATTTAAAGTCGTACAATTGTGATGAGAAAAGAAATATATGGTCTTTTAAATCTCTTACACCTCAATATATAAGACATATAAGCAAATATACATTGAATATTTCATCTACTCAGAAACCAGAGGAGAATCCTAGCTACCTTAAAAGAAGTCTCAATAGATCTTATTTGTTAAGTTTTCGATTTTATTTGCAAATAAAGAGATATAATTACTTTCAAAGTTCACGTTCTCAAGTCACATCAATAACAGATAAAATTAAACGTTTGGGACTTAAATATGGTGAATGTTATAAACATCAGGTGTATTACACGGTAATAGTGGATAAATACAAAGATGACCTTCATAGAAAATGTATGAACAAAAATATGTAAAACTTACCAGAAAACCATGTTTATACTCAGTATAAAATTATGCGCATTCCACAAGGCCAAGCAGACAAAGAAGCAGCGTGTCCAGCAAAGGTACCTGTCTCTGAAATCAGAGTGCCAGCATACTACTAGTATTCGCCTTGCCTACCAACAATACTTGAATGACATTATCAACCCCAGTGCCTCAGAAAACCCCAAGAAGTTCTGGTCATTCATTAAAAGCAAAAAAAAACAAGAAACCTTTGGCGTAGCACCATTACGGAATACTGATGGACTCAAAACCAGTGACCTACAAGCCAAGGCGAGTATCTTAAATGGACAGTTTAAATCCGTATTTACAACAGAGGATACTAGCCAAGTTCCAGACAAGGGTCCAAGCCCATTTCCTACAATGGAAAGCATAACCATCAATTCACGTGGTGTATTCAAGCTTTTAAGTAACCTTCAAACACACAAGGCTACCGGACCAGATGCCATATCAGCACGTTTTCTGAAAGAACTGGCAGTGGAGATCACACCGGCTTTAACGTTCCTTTTCCAAATGTCTCTGAATGATGGATGTGTGCCAGATGACTGGAAGATGGCCCATGTCGTCCCTATTTTTAAGAAAGGCGACAAGAGTTCAGCGGCTAACTACCGTCATGTATCTCTAACGGCAATTTGCTCCAAGATCTTGGAACACATTCTCCATTCCAACATCATGGACCACTTTGAAAGGAACTCTATCCTAAAACAAGCACAGCACGGATTTCGTAGTAAGCGATCATGTGAGACTCAGCTTATAGCCACAGTACAAGACCTGGCTAGTAGCCTATCGAACGGCAACCAGATTGATGTCATCTTACTGGATTTTGCCAAGGCATTCGATAAGGTTCCACACCAACGCCTTCTCCACAAATTGAATTATTATTGGATTCGTGGCTGCACCCTACAATGGATAGAAAGTTTCTTATCAGACAGAAAACAGCGGGTATTGGTAGAGGGGATGTCCTCCAACATAGCAGACGTGAGCTCCGGAGTACCTCAAGGCACAGTAATGGGTCCCCTATTATTTCTTGCCTACATCAATGGCCTACCGGAAGTAGTAAAATCAAATGTCAAATTGTTTGCAGACGACTGCCTCGTCTACAGGACAATTCAATCAACCAATGACACAGTCCAGCTTCAACGGGACTTATTCGCACTTGAGAAATGGGAAAAGGACTGGCAGATGGTTTTTCATCCTCAGAAATGCACTACCATCCACATTTCTAAGAAACGCCATCCAATTAAAGAATCATACCATCTGCACAACCATACCTTGGAAGATGACCCAAGTGGTAAATACTCAAGTACCTGGGAATCACAATTAGTCAAGATCTGTCATGGCATGAGCATATTAACTTAACACCTGCCAAGGCCACAAGAACAATGAACCTCAGAAGCTGCCCACAGGATATCAGAAGCAGGGCATACAATACGATTGTACGTCCAGTATTGGAGTACGCATCAGTGGTTTGCATGGGATCCTCACCAACATCCTTTAATACAACACCTCGAAAATCAGCGCCGGGCAGCAAGGTTTGCCACTAGTGACTACTCGTCAAGGGATCTAGGAAGCGTGACCACCATGCTACATCAACTCGGTTGGGAACCATTAGAACATCGGAGGGCCCGAAACCGTGTGATCATGTTCTACAAAATTTACCATCATATTGTGGAAGTTCCGGTACACATTTGCTACATATCACCAACAGCAGAACTCGTGGTTCTATGGCAAACAACATCCGCCAAATCAGCACCAGGGTTGATGTCTACAAATGTTCCTTCATACCAGCAGCTATTATAGCATGGAACAAGATACCAACCACAATTAGGAATTCACCATCAGTGGACACTTTCAGACACGCTTTACAGACCATCAGCGTGTCTGAGATCCTACACCACTAAACTATCCACTTAAAACTTTTTACCTCTTTTAATACGAGTGTACATAGGTTTTTAACTGTTCACCACAGAATTACTTGAGAATCGACACTCAACTTGAGTTCACTCCATAAAGGGACGAAGAAGAAGTAATATTCATTAAATAATTCAGTGAAATAAAATCTAACCTGATCCAGGATTCAGCTGTTCAGAACTTTCTTGAAAGAAAAATGGTTGAAAATCAGTTTAAGCACTGAAATCCATAGGTCCATACAGTTATTTACATGAAGTCTCCAGGGCTGTGAAAGTCTGTGTTATTGTTTTAAAATAAGCAGCCGAAGCTGTGAAGGACTAACATTACGTCATAATCAAGATTTGAATCGCTTCCAAGTTTAAGACGTCACAATGCATAGGTAGCTCGCTGACAAGACTGTGTGTACAGTGTACCATAGGTATAGACCAGGTGTCGGGCGGGAAGCGCGTGTTGAGAACGTGCAGGTCAACACCTGCGGACCAGGTGTCCTTTGGCGGGAAGCGCGTGCCGAAAACGTGACCAGGTAAAAAACACCTGGCCAGCGCGTGCGTGGGATTAAGAGGCGATGAAACACTAGAAGGACGTCATCATCATGGAATCGCTGCCAAGTTTTAGGCCGGCTTTAAGGTAGGTCGCGGGTTTGCTTTTGTCATCAGTTTTGGTACACAATTTCGACGATATTTGAGCGGTTGTTTTGTGCACATTCGAATATGACGTCAGTTACGTCACAAAGACAACGTTACTTTGTTTCCCGTTTTATTCTCTGCAAATGACTTCAAGTTGTACGAAACAAGAATTAGTCTACTATAGTCTAAGATTAATACGAAGTGCATGTAAACCTCGTACATGTATGTTTTATAATAAAATTTCAGTCTGATTCTGATGTGATTATATGTACAATGTAATCTTTCGACAAATTAAATAGTACAATACCAAATGAAAGGAATAATTTATATTGTAAATGTTATGAAACTGCTGATCAGAATAAGTAATGGTATAAAAAAAAGAAAGTTAATGATTATTATAATTATTATTTGGTTTTTATTATGTATCTAAATCTAGTGTATTCCCTATATTTTGCTGGCTAACGAATATTGTGAAATGCATTTAAGGGGGCTCTCTACAACCTCACAACATGGCGTACTTCCGTTGAAACACCATTTTGGTCCCAAATGATCTGATTCAAATTCACTTAAGTGTTAAAAACTAAATGCATTTTGCGTATGAAAATTTGATTCAGAGAAATCGAAATTAACAAATGTTTGAGAGTAAGTGCCATATACTAGCTTGCCACCTCCCCCCGCATATGGAGAAATAGTGTTCATTTTGCTCATTTGCATATCAGCCATTTTGGAACGATAGTGACTGCGGATTCCATAAAGGTTTATATGGAGAAAATAATAAAATCGCATTTTTTTTATATCCTACCTATTTCGGAGAAAGTTCGTCCGTCGATGGTTTGATTCTTCCTTTTATTCTCTACCGGAAATGACAAAACTGTAAATACCCAATCGGCAATCCTCGGCTGACTCCGCTACGCTCCATTCAAATGTGCGAGGTACGAGTCATCCGAGGAACTCCGATTGGTAAATACCAAAGTGAAATGCGACCGCCTTTTTGATTTGAAAATTCGAAGCGAGATTGTATTGTTTTAATGAAGGAAGGAATACAGAATTGGTGTTTTTATCATTTTTGATGTTGAAATGTAAGTGTTTATTATTTACATTCCGTGTATTTTTCCTTATGAAATTCATTAGAAATCCAAGACATTCAAATTTCTATAACACACGCGAAACCTTGTCACCGCGCGTTAGAATACACAGTAGGAACTATATGCATTTTCTATAATCTGGGAAAACCAAAATGTACAATATGTTGACTCAATATTTTAAGCAAAAATTATCATCCTGTTAAATTAACGTAAAATTACTACAAATGTGCGTTTAAAATTAATTTGTCACTTTTTTCCCTCGCAGTGTTTGTTTGCGTTTTTTAACTTTGCAACGTCATCTGACGTCACAAACGGCTCTTACGTCTTTTAACCACGTCAGTTTTGAAAGGCGCTAAATTCACATTAAAGATTAATGAACTAAGTATTTATGAAGCAGGAAAATTAGAGAATGTAAATATAAGCATTGAATTCATATTTTTGGCTGTCTTCGGTCCTATAACACACCTGGCCGTGCCGACAAATTTATCATATATCAATTTGTCGGCACGGCCAGGTGTGTTATAGGAACGAAGACAGCCAAAAATATTAATTCAATGCTTAAATATTTGCAAGTTGACTCAGTTCTTCCGCCGATTTAAAGGTACAGAAGAGAGCCTATTTTTATAAAATACACATGATTTACCGTGAGGAGTTACGACTGCCTTTTTAATTTGAAAACGGCAATTTCTTACATTATGGTGACCCAAATAATGTAGGAAAAACGATATTCTCAGTCGTCAATTGATAATCAGAAAATTCTAGCTATGTAACTGTTACGAAGGTTTGAACAAAATACAAAAGAATACAGGCTTGCAGGTTTTAACATAAAGATATGTAGAAATAGAATATTTCAAGTTTATACATCATCTTATGAATATTAATGAGAAATAAATGACGTGGTAGCAATCTCATGAATAAATTGCACACCATTTCTCCATATCAGGATGTTATTTTTACCGTTTTCGAATAAAGTGATCAAATTTATGTGTTGTAACCGATATCCTATTGACCACGAGTTTCCTAAGGCCTAAAAAATATTATGTTTGTTTCCTGTAACCCGACCGACCCATTCAAATTATCCCCGTGTGGATTTTTTTTCCTGACAAATGACAAAACTTCGTTTGATCAATCAGCTGATTCCATTTATCAAATAAAAAAAATAGCTTGTAGCTTAATTTGAGACATAAAAAATTTTCCGGCATGCACGAGAATGTTTATACCGTTCCTTCAAACTTTGAACTTTGCAGAATATGAATTTCACGATACTAGTGAAAACTAGAGGTACTGTGAGCAATGAGCTCACTAAATGATACCCCCCGCCTCCCATAATGTCGATGTGTTGCTTTATATTGTTTTACGGTAATGTGTAAAGAGGAATAACTCGTCCCGTCAAATGTTATCCAGAAGCTTCTATTATGTGACGTCATAGGTAAACAAAAAATGGCAATGTCCATGTTTTGCTCTGGGAAACCTAAAATACGTGTCGAATAAAAAAGTAAAATAGGAGGTGCACAATGGCAATATGTAATGAAGATTCTGTGAAAGTTTCATTCAATTTCACTCAGTAGTATAAGAGGAGT
This sequence comes from Saccostrea cuccullata, assembly GCF_032062105.1. NCBI lineage: Eukaryota > Metazoa > Mollusca > Bivalvia > Ostreida > Ostreidae > Saccostrea > Saccostrea cuccullata. The sequence continues at coordinate 1,289,733 of NW_026920828.1, read as the reverse complement.
TGCGGATAAGAGAAAAAGCGTAACAGACGGACGGACGGACGTACAGACGGACGGACGGAAATCCCGATCACTATATACCCTCCCGCTTTTCAAGCGGGGGGTATAATAAGTTCTCGTTCATTCTAACATGTCTCCACAATAAGTTAAATGATGACTAAAACTAAATTTTGCATCTATGTCACGTTTTAGATCTTTTATATATTCCAATGTCAGGATATTCATACTCGTACTGTAAACGCGACTACGTTCAACTTATGACGTTGTAGACATAAATAACGCCAAAAACGCAACATTTAGCAATATAAAAGCAAATTTGAAATAATTTAGCAAAAAATCTAGCGAGAAGACATATTAATTTTATTATATCAATAGTTTTGATTTCATCTTATCTTGACATTTTGAAATTCCTGACTAATTCGTCTACGTCTTTAAAAAATTATCCAACCTTTTTAAAAGAGACTATTTTCTCAAAATTGGCTTAAAAATGTCATATTCCCATGTTTCAATAGTAAAGCGTAAAAAAAGTACTGAAAACCGCGTTTACAGTACTACAACACATAGACCTAAAACGAAGGGGTTCGTTTTAGGTCTATGTACAACATTAAAACTACGTAGGCAAATTTAATAAAAATCGCAGATAATACGCTGTTAATTTTATGGAACATTATATCAAATTTTCAGGATATGTTTTCTCGTAAGAATTTTTAAGCAGTAAACCCGCGACCTACCTTAAGGCTTATTCCCTTGAACACCCCTCTGGGAGGTGCACTCCGTTGACCCCCCTATCTTCCCAGGGCCTATGTCCTAGATCTTGACCCACCTAACCCCCCCCCCCAACTATTGACCACGTGATCCTCTTAGCCAATCAGAATCCAGCATTTTTTACCTCATTTGCATAAAAAGTGCACTCAGTTGACCTCTGTATCTAGACCGTTTACTACTCACGTGGATTGGCGGATCAAGAGCCCGTAAATTATGAGGAACACAGGCACCAAACTCGTTTGAATTTTTGACCACCTAGTATATTATGTACAGGCACCAAACTCGCTTGATTTTTTGACCCCCTAGCATATTATAATATACTAGGGAGTAAAAAATTCAAGCGAGTTTGGTGCCTGTGACCCTATGGTAGAGAGTGGTCAAAGATTTCTATAAAATGTACTCCTATATATCTCAGGCTATTCTTAAATGGGTCCAATTTTATAACATATGTAACATGTTCAAGCAATGTTATAAACCCGGAACTCAGTCGGAAAAGACCGACTTTTAGACTAGCATAATCATAATTACCTCTTTTGACAGAAGAGTTTGCAGATGAAACCGCGAGAAATGTTTTTACTAAAAAATAGGGGCCTGTGCTCTTTTCTGCAAAATGATGCTATGGTTATTTTGTAATAGATTTATAAAAAGACATCTGAACTAGATATCTTGTGACAGGGTATATTTTGTGCTCAAATTAATTTGAGAATCGAAAGTGAAAATAGCTACTATCAGTATCAATGTTTTCCAAGTACAGTAACACGAATTGAAGTCTTTTGAGTTTTCTTTATGGGACTTATCTTTCCTAGATATGATAATCAACTGAACACGATAAGATATATCAACAACCAAGTAGAAAGGTCGATGATGCTGTCGATGATGTGATTGGTCAGTACCGAATATGATACAGATTAAGCGGTTGCTGCAAACTGGTAAATATAAACGCCTAAAAGTAAAACGGGCATTATTTTAGTACAAAGACCTGTGGATTAAAATAAACCTTCAACAAAAATAATTTTTTTTCTCAAATATACTTAATATATTTGAGCAGGTAATCTTAAGCATGGGTAATAGCTATCAAAAACAGCAACAGATTCTTCTGTCACGTTCAATCGTACCCAAATCTATCTGGAAGAAACGGAAGTTTACATGATCACATGGACAGATAATCATTCTAAAGACAAAACTCCTTTTCATACCATAGGGTCTAATTTCTGTCATTTTTCAAATGAATTTGAACTCAAATATTCTTACATTAATCTATTGCAAGATGTGACATACAGTAACTGTAGATTCCTTATTTTTCACGAGTACTTATGAAATGGATCATTTTGTCAAATCGCAAAAACAATAATTCCCGAGTAGACGGTTGATCAAAAGATTTTGCATGGATTTCAAAACTATGAAAATAAAAGTGTTTAATTTTGTTTCATGAGTGGTGCCTCATGCAAAATCACTCAGTAATGAATTTGTGGCATATATTTCGGAATTTACAGTAAATAAAACTCACATTGAATATATTGAATTAAATCTGCTTTGAGTGATTTCATCCTGCATAGAAATAATACCATATAATCCCTGTTAACCGCCCGGGTGCTTAGAAAATTGCAAAAATGGGGCGTTAATTTTTGTATTCTCTCTATAATTTTTATTATCATATTTTAACTTCAAATCTTTTGGAAAAAAAGTTCAAAGAACCACTAAAATAATGTCTTACTTTAATTAAGTGAAGATAGTCCACCCAAATTCCTCTAAAATAATTCATTTTCCATCGAGAAATTGGATAATAGACAAGTTTCATTTTCACTTCCTTCAAATTTTGGCAGATTTTGATACGATTCTAGATGATTTTAATCACTGTATATGGGGGTCCTTATTCCCTGACAATTGAAAAAAAAGCCTAGAGGGGCGGTTATAGGGGCAGAGGCGGTTAAAAGGGATTATACGGTATTCCATTTCGTTATCAACAATATGAATAGAATCTCATTTACTGGTATACTTAATTCATCTCTAGAAGAAATATTTAATTCGAGTTTTATTTTTGTTTTAATATTAGGAATAAAGAAATATCTACAACAAAACAATGTGTGAGGAAAATGGATACAGATGAAAATTCCAGCAACAGTTCTTCCTGCACAGTGCTAGAGATTGATGAAGGGGAAGAAAATTGGAGCAGCAGAGCAAGAGGATCCTGGGGAAACAGTGAGAGCATAAAGAGAGAACATTTTTCAAGTGATGATTCCAATGAGGATCAAATTAATGATGGAAGGAGAAGAAAAAAGAAAAGGTTAAAGAAAAAATGTCATGATGGTATAAAATCATTGGAAAGGAACAAAACTGCAGGGGACCAACATAGGAAATCAATTCAGGGAACACCAGGGAAGACAAAAGCTCTGTCTTCAACCAAGATTAACATCGGAATACATGGATTTGAGAGTGAACCTATATTTTCACAAGTGCTAAGAAGTAAAAATGGCACTCAGTTCACAGAAAATGATTCTGGGCAGACAGTCTTATTATCTGACGATGACAATGAGGCTGGGGAGCCTAGTAATGTTAGAATTCCTTCAATCCGATTCAGCAGCAGTGATGGAGAAGTGGACACAGAAGAGGAGAATTTACCTTCTCTTGTTAAACCTCACTGCAGACATAAAAACTCTGATTCTGCCGTTAGTTCTCACCTCACGATGAATCACAGGAAGTTCAGTACTCAGGATATTGAAGACAAGGAATTCTGGTCAGATCAGGAAATGAGCAGTTCAGACGATGACACTCCCATTCTCCAATTGAAGCCTGGGAAAATCGCTGCTTCTATCACTAAAAACCCAGAGCCTCAGAATACTGGGAATCAGAAAAAAAATTCCTCTTCCAACTCCACATCTTATTCTCAAAGACAAGTCAAGGAACAAGCTGTAGACAGTGTATTGTTTGAGCATGGAAATCCAGCCTTGAAAGCAGGTATGAAAATTAAAAACGAGTCTCAAATCAATATTAAAACTGAAGAAAGTGATGATGAAACTCAGCCATTTGATGATGACCTCCCTGACCTTTCACCTCCACCAGTTCAACAGTCGCCTGGGTCAGATACAGAGAGAGAGCAATCACCTGAAATATTTCAAGAGGAGGATCCTTCTGATAAAACTGAGGAAGTACTCTACACACAGATGGATGACTGCATCTACATAGAGGATTCAGAGGAGGAGGAACTGTCTCAGTGTCTCTTCCAGCAGGAAGTTAAGCTGAAGCTGGATGACTCTGATGTCGACAGTGAAGTGGAGGACAGTAATGAAGAAAGCTGGCGGGAAATCCTCTGTCTGGATGATTCTGATGATGACATAAATCAGGTGGAACATTTGCATTTGTTATTTACTCATTCATTTTTTTTTAGCATAGGGCATATAAATTCAAATCGATGTGTTGACTGAAAGGTATAAAAAGGATCCAATGTTATGAAGTTTAGAAATATGAAATACCGGTATTATAGAATTTGAATCTTGTATTTTTGATGAGTAAGCTAATGGCTACCACATGTATTTATTATGAATAGACCTTGTACCCTTTTTCCTAGGTGAGAAATGTATATGTTATTCTGAAAAAAAATCTCAAATTTTTAAAAATTATGTTCTTTGTTACAGAGAGTTGACAGTGGAAATGATTCAGAGAAAACTTTGGATTCTGCTTACCAAGTAGCCACCCAGCTTGATGCAGATTTGTACAGGAATTCAACTCAAAGTGACAGAAAGAACGCATATACAAGTGCCACTCAAAGTGACAGAAAAGATCCATACACAAGTGCCACTCAAAGTGACAGAAAAGATCCATATATGAGTGCCACTCAAAGTGACAGAAAAGATCCATACATGAGTGCTACTCAAAGTGATAAAAAAGATCCATACATGAGAGCTACTCAGTGTGACAGAGAAGATCCGTACTTGGGTGAAACTCAGACTGACAACCACCTGGTGTGTTCTAGTGACTCCGAAGACAATGATATTTATAACAGTGCCACACAAGTGGACCAAAACAGAAAGAATATCAGTAGGAACAGACAAACCAGTAAACCGAAGGATTTCTATTCAAATTCTACTCAAGTTGATTCCAGGTCTTCAATTAATGATGAGCCTTCTGAATGGATGGAAGCAGGGCATAAAGAGATGGACCCATACTCATGTGCAACACAGATGGATGTTCAGACAGGGAATAGAAATTTAAATCAGGTTGTGAAGAAGAAAAGTCATTTCAAGATTCAACAGGAGGACAAAGACCCCTATGTCTGCAGTACTCAGGTGGATAATGGCTGGGATGTGAGTAGTTCTCAGGATCCATACTCCGGAGCAACTCAGGTGGATATCTTACATCATTCACCAGACTCTGACAGAACAGATCAGCAGGTTAGGCACGGTGGGGATAGTCCATACTCCGGAGCAACTCAGGTGGATATCTTACATCATTCACCAGACTCTGACGGAACAGATCAGCAGGTTAGGCAGGGAGGGGATCGAGCTCCATCAGTTGATGACCTAGCGGATGAGAAGATTAGTTCTGATCCTTATGACATACAAACTCAGATAGACACTTCTGATCATAAACACATCTCGAGTTACAGTTGGGACTCTGAGAGTGTGTCTGAATCAGATGATATTATTTTGCTGACTGATTTGGAATCTCTAGATGAAGAAGAGGCACAAACTTCCAGTAAGGAAAACACACCCTTAACAAAATCAGACCTACATCCCAGTGACCCATACAAACAGAGTAAAAAAGTTAATATTAGAATTCATGAGACTGAGAATTTAGATAATGTGTACGAATTGGCAACTCAGGTAGATGATGGAGGGGATAAATGTGTTCAGGACCACTCACAGAGTGTGGGGGAGGGGTCCACGATGAGGGGGAACTCAGATAAAGAAGATGAACAGAGAGGGAAGGCAAGGAATGTTTTTGACTTGTACCAAATGGAAACACAAGTTACAGATCACTCAAGTGTCAAACAGGTAGGCATTTTATTTTTTATCACAAAGGAGAAATAAATGAATTATAGGAGGGTTCTCGAGAAATTACACTTGGCATAAAACATTCAGCAATTCCTCTTTTATAGAACAGAATTCTGGTAGAATTCATTTTATCTCATGAATTTGCAGAATTTCACTTATAAATTGTCAAATATGTTTTATATCCCTTTGTTGAATCTATATCTGAGCTTTTAATATGAAACATTTAATTATCGATAAGGATATTACTATTTACTAACACATTTTATTTTTTTGTATAATATGACTACAACCCACGTTGGTTGTGTTGAGGGATGTGATCTTTGCGAACTTTAATACTATACGTAAAATTCAATAGAAAAATAAATGGAACCCATTTATAAAATTTATGTTTAGTTGAAATAGTTCTCAAAAGGCAAATAAAGAAGTTAAACGGAATCAAATTTTGTTTTTATAAATGTTTATTTAAAAAAAAAAATAGTTTTCTGATCTGGAACATATCAGTTATTCAGTTTTCAAAATTACATTTCTAAAGCCAAGCATGATAGAATCAGCTGTCTTTATTTCAGGATGAGGAACCGAAGTCCAGCGAGTCTTGGAGTGATATGGAACTCTACGAAGGTGACACTCAAGTGGATTTTCTGAATGATATCCCATATAAAAGTAAAGCTTCGGATACGCTAAGCAGGGTTCAATTGGCAAACACAAGCTCAGCTTCATCAACAGGAACCTTAAAACAACAATGTAAGTCACTGGAGACGTCTTCAGATGACGTAGAATTAGCAGGTGAAGACGGTAGTAACAACTGGGTGAACACTCCTGTCCCGTTGGAGGAACAGCAGACAAAAGAAGCTGATGGATCAAAGGAATTGGAGTTTCTAAGTTTACAGGTAGGAGGAGAAATACAAAGCTTTATTATTTCATAAGTTTATTTAAGAATATACAGTTGAATCTTGCTTTCTCTAACATCATCTTCTGAAATATTGACATCATGGTTATTTTGAAATTAGTTGGAAGTTCAAACCACTTTTTTTTCTTTATGTATAATACATGTATTTAAAATAGGGGAATTTATGAATCATTTGGATGTTTTGAAAGGTTGTTGGATTTATTGGAAATATACATGTATTATTGTTTATTAGAAGTTTAACTCTCTCCATAGTGGGATTCTGAGATTATTCTAATGGTAGGATTTACAAACTACTGGTTCTCCCCAACATATTTTTTTTTCTCTGAAACAACTTGAATAAGCAATTAATTGATATTTTAAATGTCTTTTTTTTAATTTTAATTTTCAGGCAAAATTAGATGATGTGGAAATGTTTGCAAAGAAGAACAGTCGACAAGACCCAGGCCATTCTACATATAATCCCCCAATGTTAAAGAGGGTTGCATCCTCCAATCAGAGGCCAGTCATCCCCATATCACCTCAGAGGGAAAAGTCCACAAAGGAAAAGCGAGAGCAGTTCAAAGCTAAGAGTTTTTACTCAAAGAAACAGCTAGATTTAGGAGACTCAGGTAGAAGGGTGATGGGTTCCAGCAGTACAAAGACCTCACTTACAAATACTGCTCCTTCTGGAAGTAATGTTGATACGGATAGAAACGAAGCATCAGGATGGCTGTCAAAGAGCAAAGGAAAGATAGATTATAGAAAAAGACGACGGACAAGCAGTGGGGGAGCTCACACAAAGAAAAGGAAAGAGGAAGTGAGATCAACAGTGAACATGGATGCCATAATTAAAGCTAAAGCAGAAATGATTGCTCGGAACTGGATCAAACCATATTTACCAGAACCAGTCAAAAAAGCCAGTATAGGTGAGTTCTTTTTATGTGAGACATTTTAAAAAAAAAATAAAATACTTTTATTTATACATATACTGACTGTAATGTCTATTAAAACAATTCAAACATTTGAATCTGACAGCTAGCCATAAAGTGCTTACAGTATGTTTATGTTTCTGAAGCTAAAACCAGCATTTACTTTATTATGAATTGGAAAGTATACTCTTTTTGAAAGTTTAGTCAGAATAACTAGCATTAGAACTAATCACTTGTTTTATGTTATGCCTCACGATAAGCAATTTTACACTGGCAGCTATATTTTAGTTTGAGCAAGAAATCATTTCTGTTTTTTTTTTAAATATAATTTTTTGAGGGAATGGTTTCTTAATAAATCTTTACTTTTTTGTTATATTCTGGCTTAAATATTTGTTGACAGACACCAGTTCAAATTTTACTGAGGATGTGGAAATGCCAGAACTAGAGGAAGTGAGGAGAAAAGGGCTACCCTTACTAACAACAGAAAACAGACATTCTGATTCCTCATCTGCAAACCAAGGTATGTTTGCTTATTTGTAATTACAAGATTTTAGCTTCAAAATTCTTTACTAGCAGTAATTTACTAATTACACATAGCAAAAAAAAAGCATTAAAAAGTATACTACCTTTAGGATAGAAATAAGGGGGGGGGACATTTTTTTTGGACATAACAAGTCATATTTGTTGCACTTGTCAGTTGGGAGACCCAAGTGTTCTCCGCATAATGTACTTGAAAGACATCAACTTGGTGTTCTTGTACTCATTTAGAAGTTGGTAACTACTATTGATTGTGAGGTAAAAGGTCAAACTTCTCTGGAAATAATGAAATATTGAAACTGGTGTTAACTAGAACTACCTCAAGCATGTTGAGTGTTGTTCAGTGTGTCATTCCCAGCCCTTTGTTCATATGTACATCATGTATAAATGCAGGAAATAATTTCCTTATTAAATGTATGAATTTTATGAATCCTCACCATTTACTTTTCTAAGAAAAAAAGAACGTCAATAAATATAGATATTTTTTAGCTCACCTGAGCCGAAGGCTCAAGTGAGCTCTTCTGATCACATTTTGTCCGTCGTCCGTCCGTCTAGCTGTCCGTCTGTCTGTCTAGCTGTCTGTCCATCTGTAAACTTTTCACATTTTCGACTTCTTCTCAAGAACCACTGGGCCAGTTTTGACCAAACTTGGTACAAAGCATCCTTGGGTGAAGGGGAATTTAAATTCTTAAAATGTAGGGCCAAGTCCCCTCACAAGGGGAGATAATCAAGAAAAGACAAAAATAGGGTGGGGTCATTAAAAAATCTTCTTCTCAAGAACCACTGGGCCAATAAAGCTGAAACTTATATGGAAGCATCCTGGGGTAGTGTAGATTCTAAATTGTTCAAATCATGACCCCCGGGGGTTGGGCGGGGCCACAATGGGGAATCAAAGTTTAACATAGAAATATATAGGAAAAATCTTTAAAAATCTTCTTCTCAAGAATCACTGGACAAGAAAAGCTGAAACTTATATAGAAGCACCCTGGGGTAGCGTAGATTGGAAATTGTTCAAATCATGACCCCCGGGGGTAGGGCGGGATCACAATGGGGAATCAAAGTTTTACATAGAAATATATAGGGAAAATCTTTAAAAATCTTCTTCTCATGAACCACTGGGCCAGAAAAGCTGAAACTTATATGGAAGCACCCTGGGGTAGTGTAGATTCTAAATTGTTCAAATCATGACCCCCTGGGGTAGGGCGGGGTCACAATGGGGAATCAAAGTTTTACATAGAAATATATAGGTAAAATCTTTAAAAATCTTCTTCTCAAGAACCACTGGGCAAGAAAAGCTGAAACTTATGTGGAAGCATCCTAGGGTAGTGTAGATTCTAAATTGTTCAAATCATAACCCCCGGGGGTAGGGCGGGGCCACAATGGGGAATCAATGTTTTACATAGAAATATATAGGAAAAATCTTTGAAAATCTTCTTCTCATGAACCACTGGTCCAGAAAAGCTGAAACTTATGTGGAAACACCCTGGGGTAGTGTAGATTGTAAATTGTTCAAATCATGACACCCGGGGGTAGGGCGGGGTCACAATATGTATTACAAGGGGGAAATCTGGTAAAAAACAGAATGGTCAAAGATTCTCAGGTGAGCGATGTGGCCCATGGGCCTCTTGTTTGTTTTAGGTGAGAGTTCATCCAGTTACGCTGACAGAATTGGTGATCTTCAGACACACAACGAGAATCAAAGACAAGACACCTTAATAGATAATTCTCAGAAATCCCATTCAGGACACAATAAATTAAGTGAATCATTAACAAAAAACACCCTTCATATGTCCAGGTTAAGTCATGGGGAATGTGAACAGAGTTCTAGTGTGAAAGATAAAAGTAGATCAGTTTTGATCTCAAATAAGGAAGATTTAAAGTCCAGCAAGAGCAAGTTTGAAAAATCTTATTTAAAAGACAAGAGTGCCAAGGATAGCTCATCAAAATCTCATTCAAGAGACAAAGTTAGCACCTCAAGACCTAGTAATAAAGATAAGAATAAGAATTATACAAAAGATAAGGACAGGTCAGGGTTCCAAAGTTCAAAGGACAGTAGTAAATCAAAGGAGAAGTCTCATTCAAATAACACTGAAAGATCAGGAGAATCTAGTTCAAAAGAGAAAGAATTGGGAACATCTCATTCAAAACCAAGGGATAGTGCAGGGAAATCCAGTTCCAAAAATATGGATAGTTCAACAAGATCATCCAGTTCAAAAAGCAAGGATGATTCAGGAAAATCGAGCTCAAAAGACAGGGATAGTTCAAGAGATAAGGACGTTTCCAAGTCAAAGGATGGTTCAGGGAGATCTCACTTGAAAGATGAGAAAAGTTATAAAAAATTAAATTCAGAAAGCTCTGGAAAATCAAATTCAAAAGATCGGGATAGTGGTTGTAGAAAAAATAGTTCAAAAGACCGGGATACTTCAAGAAGATCCAGCTCAAGAGAACGACATAGTTCCTCTAGTTCCCAGCATGCATCAGAAAATCATATCTCCAAAAACAGTACTTCATTGGCTCATTCAAAAGTTTCGGATAGTTTAAAATCTAGTAAAAAAGACCAGGATGATAGACATAGCTCTAGTATATCAAGATCTAAACATAGTTCAGAGAGATCACATTTAAAGGACAAAAATGGGAAATCAGAGGAAAAGGATACAAAAAGATTCAGTTCAAAAGAACATTCTTCATCAGATGCAAAGAAAAAGGATAGTTATGGAAGAAAAACACAAAACCACAGGAGTCTGGGGGGAAATGGGAAAGAAAATTCTTCTAGTAGCAGTTCTAGGAACCCTTCTTTATTAGAGTCCATGGATATCCCAAAAGATTCTAGTGGATATAATAGACATGAACAATTAAAAAATTTAAACTCTGAATTCAATGAAGAAAATAAGTATTTGGAAGAGAAGAAAATGTCAGAAGTTTTCAAGTTACGGCCTACTACTGCTGAATACCGTGATGACAGGGCATCCAGAACAAAAGTTGGGTCTGATGTTCTGACATCACCAAGTGGTTCTCCTGCCACGGGAATGATAGGAGGCACCCGTGCTGTGGGAATGATAGGCAGTGCTGGGTGTTTACAGCAGATAGGGGGCACTGGGTGTCTACAGCAGAATGAAGAGGTACAGGAGGAGGAGGAGGATGTAAAGCCGGGAAAACTAGCAATGGCAGCTGCTTTTGAAAAACTCATCTCCTCACAGGAAATGGAAGAAGATGGATCCAGTGGATCCAATGTTATTATCATTGATGATGATGATCTTGATGATGTTGGTGAAGAGGTAGAGATGGAAACATCGAAGAAGCAAAATTTTGTGAAGGATGTCTCTGGCATTAAATCCATCCTCAACAAAGAATTTCGTACATTTTTTGCTGACAAAAATGATGAACGTGCCAGACGAGGGCAGTGTGTCAAATTCAGACTTGCACCAGACCGTGCTGCATTGCGCACTCAAAAGTATGTCAACTCCCTCATCCAGAAGAATAAGGGAGGAATTCAGCCAGGGCAAAGTAGTGGACATCAACCAGTACATAGTCAACATCTTACACCCACCGAGAGCAGGACAGTGGAGAAAGGACCTCGTAATTTCCAGCAAAGTATTCCTAGAAAAGTAAGTGAGTGCTTATATGGTATGTAAGACTGCTAAACTAACATTAAGATGTGTATATTTTGGTTGGTATCCTGTAGTTTCAGGCAGTATCCAGCATGGACTCAGCTTGTGGGTCAACTCAGAACAGACAGGTCAAGGTCAATGGGAGGTCAGCTGGGACAGAAAGTGACCACTGCTCTCAGTTCTTCAAACACCTTCTAAAGTGGAATCCATCCTGGTTTGCAGAAGCAGGTATGTAGAGAGTAGTGTGTATAAAAGTACAATAGTACATACTAGTTAACAGGCAAGTACTTAAAGAGAATACTGTGTATAAAAGTACAATAGTACAAACTAATATCTTTCGGTTTCTCTGTGTTGGTGTTTTAATAAAACAGTTTTTAAACAGACTTTGGCAAATATGACCCCATAGGCATTTTGTTTTAAAAGCAAGTCACTGGTTGTTACTATGACCAGTTTTTAACGTGAATTATACTGTAGATTCCTAAATATAAGTTAGTGTTGCCTAATTTTACAAGGATAACAGTTTTACAGTCTGGTTATGGATTCACATTTTCATACTTTTTATCAAATTATTTCAAGATTATTAAAGATCAGCATCTAAGTTAAGGAATCAATAGTACTAGCAATTGTCTGCATATTTTTGACTTATTGGTACAGAGAAGTTAAAATATTTATTTCAGCTAAAGCTCGAGGTAAAACTTATTTTCTCTATTCTAATCATTCACCAGACATTCTGCACTTATCACACTTCCTTGTGCCTCAAATTTTGTTCAGAAATATTTTTGCATGACCGGCAGTGATGTTGTTGGTGGGGGTTATTATCGTTATAAAATCACTGTCTTCCCATCTTCATCTCAGGTGGTATCAGAACTTAATTAAAAATGTTGCAATTAATGAATGATGATTTTAAGGCCTGCTTTAGATACTGATACATTTGAAGCTTAAGTGTGTCTGGTTTAGGTCATCATTGATATCTACTCCATCTGTATGGTAATGATAGGAGTGTTATCTGGCCTTATATTATGATGTTTCTGTGGATGATTACTGTAATACATGCTTCAGATGCTTTTTCTGACTTACATTTTATGATTCAAAATTGCATGACTTTTGTTAATATATTAGCTAGCTTGCCTCTCTGAAACATCTTCATGCATTTACATCAAAGGTTCCCCAAAAGCATGTGGACATTTCAAGAGCACTGTTTACATTTATAGATTTAAAGATATTTGGAAAATGCTTTCAAGGGGAAATAATTTATTTTAGTTATATTAAAATCAGGGCTGCAATCCTTAAGTAAGGGAAGACAGTGATAGAAATAAAATCAAAAGTAGTGGTTCCTAAGAGAACCTCTGAAAGAATATCATTAAACTTATGCTTAAAGGGTGAGGGTATGTTGTAAATGAAAACTTGTTTAATTCAGTGCCTTGGGGCAAAGGGTTTGAAGGGTTCACTTCAGAATTGACCCTAAATGATGTTTTGTTAAAATTTTGATATTTTTACTAAAAGGACTTGGATTATCAAATCTTGTCAGACGATGCATCTTGAATCCTTTGGATGTTTCAAACAAAAGTAGGTCACTACGACTGTTTTAAAAAGGAATTTCACTTTTTATCTCATAATTTAGGACTAGGGTGCTTAGAATCATTGAACTTAAATTGACTGATTGTGTGAGCCAGAAAGAATGTCACAATTACTGTTTTTGGAATAGGGCTATATATAAGTATTTCAGGTAATTCAACATGATACAATGCTTGTATTCATCCATCTTTGTCAGTTGATGCAACTTGTGTTGTCAGTTTATTAATCAAAAAGTAGGTCATGGTGAACTACTCTTAGAATCGGACAAAAAGGTAGAAGTGATGAAGTTGTAAAATTTATCAGCTATTCTAGGCCTTGAGCTTCTTTTTGTCATTGGTATGTGCTTCACAGGGCTTTAATTGGTCACTGCATGGATTTTTCCATGGATGTTGGGTTTATTTATATTTTTGAAGAAAGAGAAGAGAGAGACCATTTTTTAAAAAAAATGTTGGGTTTCCCCCTCCCTACCACCTACTGACCCAATGATTTAACCATGAGTCGGGAAACAGCAATCAAACATTATTTTAAAGATGGCCTGAGTATAAAATAAAAATGAGCAAAGTTTATTTATATATTATCTTCATTTCTATTAACATTATAAATAGGTGCTCTTAAGTACCTTGTAGGATAAACATTTTTGGAAGATGCATCATTATAATTGTATGTTTTTGTAGGATAGTTAATGTTGGTTTTTCAGAAGACAAGGCTCGTAGAAATTGTTATGAGCCCCCACCTGTGTCAGGCGAAGTGTTTCAAATTCCAGAGAAGTTTGACAACTACAAGGATTATGTGGACATATTTATACCTCATCTGCTGCAGGAGGCATGGGAGCAGGTAGGATATGTTTATATGTAAGGATTCACTGAAGGAGATGTAGGAACAGGTAGGATATGTTTATATGTAAGGATTCACTGAAGTAGATGTAGGAACAGGTAGGATATGTTTATATGTAAGGATTCACTGAAGGAGATGTAGGAACAGGTAGGATATGTTTATATGTCAGGATTCACTGAAGGAGATGTAGGAACAGGTAGGATATGTTTTTATATGACAGGATTCACTGCTAGAAGCAAATTAATTATTAGAAATTATTTATAAAGTTTACATATTTACCAAAAAAAAAAATTAAATTATAAATAATTTTTCTGGTAAATATGTCAACTAAATATAATTTTCTATATTTGTATGAATGGTATGAATTTCCAAAGAATCTGTCAGACTATACATGTAGTCATCATAGATGAGAAAAGATCTGGGTTGTCACCATTATTATTAGGGATGTCAAAATTGTCAATACAAATTTAAACAATTTTTGGCTATACATTGTGTATGTCACTCAAAGTTTTTTCCCCTTTGGATCAAATTTAGAGATATAATTTATTGTTGAAATAATCCTACCCTGAGTTTTAGTCCTAAACTTACTTGTAATCCTACCATGTGTTTTATTTCATCCTATCTGACTTATCATCCTACCATGTGTTAAGTCCTATCTGACTTGTAATCCAACCATGTTTTAGTCCTACCAGATTTGTAATCCTACCATGTGTTTCAGTCCTATCTGACTTGTAATCCTACATGTGTTTGAGTCCTATTTGACTTGTAATCCTACCATGTGTTTTAGTCCTATCTGACTTGTAATCCTACCATGTGTTTTAGTCTTATTTGACTTGTAATCCTACCATGTGTTTTAGTCCTATCTGACTTGTAATCCTACCATGTGTTTTAGTCCTATCTGACTTGTAATCCTACCATGTGTTTGAGTCATTCCTGACTTGTAATCCTACCATGTGTTTGAGTCATTCCTGACTTGTAATCCTACCATGTGTTTGAGTCATTCCTGACTTGTAATCCTACCATGTGTTTCAGTCCTGTCTGACTTGTAATCCTACCATGTGTTTCAGTCTTATCTGACTTGTAATCCTACAATGTGTTTCAGTCCTATCAGAGCTGGAGGACATGGAAGAACCTGAATCCTTGTCCACAAATTGCAGCTGTTTATTCATCTGTGGAGAAGAGTGATACAAGCAGTGATGCATTTGAAAGATACACATGGTATAGTAAGTATTCCGTATCCATCATCAGCCAATGACATCCTCCTAGTCAGTCATACAAGTTCAAGGTCACATCAGATGCTTTTTGTCAAACTTCGGTTCAATAAGACAATGTCAGGATAACATTATCAGTCACCTAGTACATGTAGCAACAATCTTGTACTGTTCTACTAAGAATAATTTATGTAACAAACACTAAAATAAAGAGATTGAAGCAATAAGATACTGTAATCCGACATTTATATGTGTGAAATAAATATACACTATAGGTAAAATGTGAATAATCTATTTTATATTTCAAGCTTTATATTCATTTGTAATAAATGTATTGAAAACTCGAGTACAGGTTTTGTAGACTAGATCAATTGCTTTCCAGGTATAGTTACAAAACATGTGTATGAAACAATGAAGAAAAATGATCAGCTGGGTGAAAAATTCCTTGTCGTCATAAAAGACTATGGCCATTACCTGAAAAGTAAGGAAAGGAAAATGGATGAAAGGTTTTACCAACCGAATTATTGGGACCAGATTGGATACATAGAAAAAATCCAGCCTCATACCCATCCAGAGAAAGTAAAACAGACCCTTAATACATTTAAAGTTTTAGGTTAGTACTCCTAAATTGCTTCTGTTCATTTAACAGATAAATAGATACCCAATGTTTTGTAGTTGGATATAGAACTATTTCAAAAATGGGACAGGATTTTTATGCGCCCGGATCGATAGATCCAGGGCGTATATTGTTTTTGTCCTGTCTGTCTGTCTGTTTGTTTGTTTGTCCCGAACTTTAACCTTCACCATAACTTTTGAACCATGAAAGATAGAGACTTCATATTTGGTATGCATACTCCACTAATTAAGCTTTTTCAAATGACACCAAGGTCAATGACCTTGTGACCTTGACTGTGGCCTATATGCTAAAAATAGCTTTTTTTCAGCAAACTTTAACCTTCGCCATAACTTTTGAACCATGAAAGATAGAGACTTCATATTTGGAATGCAAACTCCACTAATCAGGTTCTTCCAAATGACACCAAGGTCAATGACCTTGTGACCTTGACTGTGACCTTAATGCTAAAATAGCTTTTTCCGAACTTTGTTGCCGCTGGGCGCATAGTGTTTCACAAACACATCTTGTTTCAATATATTTTTAGCTCACCTCAACGAAGTTGGGGGAGATTATGTAATACCTTCGGCGTCGGCGTCCCTGGTTAAGGTTAAGTTTTTGGGAGCAGTTTTCTTTTTAAGTACTTCTATGTCCTATATTGATTAGACATGCATGGAAGATGTTTCTAGTGTGTTTCATTGTACCAGTCAAAGTTTCAGATGCTGCAATTTTAGCGAAGGAATGACCAGGTTAATGTTTTTGGAGAAGGTTAATATTTTTGGTGCAGTTTTTGGTTTAGGTCTCATTTCCGAGTAACTATAAGCCCTATTATGACCAAACTTGCATGGATGGTACATCTAAGGATGCATACTACCAGGCTTGCTTTGGATGCTGAATATGACCTACATTTTCCTCATGAGTGAACAGGTTTATGTTTTCGATGCAGGTCTCATTTCCAAGTAACTATGAACACTATAATGACCAAACTTGCATGGATGATACATCTAAGGATGCATACTACTAGACTTGCTTCAGATGCTGAATCTGACCTACATTTTCTGCATGAGTGAACAGGTTAAAGTTTTTGGTGCAGGTTTCATTTCAAAGATACTATGAGCCCTATAATGACCAAACTTGCATGGATGGTACATCTAAGGATGCATACTACCAGATTTGCTTTGGATGCTGAATCTGACCTACATTTTCCGGTTGATTGAACAGGTTAAAGTTTTTGGTGCAGGTCTCATTTCCAAGGTACTATGAGCCCTATAATGACCAGACTTGCATGGATGGTACATCTTAGGATGCATACTACCAGACTTGCTTCGGATGCTGAATCTGACCTACATTTTACGGTTGATTGAACAGGTTAAAGTTTTTGTTGCAGGTTTCATTTCCAAGGCACTATGAGCCCTATAATGACTAAACTTGCATGGATGATACATCTTAGGATGCATTCAACCAGCCTTGCTTTGGATGCTGAATCTGACCTACATTTTCCAGTTGATTGAACAGGTTAAAGTTTTTGGTGCAGGTTTCATTTCCAAGTAACTATGAGCTATGAACTATTGTCCAGATAATGGACCTCGTAAAAGTTATGGGTGCAGGTCTATTACCAAGAAATTATAAGGCTTATATGAACCAAACTTGCACAAATGATGCATCAAGGAATGAAATCTCAAACTTGCTTCAGATGCTGGATTTTAATTACGTTTTCATGATGAAGAACTAGTTCGATGTTTTTATATAGGTCTATTCCAAAGTATCAAATCAAAATTGCATAAATTTTGCATTTTTTTGGATATACACTTTTTGTTGGTTAATTGTGTGACTTTGCCTTACTTAAAGACAACATTCGTTGAGGTGAGCTTTGTAATCTCTGATTACCTATGTTTTTACAAAACAAAGAAAAATTTTAGACCAACATCTTGAGTTTAAAATTGGGGAAGATTCCCATATGTGGATATCGAAAGGTATTCAATAGGGTCTTTAACTAAAGTGTAAACTTAAAGGTATAAAAACAGATCACCAACGCTTCGTGAGAATGCAGCAGTCAATTAATTTTGTTGACTGGTTTCGACCAGGGAATTGGTCATAAGAATGATCAAGCATGTGAATTGATCTATTGAAGTAAAAAAAAATGTAGGTTTCATTTAAAAAAGTCTGGTTTCATTAAATTCTATTTCTGAATAGTCCTACTTTGGGAAGGAAACTAATTGTTCGTAAAATTACATTGAATTAATTAACAGACTTTGTAGAACAAGTATTAATAATTTCTATAGAATGTTCAAAAGTTCAGTGTAGTTTTATGATGAAATTTGTTTAGACAATACGTGAAGATTCGTGAAGTATAACCTAATGTCCCCATGTATAACTTTAAGCACTCTATTTAAATGTACAAACCTCCTGTATTATTTCCATTGTGACGTCACAGTCTACTGAAACAGCCTGAACTGCCACAAGGATGATGAAACAGAAGAATAACAATCCACAGAATTTATGGACTATTTATTTATCCTAAAAACAATTATTAAATTTATTTACTAAATCTTAATTCAGAAAACTTTAGAGGAAACACGAAGTGTTTATATCTTGTATAAATCACCATTGTTAAGCAAGTCCGCATATGTACAAAACAGTCCCATTTTATATTGTTTATAGCAACGTCGTCCACATGGTTTACTTCAATAGATAAATTCACATGCTAGTCCCTGGTCAAAACCAGTCTATAAAATAAATTTACTGCTGCATTCTCATGAAGTGTTGGTGATTTTTTTTTTTTTACAAGTGAGAAGTATTTTTTAGGTGGGTAAAGAATGGGAACATTCATGTATTAGATTTACCTGTATATAAATTAAATTTCTATAATTAAAAGTAAAAAAGAAATATTAATTCATATTAGAAAACTAATGTCTATTTAAAATAGAGAAAAATATGAGATAAAGATATTTCTAAAATAGAAAATTTGACATAAGTCCTCCCATCCACCCTATGTTTGAGGCAAATGAAGATTCAAATCTTTTCATTTAATGTAGCCTTTTGTAATAAGGCTTAGTTTGGGGTCATAATAAATGGCTTCATTAGTTATAACATACTCAGTGATGTAAGCTAGCATTGTGGCCCTTGAACCTCTTATTGATGTTTTTATTTTGTTATTTCATTGTTTTAGGAACTGATCCTTCCTCACATCAGAATGGAGTTATTGTCCTATGTTTAACTATACTCAGTCGACGACGCCCACTCTTCAAACACCTGTTGGATAAACTATCTTATATACAGGTAATTAGCTCAAATCATTTAAATGCAAGAGATAAAATGTGTAATAGATATATTGATATTGATTAGTATTTTTAAACTTCTTGTATGACGGCAAAGTGGCTGGCTGGAAAATACTGTTTATGTGGTGAAAATTTTATTGAGATGCAAATTTAGCGATTTGTCCTGGAAAAATTGGTATTTATTTTAAGCGAGAAGTAATTTTAGAGATTTTTAAATGTTCACTAACGAAGCAATTACAAATAAAATTAATTTTTAGGGATATTCAATTATAGACATCTCAGCACCCTTGCTAATTATGCCCAAATTAATCCTCGCTAAAAATTCTGCTTATATGGTAGGATAATGTCTTGTCTATTAGGATGTTAGGATCACTATAGAAACAAAGTAGAAAATATAAGTAATCATCTATACTAGGGTTTGGATAATTGTCATTTAAAAATCACCTAATTGAATTACATGTACTTAGTGTCTCATTTTTACTTTTGATATTTCTATTGTAGAAGGTGTTAGTTTCATTAAAAATATATATAATTTTTTAGCCTTTGTGTTCTTTGGTGACCACTGTGCGTCAATTTAATGCTGTTAGCAGTCTTCCCAGAAGTCCACTGTGTCATCACATCCTGATTCCTGGGCAGAAGGACGTGTTTCACCAGAATGTGACAGTCGCTGAACCAGAGAAAAAGGCTCTAGTAAGTCCTTTTATTTTTATTTTCTTTTTTTCTGATTTGCATAATCATGGTAAGTGGATATGAATTTAAAACCTAGCACTGCATGTTTGAAAAAAATGTTTATTTATTAAAACTTTTGGTTCCCATGTCATCCTGTCCTTTTAATATGTTATCCTACCCTTTAGCCATGTTATCTTTACACCATGTTGTCCTTTTACCATGTTATTTTATATTTTTTCACAAGATTTGTAATGTTGTGTGCTAAGGAAACTTTAAAATTTGTAGGTCATTGTTAATTTGTCCTTGAAAAAAAAATGAGGACAATCATGTGTTCCCTTGTACTGTAAAATAACATTTTTTCATGGGGTCAATTTTTCGTGGCTTAAGGAAAAACTCTTGGTTCACAGGAGTTTGAATTCGTGGATGAAGAATTGTTGAGTAGTGATGTATGCAACATTTTACATTTTGTGGTGGACATGTATTGAATTTGTGGGTCTTTTCATACCTCAAAAACAGCAAAAATTACCCCCCACGAAAATTTGTGATTTCACAGTGTTCCAATCTGTAACTGAAGTGGTGTGTTGTAGAAGCAGTACAACGACTCCCAGAGGCTAGCCATCTGTACAGCGTCAAAGATGATACTAGAGAATTCACAGGCCCCAAAGATCTGTCTCCTTCAAGGTCCCCCAGGCACAGGCAAAAGTTTCACTGTCGTGGGCATTGTAGAAAAGATTTTACAGGTAATTATCACAGGCAAAAGTCTCTTTGTTGTGGGCATTGTAGAAAAGATTTTAAAGGTAATTATCACAGGCAAAAGTCTCTTTGTTGTGGGCATTGTAGAAAAGATTTTAAAGGTAATTATCACAGGCAAAAGTCTCTGTGTTGCTGGCATTGTAGAAAAGATTTTACAGGTAATTATCACAGGCAAAAGTTTCACTGTCGTGGGCATTGTAGAAAAGATTTTACAGGTAATTATCACAGGCAAAAGTCTCTTTGTTGTGGGCATTGTAGAAAAGATTTTACAGGTAATTATCACAGGCAAAAGTCTCACTATCATGGGCATTGTAGAAAAGATTTTAAAGGTAATTATCACAGGCAAAAGTCCCACTGTCATGGACAACAGATTAAGATGTTTGAGGTGAAATGAGAGTGAGATGTTTGAGATGAAATGTGAGTTTTTAGAAATGAGTATGAGATGTTTGAGAAATGAGTGTGAGGTGTTTGAGATGAAATGAGTGTGAGATGTTTGAGATGAAATGAGAGTGAGATGTTTGAGATGAAATAAGAGTGAGATGTTTGAGATGAAATAAGAGTGAGATGTTTGAGATGAAATGAGAGTGAGATGTTTGAGATGAAATGTGAGTGAGATGTTTGAGATAAAATAAGAGCGAGATGTCTGAGATGAAAAGAGAGTGTGATATTTGAGATGAAATGGGATTAGGATGTTTGAGATGAAATGAGAGTGAGAAGTTTGAGATGAATTGAGAGTGTGATGTTTGAGATAAAATGAAATTAAGATGTTTGGGATGAAATAAGAGTGAGATATTTGAGATGAAATGAGAGTGAGGTGTTTGAGATGAAATGAGAGTGAGATGTTTGTGATGAAATGAGAGTGAGGTATTTGAGTTGAAATGAGGGTGAGGTATTTGAGATGAAATGAGAGTAAGATGTTTGAGATGAAATGAGAGTGAGATGTTTGAGATGAAGTGAGAGTGAGGTATTTGAGTTGAAATGAGAGTGAGGTATTTGAGTTGAAATGAGAGTAAGATGTTTGAGATGAAATGAGAGTGAGATGTTTGAGATGAAATGGGAGTAAGATGTTTGAGATGAAATGAGAGTGAGATGTTTTAGATTAAATGAGAGTGAGGTTTCTTTTTTGTTCCAGTCGAAAATGATATATTTAAAAGCAGCTTATTAAGACAAAAGTGTTACATTATTGATATCAGGTAGTGTATATACAAAAAAAATAGGGAAAAAATGTGTCAACCCAAGTTTTAAAAAGAAAAACAAGGGGGGGGGGGTCCAACCATCAAGTCCTGTGATCTCAACTATTCATGATTTTGCTTCTTTGATTTTTTATTTGATATTCATTCCTTTCTGCATTTAATTTATGAAATGGATTCTTTAACCAAAGAAATGTGCATTTTATGAAATAATTTTCTTTCTGCAGCTCTGTGGGTCCCATTTGCGGATTTGTTTGTGTGCTCCATCCAATAATGCTGTTGATCTTCTAATAAAACGTTTGGATGACCACAAAAGAGAAAAAAGAAACACAGGTATGACACTATAGATCTCATATAGGTGGATGTATTTGATATGCCCCCCTTCGAAGAAGGGAGGGCAGATTGCTTTACTGCTGTCTGGTCTGTCGGTCCACCAAGTTTCCATTCATTTTCTTCACAGAGGTTGCTACTACTGAAATGAAATTTGGTATACAGATTTATCATAAGATTATCGAGATTAAGTTCTGTTTTTTGGGTATGATTGAGCCATTTTTGACAGAGTTATGCCCCTTGGACTCAGAAAAATTCCATTTATATGCAGTTTCTGTTGATTTTCTTTGCAGAGGTTGCACATACTGATATGAAATTTCGTTTACAGATTTATCATAAGAATATCTAGGTCAAGTTCCTTTTTTGGTACGATCGAGCTAATTGGGAGTTATTCCCCTTGGACTTAGAAAAAATCCAATTTATATGGGGGGGGGGGTATAAGTGTTTTACAAACATCTCTTGTAGCTATACAATTTAACTTTGTAACAAGTTACTATAACTTTTATTGATATGTTGATATGGTAATGTTTATATTTGCATAATCAGTTCCTTGTAATGATAAACCTATTGAATTTAATATGGAATAGAACACAAATCACCCGATCAATTGATCTGTTTTTGCTTGGCAGTCCATCAGTTCTTTTTGTCAGTACTTCAGTTTTTAGCCTCACCTGAGCTGAAGGCTCAAGTGAGCTTTTTTGATCGAAATTTGTCCGTTGTCTGTCATTATCCTTGCTTCACATTTTCAACTTCTTCTCAAGAACCACTGGGCCAATTTCAACCAAACTTGCCACAAAGTATCCTTGGGTGAAGGGGATTCTGATCATTCAAGTTTGTACAAATGAAGGGCCACACACACCCTCTTCCAAGGGGAGATAATAATGAATACGTAAAAGATAAATGGCATCTTTTAAAAATCTTCCCAAGAAACACTGTACTAGTAAAGAAGAAACTCATGTGGAATCACCCTTAGGTAGTGCAGATTCAAGTTTGTTCAAATTATAACTCCCAGGGGTAGGATGGGGCCACAATGGACGATCAAAGTTTTACATAGGAGTTTATTGGAAAAATCTTGAAAGATCCTCTCAAGAACCACCGCATAGGGAAAGATGAAACTCATGTGGAATCAGCCTCAGGTAGTGTAGATTCAAGTTTGTTCAAATCATGACCCCCGAGGATAGGGTAAGGCCACAATGGATTATCAAAGTAATACATAGGAATATATAACCCTGTAAAATCTGTAAAAATCTTCTTCTCAAGAACCACTGGGCCAGGAAGATGAAACTCATGTGGAATCATCCTCAGGTGATGAAGATTCACATTTGTTAAAATAATGACCCCCGGAGGTAGGGTGTGGTCAGTCTTGCCCCTGTGTAACTACAAGGATAGTTCCTTCTTTACATGTAGGTATATTTCACTTATACATTGATAGCTTGTAAATGGAAACCTGTACAATCACTGTGAGTTCATTCCCATTTTACTGTCTCTCCCTTCTCTACTCTTGTGTAATCCAGTACCCTGTGTTCTCCGACACAAAATTTGTCTCCGTTGCCATCTTAAATTTGAAATGTTTCACTATAACTGCCTTCTAGGAAGGTTGGTTGATTTTTTCCGTGCCGATTTCAGACCTTTATTGCACACAGTAATATGATATCTTCATCTATAATAGATTTTGCCTCTGCCTTGTCCATGGTCAGAATAGGAAATACAGAGTCTATCCACAGAGATGTCAGGAAGTTTAGTCTGTCATACCTGGTACAGCAGGAGGCCACTAAATGTAAGGTTCTACTCAGGATCTGTGGATGACACATAATTCCTGTCGTTATCCTAATTCTATCAACTAATGAATGATAAATGAAAGTCTATAATTAGAAATGGAAAGGGGGGGGGGTGTAGGGGAGTTAATCTCATGAGATGGAAAGAGTCCCTGCATGCCTTCATGGTGATATCAATATTTATTACAAAACTGTCATTATTGATATCCCACACAAATTTTTTGTTAACTTATAAATCAGTTGATTTCTAGCATTTATTTCATACAAAGTCTAAATTTTGTATTTGAATTATACAAACTTTGTTTTAAAAAAAATCAAAAATTAAATTTAAGTGACCAAAACCATCTTTTGTATAGTGTACATTTTGCAAAACGAAAAGCTGTTTAATGTTGATGGAACAAACTAAATAAACATATTGAATTTATTTGTTTTGCTACCCCTGTAGAATTATTTTTTAAAATTATGAACTTTTACAGTGAGAAGAGAAAAGAAACTGGAAAATATCCCTTCAAGTGTTCGAGCAAACTATGATCAAATGAAACAAAAGATGGAAATACTGAGAAGTAAAAGAAGCAAAAGTAAAGGAGAGGAGGTAACTGTCTTGTTGTAATCAGAGGAAAAGAAGACAGGGGGGTGTAACTGTCTCATTGCAGTGAGAAGTAGAAGGGAAGTAACTTGTTTTTGTAATTAGGAGAAGAGGGTAACGTTACAGAGGGAGGTAACTGGTCTTATTGTAATCAGGAGAAGACAATTACATTACAGAAGGAAGGTGACTGGTGTTATTGTAATCAGGAGCTGAGAATTTCTTGTTACTGATGTTGACCTGGATATCAAGGTATTGATGTCTGCCAGCATAATTCCCCTCATGGATATCAAGTGACGGATGTCAGCTGAATTATGTAGTTATTGTTTCAAGGATATCTGCCTGTATATCTATTTTTTTTCTTGTCTGCTGGGATATTAAGTTAAACATGTATATGTCAGCAAGATTATCTATTTATTGATGTCACCAAGTGTTTCATTATTTATGTTTTAGCTTTGCACTTTGCTTTATCATTCAATTTGGCTCATTTCAATGCTAGATTGTCCCTAACCATCATAAAAATCCTTGACATTGATCTCCTAGGCTGAACGTCTGACAGCTGATTTAAGACAACTTGAAAAAAGAGTGAAAGAGATGGAAAAAGATCATTTACAGAAGGTCCAGGTAAGACTTTAATAATAGGAGCATAGGAGAATTATTCACAGGTATTTATTAAAGTGAAATGTTCTGTGGCAGTCAGCCAGATTTAATCGCCTGTGTCCAGACAACTAAGTAGAGCACCTGATAGGAGATTCAGGGGGCCTTGATTCAAATCCTGGTCTGGTCCACTGCATTTTTCTCCTATCGCATTTTAGTTCCAATAATGCTCTCAAGCTTCTGTGAAATTGCAGGTTAGCCACTGTGATCATGAATTTCTGTTTTCTTTTCCATTGGTAGAGTCTTGGACATGACTCATTAAAGCAGTGGGACGTACTATTCCAACAATGTCAGTTTTACAGTCCATTATTTTTTAACAGGATATCCCCCTCACTAGGACAGAAGAATTCAGGTTAAAACAGAAGATACTACAGGAAGCTACCATAGTTTGTGGTACACTCTCAGCATTTGGACAGCATTTTATCTTTGATTTACTGAGTCATCGGAAACGTGAAGGAAAACCAATGTTTGACTGTGTTATTGTAGACGAAGTAAGAACTGATTAGATTTCTTAAACAGTAGTTGTTTAAAATATTCACTGATCTTTATTAATTTTAACTCATGATTTGTTAAATTTTAACTTATGATTTGTTGTTTAACGTCCCTCTCAAGAATTTTTCACTCATATGGAGACGACACCATTTGCTGGTGAAGAGCTGCAAATTTTTCCTATATCATCACTGAGGGCCATTGAGCAGTGAGGGATCTTTTTTGTGCCAGCATCTGCTGCAACATGGGACCTCTGTTTATATGGTCTTATCTGAAGGACCGGTCTCCATGTCCCACAGTGGGATTTGAACCCCCAACAAAATGATCAACTCATTACTTTGCAACTCTAAAGCAGACGCTCTAAACACTGGGCCACACGAGTGACTTTATCTTATGAAAAGAATTAGAAAACTAATGCTTGACTACTTACTATTAGCTTTGACTTGTTTTGGGTCACAAAAAGATTCTTATCACATATTCAAAGAAAGAAAATAGAATGAATCAGATGAGTAATAAAAGGCCTCTTGTTTCTAAATATAGGCTTCACAAGCTAATGAGCTGGACTGCATTATTCCACTGCAATACGAAGTCAACAAGTTTATTTTGGTTGGGGATCCAGAGCAGCTTCCTCCCACAGTCACATCCAGTGTGAGTACTGTTTTGTAATTTGTCATTTCATCAGATGTGAGTACTATTTCATAATTTGTAATTACATCAGGTTTGAATACTGTATTGTAATTTGTAATTACATCAGGTGTGAATACTTTTCTGTAATTTTTAATTGTTTTATTATTTTGTTGTAGAAAGCTGCTAGGAATTACTTTGGTCAGTCTCTGTTTGAAAGATTTTACCGCCATTTCCAGTCATGTAAAGAAAGCCCCAGTCCTATCTTGATGTTGGACACCCAATACCGCATGCATCCTGACATAGCTTATTGGCCGTCCCAGTATATATATCAAGGAAAACTCAAAACAGACAAGTATATCAAACACTTAATATCTGTCACGATCGGAGATGTAAAGATACCATGAAAACAATTCAATACTTTTGGGGGGAAAATGTTAACTTTTCTGATTATAATCTTTCTTTCTCTCTCTTTTTCTCTCTCTCTCTTTTTAACTATTTTCAATTAATTAACTAAAACAACACCTTATTGAATAAGGCTTATGTTTGGATTCAACTGTGTTTTTAAGAATCAGTTATGTTATTTTTATTCTGAACACAGATTTCTTTTTGTTTTTGGCAAAATGTTCTGTGTCACATCCTTTTCTTAATTTCATTAATTCATGACAGGGAAACTCACCTTGTAGTTCCAGAGCTGCCAACCCTTACGATTTTGGCGTAAGGCGTATGAAATCAGCATCTAAAATACGCCTTACGATTTCTCTATATATTCTTCCGATTTTATTTCTCGTTCAAAGATTATAATACCGGTATTTTCATAGCTGGCAGTCTATTGTTTCTACTATTATAATATATTCATAATTCTTATATCACTTGCTTGTACTATCGTTTCGGTTTTAGAAGGCCAATCACATTCATGTCAATGTTTTAAAGTAAACGAAATGGAAACATGCCTCAGATTGCGTGTCCATTTACAAAACATCTTTAACTGCAGGGGGCCTAGGTGGTCCCTAGACCACGCCTTACTATTTGTCATTTAAGAATGTTGGCAGCTCTGTAGTTCTGAGCAATGCAGTTGTTCAATGTACCTTGTCTGTATTTTTCTAGATCGTTGAAGCAGCGCTCTAAGGAAAATAGTAGATTGAAGCCATTTGTTCTATTTAATGTTGAGGACAGCCTTGAATACCTCTCTCAAACCACGGGGTAGGTTCACATTCCTCCTTTATTAAATCAGGTTCATGTATTATAGATGACTGTTTGAATTTTGTTTGCGATCAGGTCCATGTAATATAACCTACGGTTTGAGTTTTGTTTGTGATCAGGTCCATGTATTATACCCAACTATTTGTTCTTTTTTTTGTGATCTGACCCCGGGATCATGAAGCATCTTAAGCTTAAATCAAAATCTTCAAGTTGTACTTTAAGATTGTTGAAGTCAAATAGACCAAACCCAAACTGTTTTACAATGTTGTTTTACAAATGTGTTGACATTTGCAAAATTAGGCATTAATTCAATAAATAATGAATACTAGTATTTCACAGGAAATTGAAAATTTGACTTAAGTCTAAGTTTGTTTCATGATCCTGGGACCAGGTCTGTGTATTATAACCGACAGTTTGAGTTTTTTTTGTGATCAGGTCGGTGAACAATCCGACCGAGGTGGAGTTTATTGTCCAGTTGTCCCTGGTCATCCTTAAGTCTACCAGACCTCACAACATTGGGATCATCGCCCCTTATAAAAGTCAGAAGAACCTGCTGCTCTCCAGCCTAAGTCAGAAGTAAGTCAGTCATCTACACTCAGTATAAGATTCTGTAAAGGTATCACACCTGCTGCTCTTCAGCCTAAGTCAGAAGTAAGTCAGTCATCTACACTCAGTATAAGATTCTGTAAAGGTATCACGCCTGCGGCTCTCCAGCCTAAGTCAGAAGTAAGTCAGTCATCTACACTCAGTATAAGATTCTGTAAAGGTATCATGCCTGCTACTCTCCAGCCTAAGTCAGAAGTAAGTCAGTCATTCTACACTCAGTATAAGTATCTGTAAAGGTATCATTCCTGCTGCTCACCAGCTTACGTCATATGTAAGTCAGACATTCTACACTCAGTATAAGATTCTGTAAATGTATCATGCCTGCTGCTCTCCAGCCTAAGTCAGAAGTAAGTCAGACATTCTACACTCGGTATAAATTTCTGTAAAGGTATCATGCCTGCTGCTCACCAGCTAAAGTCATATGTAATCAGACATTCAACACTCGGTATAAGTTTCTGTAAAGGTATCACGCCTGCTGCTCTCCAGCCTAAGTCAGAGGTAAGTCAGACATTCTACACTCAGTATAAGATTCTGTAAAGGTATCACGTCTGCTGCTCACCAGCCTAAGTCAGAAGTAAGTCAGACATTCTACACTCAGTATAAGGTTCTGTAAAGGTATCATGCTTGCTGCTCTCCAGCCTAAGTCAGAAGTAAGTCAGACATTCTACACTCAGTATAAGATCCTGTAAAGGTATCATGCCTGCTGCTCACCAGCCTAAGTCAGAAGTAAGTCAGACATTCTACACTCAGTATAAAATTCTGTTAAGGTATGATGCTTGCTTCTCTCAGCCTAAGTCAGAAGTAAGTCAGACATTCTACACTCAGTATAAGATTCTGTAAAGATATCACACCTGCTGCTCTCCAGCCTAAGTCAGAAGTAAGTCAGACATTCTACAATCGGTTTAAGTTCCTATAAAGGTATCATGCTTGCTGCTCTCCAGCCTAAGTCAGAAGTAAGTCAATCATTCTACACTCAGTATAAGGTTCTGTAAAGGTATCATGCTTGCTGCTCTCCAGCCTAAGTCAGAAGTAAGTCAGACATTCTACACTCAGTATAAGTTTCTGTAAAGGTATCATTCCTGCTGCTCTCCAGCCTAAGTCAGAAGTAAGTCAGATATTCTACACTCAGTATAAGATCCTGTAAAGGTATCATGCATGCTACTCTCCAGCCTAAGTCAGAAGTAAGTCAGACATTCTACACTCAGTATAAGATTCTGTAAAGTAAAGGTATCACATGTACCCTCTCTGTTACAGGGGAGTAAAAGGCATAGAGATCAGCACTGTAGACGGGTTCCAGGGAAGAGAAAAAGAGGTCATCATATTCTCTTGTGTCCGAGCCAAGAGCCAGTCTGGATCTATAGGGTAGACAATTTGTGTCAAGAGTCAGATTTTACAAGTGGTTATGTTTTCTTATTAAGAAGAAATTTAGAGTAACTACACATTTTTAGAGGAATTATTGAGGCTGATTGCATTGCAATAATTGTTGAGGCTGCATAGATTAAAAATTTCCCCAAAGTTCACTCTATTCTGGTTCGCACCACACATATATATCAAAGGAAGGGATACAATGACCCAATCAATAAATAATTCCTGCAGAATTAAGTTCAGTAAAGATTATATTCCACATTCACATTTCAAAAAGAAATTCCATGAAATAATAATTAGGTTCCCTTTCAAAGAATATGAAAGGAATTGAAATTCTCTGAATATTTGCTTAAGATAAAATTAATATAGAAAATATCCAGAGGTATTATTAAGGATTGTATATTTTATAGTTTTATGGCAGACAGAAAGAGGATGAATGTGGCTCTAACTCGTGCCAAGTCAGCACTGTACATTGTAGCTCATCTGGATTCATTACAAGTAAGTAAAATTTTAATGTTTGTTTGCTGTTTTAGACTGATATAGGTTGGACTACTGTTTATTTTCCTCATATTTCATTTAATAGAACTGTATAGACTAATGCTGATCAGACATTAGACATTGCTTCTGATGTTTGTCTGATATTATAGATGTTGATTGAATGTCAGACATTGCATCTGATGTTTGTCTGATATTACAGATGTTGATTGAATGTCAGACATTGTAGTTAATGTTCGTTTGATATTATAGAAATTGATTTGAAGTCAGACATTGCTTCTGATCGTTGTCTGATATTATAGACGTTGATGGACGTCAGACATTGCTTCTGATGTTAATCTGATATTATAGATGTTGATTGGATATCAGACATTGCTTTTTATTAGGGCCCCGCAAGGATTTGCGGGTGCCCTATAGTAATCACTCTGTCTGTCTGTCTGTCCGTCTGTCATTCTTCTGTCCACAAATTTTCTGTTTTTTCCTAATAACTTTTTTTATGGTCGCCCAATTAAGATCAAATTTTGTATGGTAGTTCAATAGGCAGAAAGACATATTTTGATGCTAAGTTTGTTTCTCTGTGTCCCCTGGTTTGGAGCTGGGGTGGTAGGGTAGATTCCTTAACTTTATTAGGTCACCTGAGTAAACTCAGGTGACCTATTGCTATCCGTTTTCGTCCGTCGTCGTGCATTGTGCGTTAATATTTGAACATTTTCAGCTTCTTCTCTGCAACCACTGAACCAATTTCAACCAAATTTGGTCTTAAGCATCTATGGCTGAAGGGGAACAAAAATTTTGAATTTCATGATCCCTGCCCCCCTGGGGCCTGAGGGGTGGGGCCAAAACCACTAAAATTAATGCAATCTTTAAAAATCTTCTTCTTAACTCCTGGACATCAAGCGGTCAAACTGTTTGCATGATTGTAATCAGCAATGAGTCCTCTACCAAAATTGTGAAATTCATGGCCCTGGGGTCAGGGGTTCTAGTGCTAGGGCGGGGCTAAATAAGTAGGTAGTGAAAATGCATTATTTCTTTGAAAATCTTCTTCTCTGCTCCTGGGTATTAAATAAACCAACTAAGCACATAGTTATGATGAGCAAGAGTGCCACTACCAAAATTGTGAATTTTATGGCCCCAGGGTCAGGGTTCTGGTGTTAGGGTGGGGCTCTATTGATTATATAGTGAAAATACATGAATTCTTTGAAAATCTTCTTCTCTGCTCCTGGGTATTAAATAAACCAACTAAGCACATAGTTATGATGGGCAAGAGTGCCACTACCAAAATTGTGAATTTTATGGCCCCAGGGTCAGGGGTTCTGGTGTTAGGGTGGGGCTCTATTGATTATATAGTGAAAATACATGAATTCTTTGAAAATCTTCTTCTCTGCTCCTGGGTATTAAATAAACTAACTAAGTACATAGTTATGATGAGCAAGAGTGCCTCTACCAAAATTGTGAATTTTATGGCCCCAGGGTCAGGGGTTCTGGTGTTAGGGTGGGGCTCTATTGATTACATAGTGAAAATACATGAATTCTTTGAAAATCTTCTTCTCTGCTCCTGGGTATTAAATAAACCAACTAAGTACATAGTTATGATGAGCAAGAGTGCCTCTACCAAAATTGTGAATTTTATGGCCCCAGGGTCAGGGGTTCTAGTGTTAGGGCGGGGCTCTATTGATTATATAGTGAAAATACATGAATTCTCTGAAAATCTTCTTCTCTGCTCCTGGGTATTAAATAAACTAACTAAGTGCATAGTTATGATGAACAAGAGTGCCTCTACCAAAATTGTGAATTTGTTTGGCCCCAGGGTCAGGTGTTCTGGTGTTAGGGCGGGGCTCTATTGATTATATAGTGAAAATACATGAATTCTTTGAAAATCTTCTTCTCTGCTCCTGGGTATTAAATAAACTAACTAAGTGCATAGTTATGATGAGCAAGAGTGCCTCTACCAAAATTGTGAATTTTATGGCCCCAGGGTCAGGGGTTCTGGTGTTAGGGTGGGGCTCTATTGATTATATAGTGAAAATACATTAAATCTTTGAAAATTTTCTTCTCTGCTCCAGGGTATTAAGCAGATGAACTACCAATATAGTTATGCTGGACAAGGGCCCAAATCTTCCAGAATTGTGAATTTCAAGGCCCCAGGGTCAGGGTACCATAGAAGGGGGGGGGGGTTGTACTTATATACTGAAAATGAATGAATGGTTTGAAATCTGCTCCTTGGTATTAATCAAATATCAAGGCCTAAGGGTCAGGAGTTCATGTGTGGTAGGGGCACTATTGATTATTGCTGAATATTACTGATTAGTTGAAATGCATTTTTAGCTCACCTGAGCCGAAGGCTCAAGTGAGCTTTTCTGATCACATTTTGTCCGTCGTCCGTCCGTCTGTCTGTCCGTCCGTCTGTCTAGCTGTCCGTCTGTAAACTTTTCACATTTTCGACTTCTTCTCAAGAACCACTGGGCCAATTTTGACCAAACTTGGTACAAAGCAGACTTGGGTGAAGGGGAATTTAAATTGTTAAAATGAAGGGACATATCCCCTCGCAAGGGGAGATAATCAAGAAAAGACAAAAATAGGGTTGGGTCATTAAAAAATCTTCTTCTCAAGAACCACTGGGCCAGTAAAGCTGAAACTTATGTGGAAGCATCCTGGGGTAGTGTAGATTCTAAAATATTCAAATAATGACCCCCGGGGGAAGGGCGGGGCCACAATGGGGAATCAAAGTTTTATATAGAAATATATAGGAAAAATCTTTGAAAATCTTCTTCTCAAGAACCACTGGGCCAGAAAAGCTAAAACTTATGTGGAAGCATCCTGGTATAATGTAAATTCTAAATTGTTCAAATAATGACCCCCGGAGGAAGGGCGGGGCCACAATGAGGAATCAAAGTTTTATATAGAAATATATAGGAAAAATCTTTGAAAATCTTCTTCTCAAGAACCACTGGGCCAGAAAAGCTGAAACTTACGTGGAAGCATCCTGGTATAATGTAGATTCTAAATTGTTCAAATAAAGACCCCCGGGGGAAGGGCGGGGCCACAATGGGGAATCAAAGTTTTATATAGAAATATATAGGAAAAATCTTTGAAAATCTTCTTCTCAAGAACCACTGGGCCAGAAAGAGTGAAACTTATGTGGAAGCATCCTGGTGTAGTGTAGATTCTAAATTGTTCAAATCATGACCCTCAGGGGAAGGGCGGGGCCACAATGGGGTATCAAAGTTTTACATAGAAATATATAGGAAAAATCTTTGAAAATCTTCTTCTCAAGAACCACTGGGCCAGAAAAGCTGAAACTTATGTGGAAGCATCCTGGTATAATGTAGATTCTAAATTGTTCAAATAATGACCCCCGGGGGAAGGGCGGGGCCACAATGGGGAATCAAAGTTTTACATAGAAATATATAGGAAAAATCTTTGAAAATCTTCTTCTCAAGAACCACTGGGCCAGAAAGAGTGAAACTTATGTGGAAGCATTCTGGGGTAGTGTAAATTCTAAATTGTAGGAATCATGACCCCCGGGGGAAGGGCGGGGCCATTATAGGGAATCAAAGTTTTACATAGAAATATATAGGAAAAATCTTTGAAAATCTTCTTCTCGGGAACCACTGGGCCAAAAAAGCTGAATCATATGTGCCCATGGAAGGATCATGGGGTAGTGTAGATTTCAAAATGTCTAAATTATGATCAGTGGGGTAGGGTGGGTATGCATTATGTATAACAAGGGGGGAAATCTGGTAAAGAACAGAATGGTCAAAGCTTCTCAGGTGAGCGATGTAGCCCATGGGCCTCTTGTTTGTTCCCTTACCCTGCATATGGGTATTAAGTAAACAAACTAATTAACTGCTAAGTGTATTGATATGATGATCAATGGTGCCTCTTTCAAAATTGTGAATGCCATAGCATCTGGCTTAAAACATGAATCAAATTCAATCACTGGAAAGTTGTTGCATAATACTCAGGTGACCTATAAGGCCCATGGGCCTCTTGTATAAGAATGCATTGGCAAAGAGAGATAACTGCTGAAGATGTTGCCATTGTAAACTGAATGCTGAATCCCTTGGGATTAATTAGCTTTCCTCCTGAAGAAAATCCAAAGCATTATCTTTATCTGCATTGAGACGAATTACCACCTCTGTCTGCAAATGAAGTTTGTTTTAAAGTTAAGTCAATTTTGAATGCTATGAGCACTCTGAAATGTGGATTTAAATATAAATATTTATACTTTATTTTTTCATTGAATTTTAAAAATATGAAATATATTAAAGAGGATATATTTTTTAATTTTTACCTTTTTTCCCTTTATGTAAATTCAAGAATATTTTTAATTTTTAAGGTAGTTGTACAAAAACCCCATTCAAATAATACTGAAAAAGTTCTAAAGTTGTAAATTTAGAAGCTAGATATTGATGAGAGAGAAGTAAATTTATCCCTTGGGATTAATTATTTAAGCCTGCTGCAGAAAATTTAGTAGGCTTGTCTTTATCTGTCACTTTAAGATTAATGAAAACCTTTGTCTGCATCTGATGTTTGTTTTGAAGTTAAGGTCAAGCCTTCATGATATTTGCATTCATTACAAATGAAGGCTGTTAGTTGTTCTTTTTTGCCTAATTAAAGTAATAGATAAACCATACAATTTTGACTGTTTTCAAGGATATTATTTACAGGTTTCTGAATATTCAGGAATTATCTTGAAATTTTAAGAATACAGTTGCTGTTGCTTATTCTTTGTACATTTTTTAATCATTCTGCAAGCTGCACACTTATAATTCTACCCCATGGCGGGGCCCTTGCTGACTGGTCAGTTTTCTAGTGTTTGTCTGATATTATAGACGTTGATTGGACATCAGACATTGTATCTGATATTTGTCTAATATTATACCTGTTATACATGTTGATTGGACATTAGACATTGTAGTTAATGTTTGTCTGATATTATAGACGTTGATGGACGTCAGACATTCATTTTTGTTTGTCTGATATTATAGACATTGTATCTAATGTTTGTCTGATATAAAAGACCTTGATTGGATGTCAGACATTGCTTCTGATGTTTGTCTGATAATAAAGACGTTGATGAACGTCAGTCATTGCTTCTGATGTTTATCTGATATTATAGACATTGATGGATGTCAGACATTGCTTCTGATCTTTATCTGGTATTATAGAAATGTTGATTGGACATTAGACATTGTAGTTAATGTTTATCTGATATTATAGACGTTGATGGATGTCAGACATTGTTTCTGATGTTTGTCTGTTGTTATAGACATTGATGGATGCCAGACATTGCTTCTGTTGTTTGTCTGATATTATAGACGTTGATTGGACATAAGACATTGACACAGTAGTTAATGTTTATCTGATATTATAGACGATGATGGACGTCAGACATTGCTATTGATGTTTATCTGATATTATAGATGTTGATTGGACATTGGGCATTGCATTGATGTTTGCTGATATTAAAGACATCTTGATTGGACGTTAGACATTGCTTCTGATGTTTGTCTGATATTATAGACGTTGATTGGATGTCAGACATTGCATCTGATGTTTGTCTGATATTATAGATGTTGATTGGATGTCAGACATTGCTTCTGATGTTTGTCTGATATTATAGACATGTTGATTGGACATTAGACATTGTATTTTTGATGTTGTCTGATATTATAGACATTTTGATTGGATGTCAGACATTGCTTCTGATGTTTGTCTGATATTATAGACATTGATGAACGTCGGATATTGCTTTTGATGTTTGTCTGATATTATAGATGTTGATTGGACATCAGACATTGCTTCTGATGTTTGTCTGATATTATAGATGTTGATTGGACGTCAGACATTGCTTCTGATGTTTGTCTGATATTATAGACGTTGATTGGATGTCAGACATTGCATCTGATGTTTGTCTGATATTATAGACGTTGATTGGATGTCAGACATTGCTTCTGATGTTTGTCTGATATTATAGACGTTGATTGAATGTCAGACATTCATTTTTGTTTGTCTGATATTATAGACATGTTGATTGGAAATTAGACATTGTAGTTAATGTTTATCTGATATTATAGACATTGATGGACGCCAGAAATTGCTTCTGATGTTTGTCTGATATTATAGACATGTTGATTGGACATTAGACATTGTATCTAATGTTTGTCTGATATAAAAGACCTTGATTGGATGTCAGACATTGCTTCTGATGTTTGTCTGATATTATAGATGTTGGTTGGACATTAGACATTGCTTCTGATGTTTATCTGATATAATAGACATTGATGGACGTCAGACATTGCTTTTGATGTTTGTCTGATATTATAGATGTTGATTGGACATCAGACATTTATTTTTGTTTGTCTGATATTATAGACGTTGATTGGATGTCAGACATTGCTTCTGATGTTTGTCTGATATTATAGATGTTGATTGGACGTCAGACATTGCTTCTGATGTTTGTCTGATATTATAGATGTTGATTGGACTTCAGACATTGTTTCTGATGTTTGTCTGATATTATAGATGTTTATTTGACGTCAAACATTGCATCTGATGTTTGTCTGATAGTATAGACATGTTGATTGGACGTCAGACATTGTTTCTGATGTTTGTCTGATATTATAGACATTGATTGGACGTCAGACATTATTTCTGATGTTTGTCTGATATTATAGACATGCTGATTGCATTTTAAACACTACATTTCATATTTGTTCAATATTGCAGACAGATGCAGATTGGAAGAATCTAATCCGAGATGCAGGAAGAAGAAGTTTAATATATTCTGTGGCCAGTGGTCAAGACTTCAATGAAGCTGCTAAGAATATTTTAATTCAGAAATAAAGAGGATGTAATTGATTGGCTTTTGATTTAGGAAAGCCATGATAGTTGGATAATTAACATGCAGACAAAGCTTGGTGTCACTAAGGATAAAGAAATCAAGATCTAGCTTTAGATGCAAACTTAATTTAGTGGAATTTAGAGCTACCTTAAAAAAGTAGTGGACTTTAGTGTAACCTTAAACAAGTAGTGGACTTAAGTGCTACCTTAAACAAGTAGTGGACTTTGATGCCACCTTAAATGAGTAGTGGACTTCAGAGCTACCTTAAACAAGTAGTGGACTTAAGTGATACCTTAAACGAGTAGTGGACTTTGATGCCACCTTAAATGAGAAGTGAACTTTGATGCCACCTTAAATGAGAAGTGGACTTTAGTGCTACCTTAAACAAGTAGTAGGCTTAAGTGCTACCTTAAACAAGTAGTGGACTTAAGTGTGCTACCTTATACAAGTAGTGGACTGATGAGAAGTAGACTTGAAGCTACCTTAAATGAGAATTGGAATTTAGTGCTACCTTAAACGAGTAATGGACTTTGATGCCACCTTGAATAAGAAGTGGACTTTGATGCCACCTTAAACAAGTAGTGGACTTTGATGCCACCTTAAACAAGTAGTGGACTTTGATGCCACCTTAAATGAGAAGTGGACTTTGGTGCTACCTGAAATGACAAGTGGACTTCCTAACTTAAATAAGAAGTAGACTTCCTACCTTAAATAAGAAGTAGACTAAAGTGCTACTTTAACTGAGAAATGGACTTTAGTGCTGCATTAAATGAGTAGTGGACTTTAATGCTATCTTATATAAGAATTGGACTTTGATGTTTCTTAAATGAAAAGTCAACCTTAATGTTGCCTTAAGTGAGAAGTGGACTTAAATGTTGCCTTAGATGAGGAGTGGACTTTGGCATTGTCTTAAATGAGGAGTGGACTTGGGCATTGTCTTAAATGAGGAGTGGACTTTGATACTCCCACATGGAGGACATATCTTTGTGGTTGTCCTATGAGGCGTGTAACATCAGCATGTACTGGAATATTTTCTGTGAATACAAATTAATCAGGATATCCATAAACTTCAACTGCTGCATTTATTTTATATGTGGTCTTCAAACTTTACAGATTGCTATAAACTAGTTCTAAAATATGGTATTTTAATATCCATTTATATAATTTTTTGTATCAATACATGTCATTAACTTTTTTGTGTATTTACTAATGTCTAATCATAGTTGAAAATACTTGTTTGTGCCCAAGTTTAAATGTTGTAGTTTTTTTTTAATTTAAGATAGTTTAAGCAAACAAAAAATTAGCTTCCAGATAGTGTTTATATATCTCACTGTATGTGTTCATATTGAATTAATATGTTTAAACAAACAAAAAATTAGCTTCCGGATAGTGTATATATATCTCTCACTGTATGTGTTCATATTGAATTACTTAATATGTTTAGTGGGCATTAAATGAGTTGTAGTTTTTTACTTAATTATTTAAAGGCTGTGCCAAAATCCAATAAGTTGTACAGAAAATAGCATTTAATTTATACATGTTAACTGTATGTACATATACATGTGGAGACATAAGTTGGTTGTCAGTTAAACTTGTTGAGCAGTTATTGTTACAAAGAAATTCTGATTCTTTAGTTCCTGCTGTATGTTTATATGCGTGTGTGTTTTAAAACTATCAATCAGATTCCAGATTGACTGCATAAAATTTACAGATGATAAATGTTAATGTCCTGGTGTTAATGAGAATCAACTTGTGATATTAGAATGAAGGAGATAATAAAAGATATAAGAACTGTGGACTTATAATCTATCAGCAGATATAACAGGGGTTTCAATGAGATCACTGAATTTTCATGGCAACCTCCCTTACAATATTTGTTGCATATTTCTTTACATTTATTACACTGAAGATCACCCGAGTCACTCAGGTGACATATTGCCATCTCTTTTCATCTGATGTACATTATGCCTCATGCATTAACAACTGGATATTTTCAGCATCTTCTGTGGAACCATTGAACCATTTGCAACAAATTTTGGCAGATAACATCTGTGAGTAAATCGGGGGAGCAGAAATTGTGAGTTTCATGCCCCCCCTTGGCCTAGGGGTAGTGCTAAAACCATCAAAATTAGCACTATTTAAAAAAAACCTTCACTCCTGAACATCACACAATCAAAATGTTAGCATGATTGTAGTAAGCGAAGAGCACTCTAACAATATTGTGAAATCTATAGCCCCAGCATCAGGGATTCTGGAGTTAAGGTGGGGCTCTAATTATCACAGTGAAAGTGCCTGTTGATATCCAAGAAATCGTCTCCTTTCCCCTATACTACGTGCATGCTTATGATGCACTTTCCTGTTATGGCTCCACCCTACCCTTGTGATTTGAACAAAAAATCTGCACTACCTCCATTGTCTCAAGCAGTTTTGGTGTCCGTATATAGCTCTCTCCTACACTGGCTGCTTGATCACATAATTTTATAATCTTGAGAATACTTACACCCCTTTTCTGTGACATTACTTTTTTTGTATGTTCAGCCAATGGCAATTTTGTTTCCAGTGGAACCACGAATCTAGACGACTGATCTTTTTTTTTTCATATCATACACTTTGTTTATAATGTTTTTTTATGTATTCTCGGATTATGCATATATATAAGTAACAAATATGTAGAATACATATCTTATACAATTATATAAAAAAATTTTATTCAACAAAAATTCACTACATTAAAGTATTGGTGTGTCTTCATGTTTGTACTCATCAGTGGGCATTACTGCAGTTCTAGTACATGTCCCAATATGCAGAATTAAGGAAAAATTCGGAAGTTAATTTCTGGAACAAAATTGTTTTTCTGACACTTTTTTCCAGTCTGCTTCATCATACAATGCGTTATACATTCAACTGTTACAATGTCATATGTAAACAATGTCACATGTAAACAGGACCTTTTTTATAGCAAAAAACAAGAAAAGAAACAATACAGCAAAAAATGTATAAACAAACTGCAATCTTTTTGTGTATTGGGTATCTTATAAGTTATGTGTTAACTATATACACCAAAAAACTTTTCACATTTCAATGTTAGCAAACTATATCAAAGTTGAAAAAAAAATGTACAAAATTGTCAATTCATACTAACATACAGAGAGAAATACTCAGAATATGGGTTTACCTTTACAAAATATCATTGAAAAATAAATTACCAAATTTTTCTTACTTCCAATGAAAAAAATTCTATCTTGAGTGTCAGAGCAATTCATTCACAGAATAAACAACCTGTCTATAACTGTCAGCTGGAGCACATCATGAGGCTGAAACACAACATATAACAAACCCTCTCATCCTTCCTCGTCAATCATCTCACTCTCTCACACACACTTATAACCCGTGTTTTCCCTAAATAAGTCCTTTCATTTTCTTGTACTCGGCGAGATTGAGGGAGCGTTTGGGTGCTGCCTCTTTTACTGGTTGTAGGCTTCTACTGTTGGCTGCCACTGCTGGGTCTGAAATAAAAACACAACTTCAGTAACTGACTCCCAGAAGTTGACAAAGGCTGATTACTTAAACTCTTCCTTACTTTAGTATAGTTTATTTTATACTACATGTAACAATCTAATAAAGGATACAAATTTGAACAGAGCTGAGTTTGGCATTATCGTTCAAGTCATTTAATGTCATTTGTAGGTGTGATGTGGCTTTTAAAGCATGCATCAAACTGCATCCATATATATTTACTTGTTTGAACACTACTTGTGTTGAGTATGAATGTACATGTATCTAAAGGCTGGCCATGAGACTTCAGAAATTTGCATCAAGTTGTAAATATCAAGAAATTAAAACACATCTCTCAATTTCTCAAAGAGTTATCACAAAGAAAACAGATGGAATGGTAAATATTGGGATATAATCATCAATCACTTTAAGCAGTCCCTCAAATTTATTTGTGGCAACACAGCAGGACCAGGATTTCCTGATGGACAATCCTACCCCACATATTGGTCCTTAGACTTACTGGTAGCAGGGACGTCTAGATCAATTTCTATGTTAAAATCATGGACGGCAAACAAGTCTTCCGACGACTTTCGCCGATCTGGTTTTTCTAGCCCTGTTCCAGATAAATGGATGTGGAACTGGTTTTGATCACTGGTCTCTCTCTCTCTGTTTGCAATCTCCTCCTGTATCAACACAACAGGTCATTAGAAATCTATTCTAACTAGTACCATTGACAAGGAAGTCAGGATAAATGTTACTGTTTAAAGTCTAATTTTGAGTTTCAAACAAAAAATAAATCTGACTAAATATCATTGTAATTTAATATGTTGATAGTGCGACTGTTCAATGAGTGCTGATACTCCGTCTTCTCAAACCTTGTGTGATATTTGGTACTCTAGATTTTGACATTACAGAACGTCGTATGAAAGCTGCATTACCAGACCGAAGCCAGGCCCCAGGATCATGGAACATCTTAAACTTAAGTCAAAATCTTCATTTCATACTTAAATGTTGTGGAAGTCAACCAGATCAAAATTACAATTTGTTTCAATATTGATGAACAAAAGTGTTCATTTTACAGGTGATTGAAAATTTGACTTCAGT
Source organism: Saccostrea cuccullata (assembly GCF_032062105.1). Taxonomy (NCBI): domain Eukaryota; kingdom Metazoa; phylum Mollusca; class Bivalvia; order Ostreida; family Ostreidae; genus Saccostrea; species Saccostrea cuccullata. The sequence continues at coordinate 1,248,324 of NW_026920828.1, read as the reverse complement.
CTAAGTTTGTTTCATGATCCTGGGGCCTGAACAGTGCTAATTTTCATAAAGAACATTTAATCTACCGTTGATCTCTAATTTCTTAAATGAACAGCAAGTTTTTTCTCAAGTCTGCTTGCTGGGATGGTGGAGGGGTCTAATTAAGAGTATGGTACTAGAGATGAAGACGTTACCAGAGATTTTCTACGGGAGGCTTCCTCCAGTTTTCTTCTTTCTGCCATCCTCTCCTGTACTTTAGCCTCCACTTCTGGATCACGGGCCTGTGTAAAAATGTTAAATCATTGATATAGGAAGTTCCCTGACACTCAAACGAATACACAAATTATCATGGTGGTTTGACAATCATAATTTGGTTGACATCCAAATAAAATGAGATTGCATTTCTTTTAAAAATAATGAAACTATTTCTAATGAAAAAAAGCATGCAAAACAGAAAAAAATCAACAAGAATTTTAAAAATGAATCCATGCAGCTTCATACAGTATTTTTCTTTATCATGAAATTTATCTGAACTATGAACCAATACCTTGTTTCAAACAAAATAAACTTTAGATCTTGTAAATAGCAAAATTTAACAAAACATAAACTTCCTCATTACATACACATGCTATAGTATGCAGGATTTTCTGCAGTGAAAAAGAAAGGAAAATTTATCCCCCAAAAATAAAAAACAATTCATGTTCATAAGTGACCAAATACAAATACCATTTCAATATTTCAAAGAAACATTTATCTTCAGCAAGAAGTTCCTGTATTTCAGATAAAATTTTCACACGTTCTCCACATGAAATGTAAAGACTAGTGCTATTATTCTGTACTGTAATTCTGCTTTGCCTCTCTGAGTGAGTTTATTGATTAACCCTGCTACACTTACCTTTGTGACGAGGGTGGGACGACAGGAGCGTCGAGTAAACGGATCAGCCACAGCATTCTTCATCTCTAAGAACTCCTTCTTTGAAGCCTCCTCTGCCAGGATTTGGTTTCTCAAACGATTCCTTTGGTTGATATAACTAAGAACAACCATAAAATTGGTGTGGGTTATATACTTAATTTGGTATTAAAATCAATAGAAGTAATACAATTTTACAAACGTTGAAAGATCTAGAAAAAGGCTGAGATGAGTTGACCACAGAGGTCAAACTGCACTATCCTCCTGACATTTGCAATTCTGTGCTACAAACACTAGTAGAAACACTGCAACATGATATTCTAGGTTTTAAGTCAAACCCATCTATGTAATACTTTAACAGCAACAAATCATCAAATTCTTAATAAAGGAAACCTCTGACATAACTTGTGTCATAATGAAGTCTAGCATCCACAGTGACTGATATTGTCGAGATAAATCTAACATATAAATATGATATCCAGGTCTACTTACAGAACACATCGGACTTTCAAGCACTGGACACATCTCAGTGATATAGAATTAATACCTAACAGATGATTACAGGTCTGTGTGAAACAATTTCAATATTAACCCCTGCCTTACCTAATGGATGATATGTTGTTAGTTCTCCTTCTATCCAGTTCATTAGCCCTCTCCTCCAATTCCTCTAGTTCCTGTGAGATTTTATACTGAGCTGCCGTGTCCCCCTCTAGATCAGCTGCTTCCTGCCAAAACAAAGACGTGTGGTATTGTCACTAGCTCAGATAACAGTGCTCTTGTTTATTTCTACACTCAGAAGATATTGTTGTACACTCAAATGACACTGTCTGAAACTTAATTCTCATCTCAGATTAAATAATCTTGACAACACTTAATTTTACACTGAGGTAGCAATGTCTTACATTTTCTCATCTGAACATTTATTTCCTTAGTTTGAGATTTGTTGTATTTTATAACAGACACTCTCTAACACTTCAAAACTATCAAAACATATAATCCAGTGGCCCTACCTTTTGTTTGAGTAAGAGGGTTTTCTTAATGGCATAATTATGAGGATTCTTTTTAAATTTCTGCTTCTCAGCTACAATCTGAAAAAATCAGGAAAATCTTCAGTAATAAATTAATGTCCTTTCTTAAAACAGACATTTTCTCTGATCATGTTTCAAAAAATTTGCATTCTTCACATTTAATGAAATTTCACATACATGTATATAACAGAAAAATACTATTTGACTTTTTCTTTACCTCTTCGATATCGTTCTCTTTGAACTTGTAATTGAGTGCCTCCTGTATACTTTTGGCCTTCTTATCTATGTCCTGTAGAGTCGGTAAAGGTATGTCTCCCAGAGTCATGGCTTCCTGCCATTTGAAGAACTCAGAATCTGTGAAATCTTGGTTAGATACGAATTCCAGCCGATAAACACGTTCCGAATGTCCATGCCTGAAATTAATTCCATGTAAGCACTCATTATCCTGATAAAATTTATTTTGGTGGTTTTCACCAAAAAAATCTTTAAGGACATTTATTTACCGCAATTTGAGACCCTTATTTGTTCGTGTTGTACCAAGCTGATATATTTTTGCAGTTTCCATGGTGTCAACAATTTCAGCGATCTAGCAAAAAAAGGTTTCTTATTTAAAAAATAGTTGCATATTCTGTGTGCATAAATCATATTTTATGAATTACACTTGGTGAATATTTATTATATATTAAGGATTCTTCCATTCCATCAGGGATGACTTACTCTGTACACCGCCCGACCCTCGTGGTTACCAATACCAATTCTCACATAGCAGCCACACACAGTCTTCTTAAAGAATGGCATGTGACACCATCTAAACAACAGGAAAGAAAATAATGTAAGTTTAAGCGGTTATTTTTGTTACTTGATTTATAAGTGTATAGCCCTTCAAAAACATGAAAACTAGTATGACCTAAATTACTACAGCTACATGTTCATTGTGCTAAATAGTAAATGATTAATTTTAAAGTTTTCCTGCAAAAGTAATCAAATTATAAAAACACAAGACCCATGGGCCACATTTCTCCATAATACATTCCTACATAAAACTTTGATCACATATTGTTGCCCATCCTACCCATCCTAGCCCAAGGGGTCATGAATTGAACAAAACTAAATATACACTACCTGAAGTAGCTACAGTGTAGCATATAAATATGATTTATATGAACATAATTTATTGCTGTTCTTGAGGAGTAGATTTTTTTATATAGATTTTTTCTGTATATTCCTATTTAGATCTTTGGTTACCCATTGTGCCTCCACAGTATGTGTATACCTATGTAAAACTTTGATCTCCTACAATTGCTCTTCCCTAGCCCTGAGAGTTCCTCATTTTTTTTTTAAAGATGCCATTAGTTTTTCAATAATTCTTCATTACTTTCCCTAGAAAGAGGCCTTTTGTTTGAAGAAATGTCTACAGATGACAAATGAAGAAACAAGAAGGCCGTTGTCAGACACCCTTTGATCATAAAAGCTCACTCGAGTCTTAAGCTCAGGTGAGCCACCAAAACAATTGACTTTAAACATATTCTAAAACAATCACAATAAATGTTTACTCAAACTTAATGCATATTTATTTCTTTTTTAGGCAAATTTTAAGCACTTTTAGAACAGAAGTTCTGCTTCCTTTACTTACTTTTCCAGCTTGTGTCGTGACAGACGGATCTTGGATAGATCTTCTTTACATGACACAAATTTTGGTTTCCTTGATTCATAAGACCTACAGTGTATAATGAGATTTGTTTCAACATTTAAAACTATTTCATGTTATATTATTTATGGCAATGAATGCCATATTTTAAGTTAACAAGAGGCCCATGGGCCTTATAGGTCACCTGAGCATTATGCAACAACTTTCCAGTGATTGAATTTGATTCATGTTTTAATCCAGATGCTATGGCATTCACAATTTTGAAATAGGCACCATTGATCATCATAACAATACACTTAGCAGTTGCTTAGTTTGTTTACTTAATACCCATAGGCAGGGTAGGGGAACAAAAACTGCATTTCAAGTAATCAGTAATATTCAGCATGATCAGTAATGCCCCAATCACACATGAACCCCTGACCCTTAGGCCTAGATCCACACATTGCACAATTTTTGAAAAGGCACCCTTGCTTTTCAAAAATATTTGATAAATAGGAGCAGATTTCAAACAATTCATCCAGTTTCAGTATATAAGTACAGCCCCCCCCCTCCTTTATGGTACCCTTGACCCTTGGGCCTTGAAATTCACAATTCTGGAAGATTAGGACCCTTACTCATCATAACTACATAGGTAGTTCATCTGCTTAATACCAAGGAGCAGAGAAGAAAACTTTCAAAGATTTAGTGTATTTTCATTGTATAATTAATAAAGCCCCACCCTATCACTAGAATCCCTGACCCTGGGGCCATAAAATTCACAATTTTGGAAGAGGCACTCTTTTGCTCATCATAACTATGCACTTATTTAGTTTATTTAATACCCAGACACAGAGAAGAATATTTTCAAAGAATTATTTTTTCACTATATAATCTAAAGAGCCCCCCCCCCCCTACACCAGAACCCCTGACCCTGGGGCCATCGAATTCACAATTTTGGTAGAAGCACTTTTGCTCATCATAACAAAGCACTTAGTTAGTTAATTCAATACCCAGGAGCAGAGAAGAAGATTTTCAAAGAATTCAAGTATTTTCACTATATAATCTATAGTCCCCCCCCCCCCTTACACCAGAACCCCTGACCCTGGGGCCATGAAATTAACAATTTTGGTAGAGGCACTCTTGCTCATCATAACTATGCACTTATTTAGTTTATTTAATACCCAGGAGCAGAGAAGATTTTCAAAGAATTCATGTATTTTCACTATATAATCTATAGAGCCCCCCCCCCTTACACCAGAACCCCTGACCCTGGGGCCATAAAATTCACAATTTTGGTAGAGGCACTCTTGCTCATCATAACTATGCACTTAGTTAGTTTACTTGATACCCAGGAGCAGAGAAGAAGATTTTCAAAGAATTTATGTATTTTCACTATATAATCTATAAGCCCCACCCTAACACCAAACCCCTGACCCTGGGGCCATAAAATTCACAATTTTGGTAGAGGCACTCTTGCTCATCATAACTATGCACTTAGTTAGTTTATTTAATACCCAGGAGCAGAGAAGAAGATTTTCAAAGAATTCATGAAATTTCACTATATACTTATTTAGCCCCACCCTAACACCAGAACCCCTGACCCCGGGGCCATGAATTTCACAATTTTGGTAGAGGACTCAATGCTGATTACAATCATGCAAACAGTTTGACTGCTTGATGTCCAAGTAAAGAAGAAGATTTTTAAAGATTGCACTAATTTTAGTGGTTTTTGCCCCACCCCCCAGGCCCCAGGGGGGCAGGGCCCATGAAATTCACAATTTTTGTTCCCCTTCACCCATAGATGCTATATGCCAAAGAACTATATGCGGTATTAACCAACATTTGCCCCCCAAAATCAAACTTTGATGGAGTAACATTTAATTAAGTCCTTAAACAGGGGAGTATATGCTGACTTCAAAGCACTGAATAATTTCATAAGTAATGACGTCATATGTACGTAATGACGTCACAAATATGACGTAATTTCAGTTTTTTATGAATTTTGCAGAAAAATGTACAAATTTCGTCGATATTTTAAATAAAAGTCACCGAGCGCATGTGTGTTCAGGATAAATATTTTGATATAATGTGTAGAATGATAATATCAATGAAATATGTCAATATTGTTCCTGAACACACATGCGCTCTATAAATTTTAAAGCTTAAATTGTTGAAATTTTGTCCATTTTGTCCTCTTTCTGAAAAAGGATATAAAATCGGACTAGTTTGTGACGTCATAAAAACAGAAATTGTGAATACACTGCTCTGGAACTATAATATTTTCTGTTAACTTATATTTCTCGTACAATTTATTGAATTCAGCACATTTCAGGAAGTTTTCAAAATTTGACTTTTGTGGGGGCAAACATATGCAATATACCGCATATAGTTCTTTGGTTGAAATTGGTTCAGTGGTTTCAGAGAAGAAGCTGAAAATGTTCAAATGTTAACGCACGACGCACGACGAACGACGACGGACGAAAAGTGATAGCAATAGGTCACCTGAGTTTACTCAGGTGACCTAAAAATTTATATTAAAAAAAAAAATAAGAAAAAAAATTTTGTCAGAGAAAACTTAAAAATGTGATCAGTGCAATAAAATTCATACGTAATAGTAATACACAAGGTATCTAACTTGAATTACAAGAATCACATCACTGCCTTCACAGAATTGCACATTTTTATGCAAGCAGAGATGTACTGGCAAAGAATGGCAAAGTGTTTATAATTATTCTCTTCTACAATCATTCATTTACAAAATCATATATGACATGCTTGTCTTTATTCTCTTTTAAGACATGCTTGACTTGTTTACCTTTAAGTAGAAGTTTTCAATGATTTATCATGTAACGAAAAGATTAAACAACAACACTTACTCCTCCCCCTCCGAATCCGACCTTGCAGATGACCTTGAACTACTGCTGCTTTCTGACTCGGACCCAGAATCATCTACCCGCTCCTTTTCTGGTTCAGATTTCGGATCCTCCTCTTCATCGTCATCATCATCAGAGTATATATCACTTGTTTTCAGCAGTTTCTTTTTTTGTTCTTGTTTTTCCTCTTGTTTCTTAATCTGTTCCTCAGCTGTTACACAAAGAAAACATAATTCACTATTTATTTCAGCAAATACTTCTTTTTGTATTTTTATAAACCTAAATCATTGAAGCTTATTGATTAAATGTTTATCTTTTATGTATCATATCTTCTTTATTTGTTTACGGCTGGTTTCTTTTTTTCAATGAACGAGGTTCAAATGAGAATTTTTCAAAGTCCTATTTCTCCTATGTAGTCTATAGTCCCTTTCTATGAGAGAGTAACAGAGAGGCCGAGTCTCACCGATTTTCTTTTTTTCCTCTCGTTTCTTCATCAGGTCCGTGAGAGCAGAGAATTTTTTATTGTCCTTCTTCTCCTCCATATTTTTACGTCTTTCGATACTTCTCTGAGTGACTGATTTCAGATCTTTCAGGTCCTGAACAGATGATACAAGTACTTTCTCCTTCTTCTTTTGCTCTTTTTTCTTCTGTTGCTTTAATTTCTTTTCTATCTCAAATCTAGCAAAGACCAAAAAATAAAACAAAACATTAGTTTATTTCTAACTTATTAAGTCTTTTTATCCAATGCCTGACCTAGTTGAAAATGTGTGTTGTTGGCCTATATACATGTAGTTGCAAGTATGTGTAGTTTTTATCTAATGTCTTTCCTAGTTTTTAGTGTCTATCAACTCTGTTTAACCCCTGACCTAGTTTAAAGTGTGTTTTTATGTAATGTCTGACCTAGTTTTGGGTGCCTGTTTTTATCTAATGTCCATACATGTTAACTCTACCGATTTAGGCGGGAGTCTACCGCTTTTTCACTCCATCTCCCGCCTACAGATTTAATTCAGAAATCTACCGCTTTTCTACAAAAGTTGCATCTAAAGTATTTTTGGTTCGCTTGGGTATCCATTTTTGAAGCCAAACTGATAGAATCTCGTTAAATATCCCGTGATTTGACTCGAAAGCATACAAACGCTTTTTTTAGTATCGATGTGTACATAGATTTCAAGTACGAATTTGACAACGACAACAGCAAAAGATTACCAGTGATTACATTGGTTACAATAAATTTAGTCAACATCACTGCCATGAAAAAGGAGATACAGTTTTTAAGAATTAGATAAAAACGCTTGACATCGTCTTTAAAAGCACAGAAGCTCACAAAGTTATCAATAAAGTCAATAGAAATCACTCGATTGACCAAGCCATGTGGCACATCTCTACTTTCGTTTTCGACCATCGCAGGAAATCTGAGTTATATAACGAAAGATAGGAACTTGTTTTAGATCTAATTTAAACCATGTCATCATTTGTTTTGTTTAACAACTGAATGAACATTCAGAATTATTGCTTCTAGGCTATATCAGCAAAGATCACTTTTCAAAAGGCTAAGTTAAACAGCACATCCAAGCAAAATGATGAGTATGAAAAATATTTGAATTTGTACAATTTATGTCAAACTTAAGGTGTTTCTGTCTTCTTCTTTAAAGTGCAATTGATATTTAAGATTAATTATTGTAGGTTTCATTTAAGGCTACATTCATGTATATTACATGATATATATCGATAATCCAAGCGTAAAACAACGCGCACGCAATGCTACCGCTTTTGAGGTCTGAATCTCCCTATTTTTCATCACAATAGGTTAACATGTATGATATTGGGTTAATCTCGGTATTAAACGATTAAATAATTTTGTTACGGTTTGACTGAAAGTGAGTCTTGAAGTCTTTCCGTGTAAATAATTGAATATCTTTGATAAATCTTAGGAATTCAATCAATTTAAAGTGATAATTCAGTTGCGTTATAGGAAACATTCAAGCAGGAATTAAGACGAGGATTTGATATAGAAATTATAGAGGTACATTTCTTGCTTTAAATAATTTGGTAGATCCTGTAGATTTGTTAAGGGAGAAATACTTTGGTTATTCTAAGGTATTTTTAGGATTTAATACTCACTAATCGGGTCATTCTCGTTTAGTGCGCCCCCCTCCCCCCCTTTATTGTATTAACGTTATATCAAGATTGTGTTACTGTTCGTGTAGTGTTTCACTGTGACTTTGGGTGATTCCTGACGTCCAGTGAATTTTATTGTAATTTATTTATTGTAGTACATATTGTGACTTTTATTTATTGAATAAATTTGTAAACTTTAAATAAGGCTTATTTAACTTCCCCGTACTTTTATTTGCAAGTCCAAACACAGGTAATTCTTGTGTTATTATAGGAGATCTTTATTTACGGGTTATTCTCGTTAATCATCAGAGTACTACATGGGTTATTCCCAAGTAGGTATTTAAAAGTACTTGTGCCTGAGATCCAAGCAGCTCAGGTCCGTTACATTGACCTTATTTTAGGTGCCTATTTTTTATCTAATACCTGACCTAGTTTTAGGTGCCTGTTTTAATCCAATGCCTGACCTAGTTTTCAGGTGCCTGTTTCAATATAATGTCTGACCTAGTTTTCAGTGCCTGTTTTATCTGATGTCTGACCTAGTTTTGGGTGCCTGTTTTAATCAAATGCCTGACCTAGTTTTAAGTGCCTGTTTTAATATAATGCCTGACCTAGTTTTAAGTGCCTGTTTTAATCTAATGCTTGACCTAGTTTTAAGTGACTGTTTTAATCTAATGTCTGACCTAGTTTTCAGTGCCTGTCGTCTCTCTATTCTGTTGTACAGTTCTTGCTCCCTTTCTTTCTCTGTCATTTGTTCTAATCGCAGTCTGTCTTCTTCATCCCCAATCAGATTTTCATCATAGCCATCGTTAAACTGCTCCTCTTGATCCGAGTCCGAGACGGCGCCATCATCACTGGACGACACTTCACCTACAAATAAAAGAATCCTTAAAATAAGGCTGCTTCGTTTTCTATGGTATCATCAAAATTATATTTTGAGAAAATAAAATTTAAGTTCAGTGATCAAAGTACTGAATATATTCCATAAAGATGAAGAAAACACATTTACATTCACTGTATATGTATACAAGGTTTCTGGTGAGTAATATTAATTCTGGAAGAAATCTTAATCACTCAAACAGGTTCTCACTGTCCAACCCAGTCAATTCAAATTCAAGAATAAACAAGTAAATAATCCAAAGATTGGGATCCAAAGATTGGGAATGTCTATGAAATAATGTGAAAATCAGTCCTTCCTACTCTTTCTACTTTATCCAAGCACCTGTTTTCTATGCCATACCTTCTCCAGGCTCGGATTGAATTACATTTCTATGCAAACCTTTATGTTGTTGTCAGGTCAGACACCTAATTTTGTATATGTGTTACCTTCTTTTTTATCAATGAAAGGCTCATAAATCAACTTATTTTTTTTTCTATGTCATACTTTTTCAGGCTCAGACACCTAATTTCTATGCCATACCTTCTTCAGTCTCAGACACTTAATTTCTATGCCATATCTTCTTGGGCCCAGAAACAAAATTTCTATACAATATTTTCCTTTCATTAGACACCTAACTTCTATGTCATACCTTCTTCAGTCTCAGTCACTCTATTTCTATGTCATACCTTCTTCAGTCTCAGTCACTCTATTTCTATGTCATACCCTCTTCATCAGACACCTAATTTCTATGTCATACCTTCTTCAGTCTCAGTCACTCTATTTCTATGTCCTACCTTCTTCCGGCTCAGACACCTGTTTGTCACTCTCTGCACCACTTTCATCTGATGACACAGCTGCTTTTCTCTTTGTTTTTTTGGATGAAGATTTTGTTTTCTTTTTCTTGCTTCCCTTCTTCCCAAAGTTCCACTATACAAAAGATAACATATAACTCAAGATTTAATAATATTGTGAATGTCTGCATTATTCTTACAATGATTTGGCATATTGTAATCATAGTTTGTGTAAAAGATTCACAGAATGGATGAATTTGTATTTTAAATTTTTTAAACTAATTCCTCTGCAAACTAATGTTTACCATTATTCCATGCAGTTATGTGTATGTCTAAACTCCTTTAAAATATGCAAAGTAAAATACTTTAATTTTAAGATCAAAGGATTTAACATTTCAATAGTCATTAATTCATGCAAGACATTTCTTATGTTTTCCTAAAGTAAAAAACATCAAAGTTACATCTTCGTCACTCTCTGATGTCTCTGATTCCGAGTCACTCTTGGCTTTAGCCGTGGCCTGAGGCTCCGGGGCTGCTGGGCGTTTCCTCTTGGCCAGAGCTTTGAAATCCTGTAAATATCATTATTAAATAAATCTTAAAATACTCAACATAAACTAAAGCTATAAATACCAAATCCTGTAAATATCAATATTATCTAAATCTTGAAATATCCATCATAAACTAAAGCTATAAAACCATTATATACTAAAGCTATTAATATCAAATCCTGTAAATACCATTCACTAAATCTTAAAATATCCATCATAAATTAAAGCTATAAATACCCACCATATACTAAAAGCTATAAATACCAAATCCTGTAAATATCATTGTTAACTAAATCTTAAGATACCTATATTAAACTAGATATCACATAACTTCTTTTGGGAATGGGACCATAAATATTGGATTGAATAGTGACCTTTTTTTGAATTTTTAAAATAATTTTTATCATTACACTTGAAATACTGGGTTTCTTGCCTAACTGTTATAAACTATATTTTTGTTTTGCAATATTGAGGAATATGTATGGCAATTATACATCTAAATACATTTTGTTTATTTTAGGGAGAAATTATGAACAATGGAAAAATCACTAACATATTCAGGAAAAATGGTACCCCTTATGAATTTGGAATGGGGACCTTGAACAGTCCAATTATAGAAGTCCTAAAAACCTACATTTCAAATGTCGTGATATTTTCTTTTTATATCAAATTAAATACTCAAGGAATTATATGTTTGTGAAATATTTCACTTAATCTATGTATCATGCTGGTTGAAGTGGAACAAATTATTAGATAGAGTATATGAAACTAACAGTATATTCAATACATGTATTCTTTTCTAAATGAGAATTAAGGTCACCTTAATATCATCATTTACTGGTTGTTACTTATTTCATTCTGTAATCAAGATATTAATCTAGTGATGTTAGTTAATCAAAAGATATTTTAAAATGTGCAGAGTATCTCATCATAAATATTTCTTTCATTGTTTAATGTAATCTTGACTAAGTCAGTGACTTTCTGAAGTATTATCTTGCTAGTATGCAGTATACAGAGGGAAAATGTGGGCTTTCATGAGAAATTAAAAATGATTCACATATAGGGAAGATGTGTATTAGCATGAACATTTATGTTTTGTGTATCTAAACTTGGGGGAATTTGACTGCATGTATTGTAAAATTGTTTATCTTTCTAATTTTCCTTTCTTATTCCTAATACCGAAGTGATATAAAATGTATAGGCCTATGCTGTGTTAAAATTAATCCACAATTTCAACAATGCAAGTAAAACAACAGGCTCAACCTACTTCGTCAAGGTTTGAGCCACTTTCACTATCATCACTGTCTGAATCAATCAGAGCAGTCGTCTTCTTTCGTTTAGACATAGTAGTCAGGTTTGTAAGAGTCAATTTGAAAACATGGACACTCTTTGGCAGCGCAAAATATCTCTTTTTACCCACAATCCATTGCGAAGGTCGAACGACCTAACATCTCTTGTAGGTTTGTAAGAAATGGGTCAGCTTGCAGTTAGCAATACAAGCGTCTGAATAATCAGGATGTAAATACGGAAGTGAAGAAATCGCATTTCATTATTCCCACAGATTGTCAACTTGTCATGAAAGAAACAAAAACATTCTGTTATTTTGAGTACATTTGAAGCAGAGAAAATGACACACAAGCATGGCAGCTGTTCTGAAAAGAAATTCACGAACTAGGTCATCAAAACGATTCTGTAAGGAAAAATTTTGCTGTAAAACTGAAAATACAGAGGCGCAGTACTATTGTGAGGAGTGTGGCACAGACCAATGTATTGAGTGTGATGAAGCAATACATAAAATAAGTGTCAAGTTTGAATTTCACGATAGAAGAAAGATAGAGCCGCCTCCTTCAGAGGATTTGTGTCAAATTGCTAAAGCTCAAAATTTGCTCGTCTGTGAAGAAGATAATTTTGCGGATTTGAGATGTGAAGTGTGTGCCTTAAATTTCTGTTTCAGTTGTTTTGATTATTATCACAAAGGCAGCAGAAAAACTCACAAAAAAATCTTCTTCAAGGAATTCAGACAAAGACAATTGCAGGACCAACTGAACAATCATATTAAACCTTCTAGTCCATTGCAGGGCAGTGATGACAGCTTAACATTTATGTCATGTCCACAATTGCAAGACCAGTACCCCGATTTTAGTTCACAGCAAACACAAATATCTGAATTAAAATCATATGACAATATTCAGAACGAAAGCATGAACTCATTTAGCAGTGCTAAATCTGATCATAGTCAACCAAGTAGCATTCCAGATATTTGTTTATCAGCAGGGAGTGAAATGTCCAACATTGAAGCTCAGCTTGCAGAGAGCATCATAGATCTAAATGATCCATATGATGACACTAAGAGCTTTATGTTGATAAATGACCAAGAAGTCATACAGGTATTCTTGAGATAAGAAACTGTTTATGATATGCAGTGAAAACTGTCTAATCCAACATGAAATTAGACATACTGATACATTTCATTTTAGAATAGGCTGTGTACATGTATAAGATTGCAAAATTAAGGGAAAAAAAGTAGAAAATAGTAAAGAAAGGGGGAAAGTACATCATAAGGAAAAGGTAGAAATTCACAGTGACAAAGGTGTCAGATTAGACAGTTTTTTCTGTAAATAATTTTATACAGTGAAGTTTCAATTTTATTGAATATTTTTATTTAATATTTTTATATACATGTATATAAAATTTGATTTTCTTTTTTAAAAGGATCAGAATTGTTTCACATATGCATTCTAGCACAACATATCAGAGAAAAGTTATTAATGCAAATGTATATTTGCCATGTTCTACCAAAAAGACAATATTATCCATTATTGTTGTTCAAGTGTCTGCTTATTTTTCATTAAATATTTCTTAAGAAATGTAATTTCCAAGAAGTTTGAAAAATCTTTATTTCTTTAAAATTTGTATTAATAAATTTTACTTTTACAGATTGAAGATGAAGAAGAGTTCGCCCAGCGCCTCGGATGTGACAACAATGAACTCGTTAAAGTTGTCTCAATATTTGGTAACACAGGAGATGGCAAATCATTCACACTGAATCACACATTCTTTGGAGGTAAAGAAATTTTTAAGACCTCTTCACACCAGTCTTCATGCACTGTAGGAGTTTGGGCAGCATTTGACCCGAAGGAAAAGGTCATTGTCATAGACACAGAGGGTCTACTAGGAATTACATCCAATCAGAATCAAAGGATGCGCTTACTGCTGAAGGTTCTAGGAATATCTGATATCATCATTTACAGGTCCAGAGCAGAACGATTGCACAATGATATGTATCAGTTTCTGTGTGAGTCCTCTTCAGCCTATACCAAGCATTTCTCTGAGGAACTAGAGGCCACTGCTAGGAGGTGTAACAAGTGTGTGGCCGATCTGACTCCAGCTGTCATTATATTCCAGGAGACGGTCAACACTAATGTTCTAACTAACTCAGGTACGTCTTATTGTCTTGTTTATCTACTGTTTTATCAATGAACTATGCCACATTTCAAAAAAATAAGTACCAAAAACCCATATTTACTGGTAAATGTAAAAAATATGCAAAAGTTAACATTTGGTTACTATTCTTTAGCGAATATTGTTACCCAGGCATTATCTTTTCCCTAAAGTATCACATTCATCAATTGATAAATAAAGATTAGATCAAGATTTCAGCAGATTAGTTTGAATTGACTGTAACAAAAATGAAAGTTCTAGTAATTATTTGATTAAACTGAAACTTCATGCTGTATGTTGATATTTTTGGTTGATGATAAAAATGAAAGCTTAAATAAAGAAGAACAAAATAAACATATTTTTTTTTATAACATTATATGATGTAAGTAATGTGCATCAATGTTTTATCTGTAATAATTTTTTTTGGTTTTAGGTACAGACTCTGCTGAGAAATTTATCTGGAATACATTCCGTCAACTTGAGTGTACTATGCATTTTAAGGACCTGACCTATGTGGGGGTAAGGACACAGAGACCCCCCACAGACTTCTCCAGGTTCCAGACCGTCATGTCTCAGCACTTATCAGACAAGACAAATCGCGCAGCTCGCAAACCAGCAATAGTCTTCAAAACCCTCAAGGTTCGCATATTTAGAAAGGGGGGCAGGGGGGGGGGGGGAAAGGGAAGTAAGATTCTATTTATCATTTAATGGCACCTGATACACCTCTAACAATTTTAGAGGTCTTTGTTTACTCTGCTCCCAATTTGTATTGATTCATGTCCATATTTTGTTTATTTCATATTAGTCTTGGAATCTGAGGGTAATTTTTTCATTCTGAAACAGATTTTACTCAACGTACACTCATACAAAACACCAAGGATTTATTGATTTTAAAAAAAAAATAAAGATTTTGTACTTGACTTTGATTTGAGAATTTTTCTTGTAATTTGACATTGTAGAACCTGAATGAGAAGTTCAATGGAGAGGTGGAGAAGCCGGCGTATGGGACATTTCCTGATCAGCTGTTTTCCTGTTCCATGAAATGTCTGTCATGTGGGTTAGTGCACTTATAAAATGTTGTAAAATAAAAAGGAAGAACTTACATTCAGTAAAATATCAGTGTATTTTTAGCAGCAAGGTATTATTTCAATGAATATGACAAAACTTTTTATTAAAAAATTGAAACAGATTTTTCCTTGAGAATAGTTCAAGATTTTTAAGTGATATTTTTAAAGATGTAGATACATATAAAAATCCTAATGTATTGGCTTGTTTTATATATATTATATAGGGAGGGTTGTACTAGGAGTATGAACCACGACACAGACACTGAACCCCACGAAACTGACAAGAGGTGTAAATATCAGCATCAGTTTGAGAACAAAGTCTATTTGTGTAAGGTAAGATCTCATTGTCTAATGAAACAGAGAAGGGGTGTAAATTATTAGCACAATTTGGACAAGCTAGAAAAGAAAAGGGCTTACTCAGCCTCTTAGTATTATTTCAATCTGTACAATTCTCATTAATTTGTAGTAATTTAAAGTCTGATTATAATAATTTTTAAAGCTGTAAAATTTATGGGTTTTTTGGTGGTAATTTGATGTTATAATTTTGTTCACTTTTCAAGTAAAAAGTTTGCTTTACTTAAAATCTTTCTCTGTTTTAGTCCTGTTACTTGTCTGGTAAAGAACATGTTGTCATACCAAAAACTTCCGAATCAAGAGACAGTGCATGGAGTGGGCTTATCAAATATATGTGGGCAGGGTAAGTGGTTGATTGGGCTCATCAAATATGTGTGGGTAGGTTAAATAATTTTTTGGGGTCATTTAATATATGTGGGTAATGTATTAATTGGTTCATTGGGCTCATAAAATGTATGTGGACAGGGTAAATAGTTCACTGGGCTCATCAAATATATGTGGTCAGGGTAAATAGTTCATTGGGCTCATCAAATATATGTGGGCAGGGTAAGTGGTTGATTGGGCTCATCAAATATGTGTGGGCAGGGTAAATAGTTCATTTGGGCTCATCAAATATTTGTGGGCAGGGTAAGTGGTTCATTGGGCATATCAAA
Source organism: Saccostrea cuccullata (assembly GCF_032062105.1). Lineage (NCBI taxonomy): Eukaryota > Metazoa > Mollusca > Bivalvia > Ostreida > Ostreidae > Saccostrea > Saccostrea cuccullata. The sequence goes on along the minus strand of NW_026920828.1, from coordinate 1,232,058 downwards.
TATATATGGACAGGTTAAATAGTTCAGTTGAGCTCATCAAATACATGTGGGAAGGGTAAGTGGTTCATTGGGATTAACAAATGTAGGTGGACAGGGTTAGTAATTCATTGGTCTCATCAGATATACAAATGTATGTGGGCAGGATTAGTAGTTCATTGGGCTCATTAGATATATGTGAGCAGATTTAGTAGTTCATTGGACTCATTAGATATATGTGAGCAGATTTAGTAGTTCATTGGGCTCACTGAATATATGTGGTCAAGGTAAGTACCGTTTAGCGGGTTTTCTTGGCAGGTGTAAAATTTGGCGTTTTGCCTGCTCAAGGATTTGCCAATAATTTTGGCGTAATTTATTTTAGCGGACACAGAGTTTCAGCTCTTTGCAGACAAACACTTAAAAGAGTACTGACTATTTTAGTGATTAAAATTTTAGCAGGCTACCATCAAAACGCCAAAATAAGCTAAAATTAGCACCCCCACTAAAATAACCGGCTATATGGTTGTTCATTGGGCTCATCAAATATATGTGGACAGGGTAAATTGGTTTAGAGTATATGATTCAGCTCATCTTATACAACACTTGATGTAAGTGCTTCATAGTCATTGAATACATTAGATGGATAAAGAAGTTTGGTTCTCCTTGATGTACACAGGTAAATTCATCCAGTCCATGAAGGAAAGGACATTTTAACACTCTAGCAACAGAGTAGTAGGGGTATATGGGAATCACTTTGTCCATCCATTCAACTATCTATAGCTGTTTGTGTGTAGAAAAAGGTCAAGGGGAAGATTCTTTTCTGTTTTTCAAAGTGAGCGGCAAGGGTAGTTCTGGGGTGGGGTTGGTTTTTTTTTATCCTATTTGTAAAATTCATAGACTGATATGGGTATGGATTAAGTAAATTTTCTTACAGTTTAGTAAATGTTCTATATAAATAAACTTGAACATGCATGAAGTATTTTAGTATAAGGTTTTTATTAGCAGTAATAAAATCAAAGATTACAAAAAATGTATACCATAATTAATATTGTGATAATTTTGTTACAGAGAGGTACTGGAGTGCCCCAGTTGTGGAGTGATATTTCGAAGTCGTCAGAACTGGTATGGCAATAAAGACGTGGAAGAAATTGTTCATACTGAAATACGTCATGTATGGCCTGACGTAAGTTCTTCTGATGCTTACAATGAATCCTGCCCAATTGACTAATGCACGGATTAGTCCATTCTCACCATCAGGATATTAATTCTGTGTTTTTTTGGATTTCAGGGTTATAAGATGTTACAAGGAACCAACAATGCTGCTCGCAAAGTGATTGATAGTTTCCACTATATAGCAGACTCCATCACTAGTGTGGGATCTAAACCTACAAAGATGATCTCAGATTGGATGAATGATCGCATTGCTCCTGAGTACTGGGTTCCAAATTCTCAAATTTCTGTGAGTATTTCAGTTGCTGTGACATGCCATCTGTATTGTGCATATCATGCACTAGTCAACCAGAAGAGACATTCAGAGATTGTACAGCTTAAATCTCGTAAAGTTTTATGATGTTTCTAATACCTGTAATTTTGTACTTTTAATAATTTGGGTATATAGGTAAGTTTTAGTTGTAATCCCTTCTTGTCCATTGTAGGAGTGCCACCAGTGTTCTAAGGAGCTAGAGAATGAGCAGAAACACCACTGCCGAGCTTGTGGTAAAGGTTTCTGTGACGACTGTAGTTCCCAACGGCGACGTGTTCCAGAACGAGGCTGGGGGGAAATGGTTGTCAGAGTGTGTGACAAATGTTACGGTGGGAAAAAATTGTCAGGTACATACATTTGCTGTCCTCTTCTATTATTATACACAATTACTGCTGTTTTCTGTCACTACAATGATTTAGTCACTGAGGAGTATAGAGTGTATTTAGCCTGAAGTGCAAGGAGATCGTCATTCTTGAGAGATGTATATATTGTTTTATTGTCAGAAAAACAGCAGTAATTGTATTATTATATGATTTGATGATAAATTAACTCATAGAGTAGTCTATGTGATCTTGATTACATTTACTGAATAATTAGCCAATGAGAGAAGTAGGGTTAAAATAAACATAATGAGTTTTATAAATATGGAATTTTTTTGAAAAGGGGGCATTATAAGGAAAATTGACCTTTTACCTGAAAAAATCTTTTACTAGCACCTTCCCTCCCCTCAATAGAATACTTCAAATTCCAAATTTTATTTTGAGGGTTGAGGATGTTTAGGTTCATTAAAGTAGGAGGGATTTAACTGTATCAAAAATACCTGGTAGTAAGGCAACCAGCGTAAAATAAGTACTTTAACTGTATAAATGTGTGTGTTCATATATTTCCAACTTATAAAATAAATTTGTTTCTGTGCAAAATAATAACTTCTTGTATGTAAATTATCTTATGGACAGATTCAAATGATAGCACAAGAAGTAATTCTCAGGTCACTGCTAGAAAGGTGGGAGAGGTGGTAACCTCAGCTATCAGTGTCGCAGCATCTACACTTAATTACCCTATAGGTGAGTACCAATAAGTGTATGTACCCTTTTAGGGTAGGTTGGGACCACTTATGCATTTAAGCTTTCAATACTAAGATTAAAATTGCTTTTTTCCTAGCCAAATTGCTCAGGTGAGCAATGCGGCCCAATTGCCTCTTGTTCATTTGTTCTAAAGAACTATTTTTAATTTTACAATTAAATGTTATAGAAATAAGATAATCTTTTTAAGACTTAAGGTTGGTTGGATGAAATTTGTCTACATTGTCCCTCTTAGATGGATTTAGATTCATTTTCAAACTCTTCAGACAGTTGTGGTAAATTTCCCAATGTAATTTTAGGTATGATTAAAGACACAGCTAGACCTGCATATTGGGCTCCTGATGAATCGATCAAAATGTGCCATGTCTGTGAAGAATTATTTGGCCCCAAACTTCGGATCCACCACTGCAGAGCTTGTGGACAGGGTGTCTGTGAGAGCTGCTCTCCTAACAAGCGCCCTGTTCCAATGAGGGGCTGGGATTACCCGGTCCGCATTTGTAGGAAGTGTGAGAACAAAAGGGACCACTTGTAAACATTGTCATCCATTCAGCCACAAGTTTATTTCTTGTTTTCTAAATAAACAAAATGCAGTAATTTACCTTTACTATGAGGGAGGTATAAATGACAGATTGCTATTGAAGATGTGGCTAGTTTGAGGTTGTAACTTCTGCGAGCATCGTTATTTTACATCTCATTATGACCCAGGCTTTATTGTTAATTTTATTTTCCTTTTTCTAATTCAAGGATACATTATTTACTTTACAGGTTATTTTATGTTCAGGTGCTAAGGTAACAGTTAGAGCTATCTAAGCATTTTTTATCTGCTATTGCAAATTTGAAAGTACATGCACATGTTTCAAGAAAATGTGCTGTTTTTGATAAGTAGATCTGCTAGAAATAATTATTGCAGATTCAAGACATGGAATTATTTACTGTTGATTAAAACATGTTCTCATGTATGCCTTCTTCAGGATTATGTATAGTATAAAGTAGGAAGTATGCTATTCATGGCATAGTTACAAGATTTATATATAATAGGCCTTAAATTGGTTCTGTGAGTATTTTAACTCATTTTTCTCTGTAACTAGACAAAGTTAAGGTCAGGTGTCATGTTCCTCAAATATATCTTTTGTATTTCTTGGTATTACATAAAATAATTATGCATATTTGTCATTCTCTTGCAATTTCTACATTGTTTTCAGTACGTTTTTAGATATACCAGTATAAGTACATCAAAAATTGTGATATAGGTCATTCAGATGATGACCGTTATGTGATATATAAGAAATATCACCCTGTGGTATCTTGTCCAAATGCCTGGTAAGGTACCCTAATTTGTTGTGAGGAAACTTGTTTAAGAACCTAAACTTCAATGACAAATTCTTGGGAAAAATTATGTATTTTTAAGGAACGTGTGGTCTGACCTTAAAAGAAACGTAGATTGCTCTGAGGCAAATTTTCCTTCTGAGTTATTCCCCTTGGCCTAACCTTGGATGTCAAACAAGGTGGCAAAGTCTCCTCTTTAAGCACCAATCAAACATGCATGGCAAAAACCTTTACAGTGTTAAACTTGTAAATTAATGAAGGCTTTATAAAATGTGTATTCATCAGGAAATAGTGCTAACTACACCTAAATGTCCAGTATGACAAGTTTAAATTGGATGAATGTTATGAAATCTTTGGCTGTTGACTTCCAATAGGGCTGCAAATGGAAAATAACTCTTATTGTTTCAATCGAAAGAGTCCATATTCACTGTGGCTAATGCTGGTTGTAATTAGAAATTGCAAATTTTAATCATCTGTGCCATTTTCAGTTGGTAAAGGGTATACATTTATATGATTGTATTTATACTCAAGGTACTTCAACAATATGTTTGTGGAAACAAATCTTTTCAAGTGTTCTGAATGAGGAAGATGTATACATGTATTAAACCCAGGTCATATAATGCATCTGATAATTATAATGTTCTTAGCTATGAGTAAGATTCAGTGTCAAACTTGAGAAATCAGTTCATTTACATATACATGGAAATTCAATGCATTTTAATGAATATGTCAGTCTAGATGGTGGTAAAAAAGTAGTATCTTTATATTTATTTTATTTCATGTAACTTTCTGATGAATGGAAGTAAAGTAAAGTTTGTTAGCATTTATGAAACAGAATGTGGTCTTTTGTTTGATATTTGTATCATTTTTTTTCCATGTAGAAAAAGACTTGAAATTCCTTAATCAAATTACTAGAAGAAAAGAGATAGGTCATGAATTGACAATAGTGCGACTCCCCCCTCTCTGTAAATTTTCTCAATAAAGTGTGCTCTTCTGGAATTAGCTGGAAATTTAAACTTTGCTTTTTGATTGTTGATTAGTTTGTGACCTATGTGTTTTGTACAACTTTTCCTGGACCCAATATAGCTGTCTTGTTCTGTGATACCGATGTGCAATGGATCCTTTAATTTGTTAGTATGCTGTATTGATTCATGTTTTAGAACAAAATTAAATCATTTTCTGTATTCTTGGCTTATTCACTCTACAGTTAATTTATTTGACATCTTTCCAATTTTTAGCTCTTCTGAGCCAAAGGCTCAAAGAGCTAATTTTCTGGCCATTTGTGCGGTGTGCGGTGTCCGTTAACTTTTTAGAATATGGGCAATAACTCAAGAACCCCTTGGCCAATCATTGTCAAATTTGTTACAGGGTATCCTTGGCCCAAGGGCTACCATTTATACTAAAACTAGGGTTGTGACCCTAAAACAAGGGGAGATTATCAGGAAAATAGAACCAAAAGTACTGGTTGCTAAAAAATCTTCTTCTCCAGAACCACCAAGCAGATTTTCACTAAACTTACACACAAGGTTCAGGATATGTTGAAGATTAAAAATTGTTTAAGGTATGACTCTGGGGCAAAGGGCGTGGTCTCAAGGTCACTTCAAAGTTAACCAAAATTTACACTTAATAAAAACGTTGATATTTTGCATACTATAAAGACTAGGATCATCAAATCTTGTAAGTTGATGCATCTTAGGACTTCACATCATGTTAACACAAAAGTAGGTCACGGTGATCTACTTTTTAAATTTTTCGGGCTTTTGTTTTCAAATTGATTTGAAGGCATATTTTGGACACTTTAAGGCCTATGATCATCAAACTTTGTCAGTTGAAGCATCTTTGGTTCTTAAACAAGGTCAACTTAAAAGTAGGTCACTCCCATTATTTCAGATACCGAGAGGTTTAGATTCACCAAATCTTGTAAGTTGATGCATCTTGGGGCCTTGGGACCTACTTTTTGAATTTTGCAGGCATTTGTTTTCAAATTGTTTAATAGGCATATTTTGAATACTTTCAGACCTATGATCATCAAACTTTGTCTGTTGATGCAGTTGATGCATAAGTCATGGTGACCTACTTTTGACATTTTATGGCTATATTTAAGTATCTTAGGTACTTTTTGGCTTAGAAAAGTCAGTTGATCATGGTGACCTACTGTGATCTAGTTTTGACATTTTATGGCTATATTTCGGTACCTTAGGTACTTTTTGGCTTAGAATCATCAAACTTTGTCATTTGGCACAACTTGGGTTTTCAGAACATGTCAATCTAAAAGTAGGTCACTGTGACCTAGTTTTGAATTTTATGGCTACTGGTATATTTATTTATCCTGGGTACTTATTGGCCTAGAATTGTCAAACGTTGTCAGTTGAGGCATCTTGGGATTTCACAGAATGTCAACCAAAAAGTAGGTCACAATGACCTACTTTTGATTCTTTTAGGTTTTCGGAGAATGTCGACCAAAAAGTAGGTCACAATGACCTACTTTTAATTATCTCAGGTACTTATTGGCTTAGAATCATGAAACATTGTCAGTTGATGCATCTTGGGCCCTCTGAAAATGTTGACCAAAAAGGAGGTCATGGTGACCTACTTTTGACATTTTATGGCTATATTTAAATATCTTCGGTACTTTTTGGCTTAGAATTATCAAAACTTTGTCATTTTGATGGAACTTGGTTTTTCGGAGAATGTCGACCAAAAAGTAGGTCACTGTGACCTACTTTTGACATTTTATGGTTATATCTAATAGGTAATTTTTTGCTTAGAATTATCAAACGTTGTCAGTTGAGGCATCTTGGTTTTTGGAGAATTTCGACCAAAACGTAGGTCACAGTGACCTACTTTTAATTATCTCAGATAGTTATTGGCTTAGAATCATCAAACATTGTCAGTTGATGCATCTTGGGTCCTCGGAAAATGTCGACCAAAAAGTAAGTCACGGTGACCTATTTTTGACATTTTATTGCTTTAATTAAGTATCTCTGGTACTTATTGGCTTAGAATCATCAAACTCTGATAGTTGATGCATCTTTGGTCCTCGGAGAATGTCAACTATAAGAAGGTCACAGTGACCTACTTTAATATTTGAGGTACCAATTGGCTTAGAACCATCAATCTTTGTCAATTAATGCATCTTGGGTCCTCAGAAAGTTTCAAATCAAAAAGTAGGTCACCATGTCCTACTTATGGTATTTTATAGCTATACTGAAATATCTTCAGTCCTAACTGGCAAAGAATCATCAAACTTTGTCAGTTCATGCATCTTAGGATATTTAGAGTAAGAGGCTTCAAATAGAAGTGATAGAATAGATTGTACAATTTATCAGAAGAGTGATTCAAGGCCCATGGGCCTCTTGTTTTTCTTTGTTCAGCATCCATCCTATATTGGAAATCCCATCTTTCTATCCAGAAAAACACACAAACCAGAAAGGGGAAAACTACAATTTAAGCACAATTCTAGAATTTCTCATCACCATTTAAGAATTCTTTAAACATCTTAACTAAGTTAAACTTCTAGTTTATTGAAGCAAAATATTTTTGGAACACCACTAAAAAAAGAGTTGCTTATCCCCAAAGAGTAGCTGCATAACTGTAGCTCTCCAGAAAAAATATTTTGAAAGACCAGAGAGCTACAGTGCCACCCATTGTAAAATCATATGTTTATCGCGCATAAAAAAAGTGTGCTGTTTCTCGATTTATTTCTCCATGTTTTTAAACTGTCATCACAAAATATAACTAACCTTGTGTTCTTAAACATATTCTTTCACTGTTTCCACAACAAAACATTCCTTATAATTGTTGTTAATAGCCCTCCTAGCCCTGAAATTGAGATCATCAAAAATTTCGTCTATTTATACTAGCTGCCATTTTGGTTTGAAAGATAATTTGGTCCAACGCACTTCATGCAGATGTCAACTACAAGGAGTACTTAAGAAAATTGTTGAAATCTATCTTTTTTTGCAATTGAGGTACGAATTTGGAAGAATAAAATCCAGAACTAAGTGCAACTTTTTGTGCTCAGTGAATATACAGTTTTTACAATGGGTGGCACTGTAGCTCTACAGTCTGTAAAAGTATTTTTTCCGGAGAGCTACAGTTCTGCAGCTACCCAAAGAGTAAATTGCATTAATTTGAAAAAAAAATTGTTATCAAATTTGTGCTTGTTTTAAAATTTCATAACCTCAAAACCAATCTGTCTGCAGACACTAAACATAAAAAAACTTGGAGTGGCCTTACAGTGAACCGTTGATAACTTGAACTTGGTACATGTATAACAGACCATATAACTCTGAGGGTTCAAGATAATTTAGATTTTGTCTTTATAGTGAGGAGTGCTAAGTTACATGGACACGTCCATAATATCGGACATATGGGTGTTGAAGATAACAATCACTTGTAAGAATATATACCGTATAAGTGGAAATTATAGCGAGACACAAATTTAGCGATTTCTCCTTAAAAATTGGTAATTTATTTTTAGTTAGAGGTAATTTTAGTGATTTTAAAAAGCTTACTTAAGCAGCTATTACAAATAAAATGCAATTAATTTTTAGCGGTATTCAATTTTAGCGATCTCTTGACCCTAGCTAATAATGCCAAAATTAAATCCTCGCTAAAAATTCTACTTACCGGTATACGGTATATCTGTTCATACAATGTAACTGATCTCTCCCATTAACCCCTTACAGAAATTTGAGAAAACTGGAATTTACACAAAGATGTCTTTGACCTAAGGGAATGTTAGCATAAGAAAACTACCTAATTGTTTTTACACAATATTTTCTCATTTTAATGCAAATTTTAATTTTTGCACCTTCTTATGTCCTCTGTGTATGCTTTGAATCAAAATTAGTGCTGGTTTTAAAACAAGCATCAATTTAAGTTCTTAACTAAAAACTATCACAGTTTATATGTGTTCGAATTTTTACACCAAATAAGGGGCCAGATTCAGTGGTTACCATACCTTGTCCTTTTGCAGGAAGCACCACTCATGAAATAAAATTACTTGTTTTTATTTTTTTGGTGCTGAAATCAATGTAGAATCTTTTGATCAACTCTCCACTCAGGAATTATTGTTCTCGAAACTTGTTTTTAAAGAGCCATTTCGCATTAAGTAACCGGGAAAAATAAGGAATTTACAGTAGTCAATGACACACATTTGAGAATCAAAGAAAGTGAGCATTGAAGCCTATAGACCCCTTCTTCACACACTGCTAAACAATAGAAAATCTGTCATGGCCAATTCTTAGAGCAATAAAAAAAAGTTTTTATCTTTCAATATGGCATTTAATTATAAATAAGTAAATATTTTTACATATACATACATCATTATACATACATGTACATATTAAACTCTCCCCCTCCTTTCTTCTCTCTCTCTCTCTCTCTCTTGAATGATTTTTGTTCTTTAAGAAAGGCACAATTGTAGCTGGATTTTCCCATTCATTTTAATGTGGAGTTATTTTTCAGTTTCAGATGTCTTATTCCATTGTGCAACTCTGTTCCAAATAAATGAAATTGTACACACATTTCCTAGACTGTCACTATATACCATGTACATTTATATTTAGTACGCTTGTACAAATTTCCGGCCGGGGGTACACACATACAATTTAATAGCTTGTATTGGCCGGGGGTACACACATACAATGTAACAGTTTGTATTGGCCGGGGGTACACACATACAATGTAATAGCTTTTATTGGCCGGGGGTACACACATACAATGTAATAGTTTGTATTGGCCGGGGGCTATTTGAAGAACTTCCACCATATCACTACTCCTAAAATACCCAGTTCTAAAAGGATGACCACAATCAGTATCATCTTATTGGTCATCACCCTATCAATAAAAAAGATTGGTTATAAAATATAAAACAGATCATCTTATTGGTCATCACCCTGTCAATAAAAAAGATTGGTTATCAAACATAAAACAGATAATCTGATTGGTCACCACCCTGTCAATAAAATAAAACATAAAACAGATAATCTTATTGGTCATCACCCTGTCAACAAGAGGCCCATAAAACATAAAACACCTGATAATCTTTGACCATTCTGTTCTTTACCACCCCCTTGTAATACAATGATCCCCACCCTACCCCATATCATATTTAAGACATTTTGAAATCAACTACCCCAGGATCCTTCCATGTGCAAATAAGTTTCAGATTTTCTGGCCCAGTGGTTCTTGAGAAGAAGATTTTCAAAGATTTTTCCTATATATTTCTATGTAAAACTTTGATTCCCCATTGTGGCCTCGCTCTTTCCCTGGGAGTCATGATTTGAAAATTAAGAATCTACACTACCCAAGAATGCTTAAATAAGTTTCAACTTTTCTGGCCCAGTGGTTCTTGAGAAGGAGATTTTCAAAGATTTTTCCTATATATTTCTATGTAAAACTTTGATTACCAATTGTGGCCCCACCCTTCCCCTGGGGGTCATGATTTCAAGAGATTGGACTATAAGAATGCTTCCACATAAGTTTCAGCTTTTCTGGCCCAGTGGTTCTTGATAAGAAGATTTTCAAAGATTTTTTCCTATATATTTCTATGTAAAACTTTGATTCCCCATTGTGGCCTCATCACCCCGGGAGTCATGATTTGAACAATTAAGAGCTTTGGTACTACCCAAGAATGCTTCCACATAAGTTTCATTTTCTGGCCCAGTGGTTCTTGAGACAAGATTTTCAAAGATTTTTCCTATATATTTCTATGTAAAACTTTGATTTCCCATGTGGATCACTTCATTTTCATGAACAATTTAATATCTACACTACCCTAGGATGCTTCCACATAAGTTTCAGCTTTTCTGGCCCAGTAGCTTGAGAAGAAAATTTTCAAGATTTTTGGTTATATTTCTATGTAATCTTTAGGAATACTTTTGGCCCCGCCCTACGTGAGAACAATTTAATATTACACTACCCTAGGATGCACACATAAGTTTCTTTTCTGGCCCAGTAATTCTTGAGAAGAAGATTTTCAAAGATTTTTCCATATATAAAAAGTGATTTACAGTAACTGATACAAGGCAAACCTGTTAACAATTTAATAAATATAATGCTTTCACATAAGTTTCATTTTCTGACCAAGTGGTTAATTTTTTAATGACATATATATACAATATGTCCCTTCAATAATTTCAATTCCCCTTCACCCATTTTGTACCAAGTTTGCCAATAGTTAGCTAGGATTTCATCAAAAAAGTTTAAACACAGGTGGGGTAAAAAAAAAGATACATGTAGACAGAACATTGGTAACCTGTGACACTCCTCCCCTCAAACAATATAAAAAAAAGATTGGATATCAAACAAAACAGATTTGATTGGTCACCACCCTGTCAATAAAATAAAACATAAAACAGATAATCTTATTGGTCATCACCCTGTCAATAAAAAAGATTGGATATCAAACATAAAACAGATAATCTGATTGGTCACCACCCTGTCAATAAAAAAGATTGAATATACATATAAAACATTATAATCTTATGTATATATCCTGTCAATAAAAAAGATTGTAAAGCAATATATAAAACAGTTTTATGTCATTATTTTGGTCATAAAATTTCAATAAAAAAGATTGGTTATACATATAAAACATAAAACAGGTTATCTTATTGGTCATCACCCTGTCAATAAAAGAGATTGGGTATAAAACACAAAACAGATCATCTTATTGGTCATCACCCTGTCAATAGAAAAAGATTGGATATACATATAAAACATAAAACAGATAATCTTATTGGTCACCACCCTGTCAATAAAAAAGATTGGATATAAAATATAAAACAGATCATCTTATTGGTCATCACCCTGTCAATAAAAAAGATTGGATACACATATCAAACACAAAACAGATAATGTTATTGGTCACCACCCTGTCAATAAAAGAGATTGGGTATAAAACACAAAACAGATCAATTACTTTCATCACCCTGTCAATAAAAAAGATTAATTTCACATATGATATTTTAAACCCTGTCAATAAAAGAGATGCATAAAACAAAAATGTGTCCTTATTCAACAATACAAACTGTCAATAAAAGAGCTTTGGTACATGTATGAAGATATTAAGGAAAGGGAGACAAGGGTTCAATCTTGTTAACTTTTTACTTATCACTGTAGATAACTTAATTTTCATGACACTTTATTTTCGCGAGATAGACATTGACTCTTGATTAGCGAGACAAAATTTTCAAGAATTGTGGTTATTGCTCTATGTAATCTTTAGGAATACTTTTATACGTGTTTTTTCGCGAATTTTGTTAATTACGCGAAAATAAAGTTCTCGCAAATAAAAAGTGATTTACAGTAACTGATACAAGGCAAACCTGTTACAAAAGAAATATAACTCGATCTATATTGACCAAGTATTAATTTTCAAGCATATATATACAAGTAATACACCCCTTCATATTTTAGACTTCAGCCAATAGTTAGCTAGGATTTCATCAAAAAATAAACACAGGTGGGGTAAAAAAAAAAGATACATGTACTAACATTGGTAACCTTCACACCCTCCCCCCAAACAATATAAAATTAAGGTGTCACAAATTTAGTTTTTTTCCTTTAAAATCTATGAATGATAACAGGATAAGAAAGCAGAGGTCACATATTGAACATTTTGTAGACCTTTAAAAAATTGAAAGAAATATCATCTTTAAAGCAGTCATTCAAACTTCTGCTGATCAAAATCTTACCTCATGGCCATTGTTTTTAGAATTTTCCGACTTCGACTAAGATTTGAGTCCGTATCAACCAGCTGTCAAATAAACAATAGTTAATGATCAAAGATGATGAAATGATAATATAAAGTCTATTATCAAATTATTAAATAGAACGGCCTCTTGAAATTAATTAAAAAGATTTGTCAACAACACTATTAGCTCTAAATGTATATATTTACATTTGCAGATGTTTTCCTTTATATATCACTACTGAAAGCAATGTGTATCTATACCCATATAAATACAAGTTCCTTGAACGTATTAAACATTTGACATAATTTATCAGTGATGTCATAAATGGTTGACGCACATTCAAAGGATTGCATATATGCTGACTGTTGAGTTTGAAAAATAAAACATTTCATGCACTAAAAGTCATTATCAGGCAAATATAAATATGAATATAAAGTCACAAACGTAAATATAAGTAATAAAGTATCATTTTTAAAAACATCTATCAGGCTATAAATACGGGTTGGTACGAATTCAAATTAACCATAAAGTCCTTCAGGCTTTATGGAATTTGATCACTATATCCTCTGGCCAGATTCGTTTTACAAGATTTTCAAAGTTGGCACCTAAGAAAATTTGCCTGGCAACTAAAAAATTGCATTGGCAACTATATTTCTTGGATAGGGAGCTCATGATGCCTAAATTATAGAGGTCACTTAAAGGCCTGATATGATGCAAGAATTTTATAGATAAATTTAATATTAGAAATTTGTTTCATCTTTACAACACTTTACCCTGTCTTTGGTCCTCTCTAGAACATCCCGCTGTCTTCCTAGTTCATCTATAGTTTCCACGCCGATTTGGTCCGTTTCTGCGGAGATCTGGTGGGACCGAGCGATGCTCTCGGAAGTTCTGTTCAGGATTTGTGTACCCTCCATTAACCTAGCTCTTTGTGAGGCCTCCACCCTCTATAACCAAAAAAAATGAATAACAAGGCACAACTATTGAATTTAAACAAGGTGAAGCAAAATGGTATTCAATATCTGGATGTAAATAATTTAAAAGTACTCACATCAATCCTGTCAAAACCAAAAGTGTCTGTTCCACCAAAACCTCCAGTTGTACCTTTTTTCTGACAGTAAGTAAAAATGAATAGCATTCATGATTTTATTTCCTAATGAAGCTTTTTAATTCTTTGAAAAGAAAACCAGAAGTCTCTGTCGAGACTGAAGCTCTACTGGTTTGTACTTATAGCAAAGGAAGAGAAAAGTACTTACACAGTTGGGAATTGAAACTTTTCAATAGCAATAAATAGAATAATGATCCTTGATTAAGTCTCTTTATGTTCTTAGTGTAGTCTACTTGCATGCCACATTATATTATAATCAGACTAAAACTGTATTTGGAGTAGCATTTTGAGAGTATTTAACAGAAATTTCTATTTTTAGTAACCGTGGCAACACTGTTCATTGAAGTGAAAAACTGATACACAGAGTTATGTACCTTAGTGTAGTCTACTTGTGTGCCAAATTTTATTGAAATAAGACCAAAACTGTAGGAGGTGTAGCATTTTGAAAGAATTTCACAGAAATTTCTATTTTTAGTAACCACAGCAACACCATTCATCGAAATCAAAAACCGATATAGAGAATTATGTATCTTAGTGTAGTCTACTTGTGTGCCAAGTTATATTGAAATCAGACCAACACTGTAGGAGGAATAGCATTTTGAAAGAATTTCACAGAAATTTCTATTTTTAGTAACCACAGCAACACCATTCATAGAAATCAAAAACCGATATACAGAATTATGAATTATGTATCTTAGTGTAGTTTACTTGTGTGCCAAGATATATTGAAATCAGACCAAAACTGTAGGAGGAGTAGCATTTTGAAAGAATTTCACAGAAATTTCTATTTTTAGTAACCATGGCAACACCTTTCATCGAAATCAAAAACCCATACACAGAATTATGTATCTTAGTGTAGTCTACTTGTGTACAAAGTTATACTGAAATCAGACCAAAACTGTAGGAGGAGTAGCATTTTTAAAGAATTTCACAGAAATTTCTATTTTTAGTAACCACAGCAACATCGTTCATTGAAGTGAAAAACTGATACACAGAGTTATGTACCTTAGTGTAGTCTACTTGAGTGCCAAGATATATTGAAATCAGACCAAAACTGTAGGAGGAGTAGCATTTTGAAAGAATTTCACAGAAATTTCTATTTTTAGTAACCACTGCAACACCTTTCATCGAAATCAAAACCGATACACAGAATTATGTATCTTGGTGTAGTCTACTTGTGTGCCAAGTTATATTGAAATCAGACCAAAACTGAAGGAGGAGTAGCATTTTGAAAGAATTTCACAGAACTTTCTATTTTTAGTAACCACGGCAAAACCATTCATTGAAATCAAAAACCGATAAAAAGAATTATGTATCTTGGTGTAGTCTACTTGTGTGCCAAGTTATATTGAAATCAGACCAAACCTGTAGGAGGAGTAGCATTTTAAAAAATTGTTTACAGACAGACAGACAGACGGACGACGGACGCATTACTATCGCATAAGCTCTTCTGGTCTCTGACCAGTAGATCTAAAAATTGAAAATTCATTTTCTGATTTGAAATAGGTTTTTGTTAAACTATTATCATTTTACAAACAGCGTGACAGTTTGCTTGATGGGGCGTGCCAAAATTTTGTGTGCTGGTTATCATTTTACTCATCCTTTGGATCAATGAAATCAATACTAATTTGCATATGAAACTCGGAATACAACAATACCCCGATAATACTGGCCAATCACATTGAAAGGTTCTTTTCCAGTACGGCATTTGTAGTCAGGAGCAACACCTGGTCAGTCAAAGCCCGTTTTCTGTCCCCCAAAAAGCATGTTTAATATTTGTTGTGATTTGACCGGATGGGTTTTTAAATACTGTTGTACTATGTAGCTATCAATATCATCATTATAGGAAGTAAAACTTGCGAAAATTAATCGTCGCGAACTCGTATACCCCTGGTAAATCGCGAAACAAAGTCGTCGCGAATAAAAGTTGGTTTACAGTACGTATAAAATGTATAAGAAAATTTAAAGAATGGAATTAGTTATGTATTAATTGTTGTTTATTCCATGCGATTAGTCAGTATTGTCAGTGGTATTGCTGGGTTCTGTGTTTCATATGCGAAGTATTATTGATTCCATTGAAATCAAACATCCAATGGATGAGTAAAATGATAATCAGCATACGAAATTTTAGCACGCCCAATCAAGCAAACTGTCATGCTGTAAGTAAAACGATAATATGTTACAGGAACTGAGATTCTTCTATTGATCTAACAAACATATCCCAGACAAATGGCACCATACTAGGGCTGGGTAGTGGCCAGAGATTTCGTATTGAAATATATTGCGATATTTATAACTGTATTGCAATATGTATTGTGATATTATCAATATAGTTAAAATGGCATTTTCTCATTATATTAAAGTCAAGTTGTCAATTTACATGCAGAATGTACATATGTATGATAAGTAACCAAAGGGAAAAAGAATCAAGTTGATTTAATTACAGTTATATACTGAAATACACCCATGAACAGCTTTTGTCTTAATGTTTTGCATAATCACAAACCTTTCCGTAAACTTTTTTTTAATATTTAATGATAGAATTCCTGAGACCAAGCATTTTGCCGGTATATCGATATTACAAAAACATATTGCAATACAATATTTTTTGTGATTGTATTGCAATATACCGAAATATCATATTTTTGCCCAGCCCTGCACCATACACATAACAGAAATATTCCACCAAACATGTAACAGACAAATTCCACCATACTCATAACACACAATTCCACCATACATATAACAGACAAATTCCCCCTATACATAACACACAAATTCCACCATACTCATAACACACCAATTCCACCTTAAACACATCAGATAAATTCCCCCTACACATTACAGACATATTCCTCCATACATATAACAGACATAAATGATATCCACAGGTCCATCAAGATACACATCATAAATCTTGATTAATCATTAACACTATGCAGATGAGAATAGCTAAGGTACATGGAGATTGAAAATGAACTTTTAACTAAGATTTCAATCTACTGTTTTTTTCAGATGCCCACACTTTGCTTACCAATGATCTGTTGAGTTGCTCAGTTTCTCTTCTGTAGTTGCGTAACTTACTCAACATTTGAGTCCTAGCTGACACGGGAGCTACTCTGGCCTCTGCTTCCATTTCTTGGAGCTACACAGAGAAAACACTTTTTTTTAATCAACTAGCATTGAAACTTACGTGCTTCACTTTAAAAAACCTAATTTTGAACAAACAAAAATTACCAAATTTATGAATATACCAGCTTAGTTTTCGGGGGTTCCTGGCAACAATTAATTGGTATAAACGAACTCTGAAATAATAATTTCCTTGATATGGAAAGTTAATTTTGAGTCCCTTAGAGGTTAAAAAATAACAAAATTCATTTTTTTTTGTTTGATAAACCTGATCTAAATTAAAACTGAATAATATCTGCACTCGCCCGATCGGTTGCACCTGCACCGTCAACGTATAAGCTATTTTAATCTCAGCTATATTGGTAGGGACTAAAATTTTGGTCTGGCATCCCGTACAACGTGACTTGGGTTTTTTTGCCCTGACTTCGACCGCTCGTTTCGATCAATACAGCTGAAATTAATTAGCTGTCCACTTCAACTTTTTCCTTTAAACATCCCTTTAAGTCTCTACCACTATAAAACTTTCCTTTCTTACCTTTAAAAGGTTTGAATCCAGCAAAATATAATGTTGTTTATTTTTCATTGCAGCATGATGGTTGTTTGCTATTCATTTAAACCTCCAAGGCTAAAGAGTTCCACAACAGACTGCTTCAAATAATTCGTTCTACTATTTCTTATGGGAATGATCTATAGTATGAATTATTTCAAGCAGATTAATGTGGAACTCTTCGTTGATATAAAATGAGCGGCTGAAGTTGGGGCAAAAAACCCTGAATCACGTTGCATGGGATCGGTCTGAGATTGGTAGTGGACACCAGACCAAAATTTTAGTCCCTACCAATCTCGCTGAGATTAAAGCTGTTTTGTTTTAAAGAAGATTAGTATCATATCTTGTTTTTTTCCTTACAATGATGTTTGCTTCTTCCATATTTCTTTCTGCATGCCTAATGGCTGTTTTCTTTTCCTCTACAAAAAAAAAAATGATGCTAAGCTATTAATTGTCAAGCAGTGTAATGAAACTCTACTATGAGAACTCATTAATATCCTTTTATATTAAGTTTAATTTGTGTGAATGTGTCTGATAAGTATTCATGATTGTTTAAACAAATCATCTATGAACTGCTACAGATCAAGGCATGTTTAAAAGATGGGAGGCCATGACCATTTTAATTTGTTGCTCTTTCAACAGTGTTCAATCGATTTGATTTATCTCACCTCCAGTATAATTTGGAATCTTCCTCTCTATTCTCTCTCTAAGACTGTCTAGAATCGTTGTAAAATCGTCGTCAAGTGACTCAAACTTTTCTGAAGACATCGTCGTCTGTGACAGTTTGTTTCATGTATGTATGTTGATCATGTGACGAAATTCGGGAAATAGAATTTAGACAGCTTGTACTTGAAGTATTTCGAAGAAACATTACGATTAAAATAGAAAATTGTGAATATCCTTGTGAAATATAATATTTCATATATTGTTTACACTATATAAACGATCTTATATAACACTACCTTCTTGTTTGTGAGACTGTTAATGTATTATAAGGAATTTCTTTTAACTTTATTTTGACCTCGGGCTCGGAGTTCCATCTTACTTTCACAATGGTCAGCAGACTGTCAGTGTCAAGGAAAAAGTTGTATTTAGGAATACCTGTAAAAGAATAGTGCAATTAGGCAAGTAACATAAATACTTATTTATAAAAAAAAAACAGGTAGTTCTATTAAAGAATTCATGGACTCTCTCACTTGACATTCACTGATTCAGTAGTGATTACGATGGTGTACCTTAATTAAATTTTTTGTCGCAGGTGTATAAACATTGATATGCGGATGGTAAATACAGAGTGGTAGCCATATTTAAATGGTGTTGTTTATATTTGTGACATTAACGAAATAAGAGTTATAGGAAAATGTGTTTTCATTAAATCCATTTTTTATATCAATGAAGAAAAAATTGGAAGAAAACCGAGAGAAAAAACATTCATTATTTATGACGTCATTTCACTGTTTTAACAATACTGCATTTGGGCCAAAAGTCTCATGATGCATCACATATGCTAAAATGATTAAACATATTTTGAGTATGTAACAAAATGGTATGTCTGTAGACTCTATGTCGATTGGTTACATTCCGACTCCGTGTTCGACCCGCGTGGTTACCACCCGAGTGGTTTCGACCTATTTATATATACATACAGGTAAATATAGAGGTTCACAGTAAACACATGGATATTTGGTAGCTGTATATCGATTACCTATGGCTTCAGGGAGGGGTACGTGTCAATAAGTGGTTGTTACCATATGAGTAAAGTGAACATTGAAGTCAATAGTAAAGATTGTTTCTTAATGCTTTTAGGACAAGGATGTAATTATTTTCATTTTAAATACAGGGACGTGTAACCTTTACTATTAAATGTTCATTTTAAATATAGTATAGTGATAGCAAGGAATGTAATATATAAGTTGGCTTTGAAAAAGTTGGCATTTTCGAGTTTGTGTAACTTTAAAGTTTGGGTTTTTTTTTTTTTTTTTTTTTTTTTTTTTTTTTGCTTGTCAACTTTTTCAGGTAAGTAGAAAAAAATTCTAACTTTCAAAAACGATGCTCTCCTGAAATATAGTAATGATTCATATATAATTTGAACATCTGTAGTTTTCCTTAAAAACTAATCAGCTATCTGTGGGATAATTATGGAATTATTGTCTAAATTAACATTTCAATGTTGTCTTTTAGTTATAAACAGTATATGTTTCT